>NC_056058.1:69557186-69860216 GCF_016772045.2 Ovis aries
GTTAGTCCTCCTGCAAAAAATTTTGACAGTGCTGAACTAATTTCACCCAAGTTAATGTTTTCATTTAACTTGTACCTAAATATAGGTAATTTAATAAACAGAATTAAGTTCTCTGACACAAATAAAGAAAGAGACTCTCTGACAGCAGTTTCCAAAATTCCCAAAGGTGCGCTTACCTCAAAACAGTCTTTCTTTTTGTGTGTCATGGCGCCACAGTTTTCACACGCTCCTTTTCGGTATTTAGTGGTTATGGAATTCTATAAGCGGATATAAAGAAAAACAAAGAACACTTTTATTTATTTAAATAAGTTAAAAATAACTTTGGCTCTCATTACTGTACTGTCTAATGAAAAGACTTATTTGTTAAGAGGAAAACCAATTATAAATGAGAAAGCTTAAAGACTTTAGCAATATCAAATTTATAAAATATAGAAACTAAAGTAGTATGTATTGTTAATTTTAATACCAGATAAAAGGTCATGTAGTATCACATTAGAGGTTCTTATATTAAGTTCTTAAAAAATCTCCACTTCTACACACATATAGACAGGTTGCATACCTACCTCTTTTACACCCCTCTTGTACCATTCTCCTGATGAGCTATACTGCTTTTGTTTCTCTGGCTGTGGTCTCTGGTGCTTTAAAGTAGGCCTTTTTGATGGGTCAATATACCATGGCACTGAAGAAATATACTGAGGAATATGAGGATTGATGTCTCTGTAAAAAAAAACATTTTTTTTTTAAGTTGTAGAATGTAAGGATAGAGATATTGCAGTGGGAGGGGGAGACAGAATATACTTGTTATCACTATAATAAAAAAAAGTTAAAAATAAAATATGTTAGAGTGAAAAAATTTTAGAGAAACTGAAAATAGTCATGTAACTAAAGATGTAGAAGAGATGAAGGAAGATAGGGATATACGTTAGTGAGATTAATCTTTCATCAGAACATGAAGTTAATTAATAATGTTGAGTTGATTATAATAATAGTATAGGTATGTTGTTTAGAGATTCAGAGGTATCAACCAGAAAACTCAAAATAGATTGACAAATTCAGTCCTCGCTTGGTATCTGAGAAGGACTGGTTCCAGGACCTGCCTCAGATACCAAAACCTGTGGAGACTCAAGTTGCACAGCTGGGCCTCTGTACCTATGGTTTGGAGTCTGAAGATTCAACCAGTGGCAGATTGTGTGGCACTGCATGTACTTACTGAGAAAAATAAGAGCATAAGTGGACCAACACAGTTCAAATCTGTGTTGTTCAAGGTCAGCTGTAGTCACTTGTGTACAGTAGGACAGGGAGTGGGAAGAACTAAAAAGGACTATCATTACAAGTCCTTTGTTATTATTTATTAAACATTATACATGTGAGTTTGATACAATAAATGAAAACAAAAATGATGGAAACGGTAAAGATGGTTTCCTGTCAAAGTAAAGGATGAGAAATAGGTAAACTAAGTAGACATGAATTTGAATTCTGAATGAACAGATCTTGCAAAAAAAATTAAGTACTTACTTTCCTTCTTCATCAACTTCTGCAGGGGCATTACCCAATTTTCGCTGTTCTTCTAGCTCCTTCTTCTTTCTCCAGTCCTCTCTAGTCATCTTCTTTGGTTCCTCCAAACTCATTTCTTTGGATCCCGACAAGGGGGCTGCATTAGCTGCATCCACAGCTGCAGCTGACATGGTTATCTAACCTCCTGCATGAAAAGGAAGAGATAACTATTAGAATAAACTAGGCCTGAGAAACTATCAAAAGTACACCCTAATAACACATACTGTGGGTTATATAGAATGTTTCATATGTTCTTTTTCTTTCATAGCATCTGTAAGGGAAAGGTCTCTTTCTCCTCCACTAACATCTTTATATGCTGCTGCAGTTGTGTTTTCAACTCTAATTGGTTAAGTGGAGAGAGACATGCACATGCATTTAAAATTTCATGAGACTCATTCTTTCATGTATATATTCCTGATTTCCTCTCTACATATGTGTCTCAAACTTTTCTACCACACTAATCCTTCTTGAGTACACAGGGTATTATCTCTGTTCCTCTTAAAAGCTGGACGCTTTAAGATCACCTATATTCATTATCTCTATTTCCACATTATCTGCTGCCCTTCTCAATCATTTCCCTCCCTGCTCCAAAGATACCTCTAAGTTAGCAATGTGCTAAGTCCTCTGGACATTTTTCAGTTCTGTTCCTCCCCCTTTTGATATATTCTTATCCTTTGGCTGATGTGACACCATATTTCCCTGGGTTTTTTTGTACCCCTTTCACTGCTCCTCCTGTATCCTTCATAAGTTCCTCCATTTCTGCCCGGTTACTGAATTTTGGATTCCACAAGGCTCAATTCTTCATCACTCTAAACTCCACCAGAAGACAAGTTCATCTATTTCCAAGGTTTCAATAGCCACGATATACAACTGTTGGCTCTCCAATTTATTTCTCTACTTCAGACCTTTTTTCTGAGCTTCAGATAAATACAGTCCAATTGCTTACTTCAAAGTACCTCCACTTAGATGTCTCAAAGAAACCTGAACTCAATTAGTCTTAATTCAAATTCATAATCTTCTCTATGAAATCTAATCTTCCACTGTTCCCTCTCCTGATGAAAGATACCACCATCCATTCCTTTTCATAAGTGTTCCATCTAATTCCCATACCTATTTCATCACGAAGTACTGTTATTTTCACTTTTTGAATATCACTCGAATTCATCTCAGTTCAGTTCAGTTGCTCAGTCATGTCCAACTCTTTGCAACCCCATGAATCGCAGCACACCAGGCCTCCCTGTCCATCACCAACTCCCTGAGTTCACTCAGACTCACGTCCATCAAGTCAGTGATGCCATCCAGCCATCTCATCCTCTGTCGTCCCCTTCTCCTCCTGCCCCCAGCATCAGAGTCTTTTCCAATAAGTCAACTCTTCGCATGAGGTGGCCAAAGTACTGGAGTTTCAGCTTCAGCATCATTCCCTTCAAAGAAATCCCAGGGCTGATCTCCTTCAGAATGGACTGGCTGGATCTCCTTGCAGTCCAAGGGACTCTCAAGAGTCTTCTCCAACACCACACTTCAAAAGCATCAATTCTTCGGTGCTCAGCTTTCTTCACAGTCCAACTCTCACATTAATACATGACTACAGGAAAAACCATAGCCTTGACTAGACGGACCTTTGTTGGCAAAGTAATGTCTCTGCTTTTCAATATGCTATCTAGAATTCATCTCCTTCTATCAATAATCTGAGTGTATTACTCTTCCCTACTAGTCTCTTCTGATTCCTGCCAATCAGTTCTCCACACTGCAGTGTTATTTTTTCAAACACAGATTTGGTCATATCTTGTCCCACTACCCAAACTGAAAACCCTCAAATGAAACGCTGTCCAAGAGAAACCACCAGCCCTATATGTCATTTTAAATATTCCACACACATATTAAAAAAGCAAAAAGAAACAGATAAAATTACTTTTTGCAATATTTTGTCTAATTATCAACACATTTTCATTTCAACATAGGAAAAAATAAACCAATTCTTTAAAATCTGATACGGATTTTACATGTATTCAGATTGGCCAACATTTCAAGTGCTTAAGAATTACAAGCACAGTTCAGGTCCAATAGCACCTTATAACTCTTACTTTAAAAACCACTGAAGACACAGTCCTGGTCTGACTGGGCACAAGTACCACTTCTGAGGCCTAGGACAGCTGCTTCCTTGTTTCTCGGTCCCCGTTCCCTTCTCAACCTTGCGTTCATCAATCCCGTGAGGATATTCCTAAAAATTAGGAGCCTCTGGCCCTGTTCCCCGAGTTTTCCACCTTCACCCTCCTCCTCATTCCAAGTTCTCACAAGATTTCCTTACCCGGTCCCACCGCTGCGGACCGTAGCACAGTTCGACAGGAATGAAGACGATCGCCAATGTTTACTTCCGGACTTCCTCCCTCTCCCGGCAGCCACTGTGGCACTTTCCGGGCGACCCACACATGCGCACTTGGGCCTCAGGGGCGGGGGGGGCGGGGCCCAAGCGAAACTGGCCTCGCGAGATCTCGAGCTGTTCCTACAGCTCTACGGTAGGTCAGTAGAATGGGTTAGGTTTGAGCAGCTGTTTTTCTGCTCCGTAGTTTTCATGTCTTTTAGACTCGACGAATATTACGACGTAAAGCAAAACAAAACAAATTTCATACGGAGAACAGACAATAGCGTAAGCATCGCTGGAGCGCTACGAAGTGCGTGAAGTTAAAACAGTTAAAATCACTATTAATTAGTAGCCAGGTTGTGTAACACGCTGGGGACAAAGTAAACACAAAATTGTCTTCCTCTCCTCGAATTTACATCATATAGAGTGAGAAAGACTGAATTATCTAAGTAATTTACAGTTTTAGAAAGCCGCTATGAAGGGTGTACTAGGTGCTTTGAAGACATGGGGCAATTCAGCAATTGTGACACCTCGCCCCTGATGTTGATACTGTATTTCACCATTAGGAAAAAAACGATTTACATTGTGGAAAAACAATGTCATAGATATCTCAACCTTTCTTTAAAGAATAATATGTAATAAAATACTGGAAAGTAATACTTTTGGAGTACAGTTCCCCCGCCCCCCCCCTTTAAATCCTATCTGTTCTGGTAACCTTTTATTTTTCAAAACAATATGTGTTTCTTTCAGATATCAAAATGACATCTTTGCCTCTAAGAGAATCTCATCATACTCTTATTAAGAATTTTTAGTGCATAGAGCATAGCAATGTAAATATTAATTTTGATTTTACAGGGCAAAAGTTGAAGGAATGGAAATTGTCAGAAAATAGTCTGAAAGTGAGTAGTCTATGAATCACTCACACTTAATTTTTATCTCCTTAATACAATTCCTGAAATTTGTTTGAAAGTGTTAAGGTCTGTTTAGTTAAAACTACCAGGCACAAGTCAGGGAATACATCTCCCAGTGGAATTATGGAATGTGCTGGACAAGAGGGAAGAACTGTTTGTAAGGTTCAGATTCCCCCTGGAGGATTCTAAGGAGGATCTGAGAAGCAGGGATCAGTTCTGGATGGGATGGCTGTTTGATAAACTGGGAACAATTAGGATCTTGGTGCGGTTGTAAAGTGAGGGTAGTTTAGCAATTTGGATATCACCAGTAACAGTCTGGAGAAGGCAATGGCACCCCACTCCAGTACTCTTGCCTGGAAAATCCCATGGATGGAGGAGCCTGGTAGGCTGCAGTCCATGGGGTCACTAAGAGTCGGACACGAATGAGTGACTTCACTTTCAGTTTTCACTTTCATGCATTGGAGAAGGAAATGGCAACCCACTCCAGTGTTCTTGCCTAGGACGGTGGAGCCTGGTGGGCTGCCGTCTATGGGATCGCACAGAGTCGTACAGGACTGAAGCGACTTAGCAGTAGCAGCAACAGTAACAGTCCAGGGCATAGCAAAGTGAGTTTGGGGCATCATTAGTAAGAAAACAAAAGAGTTGGTTGTGGCATTTTACAGTTACCTTGGGAAACAGTGCTTTGTATTGTAGGAGGGGAGACTTAGCCTAGGGAGATAGAAACTTTGCATCCAAAAATATCAGGAGATAAAGAATTCCCACTTGGAAGCTGTAGGTGCTGTTAAAGAGAAAAGCCACAGGCCCAAAATGGCTTTACTTGTGCTAAAGCCCTTGATAGAAAACTTATATTTGATAACTAACCTAATCACAACTTCAAAATACTATCACCAGAAATGTAATCCAACCAACCAGTTGGGAATTTCCCGGTCAGTACTGAAGAAGTAATCTGGCACGTGGCCCCTTTCCATTATCCCTTCAACCCCACTCTGCCTCTCAGTGGAAGAAGAGGCAATTAGCTGTGAAAACCTTGCTGTTCCTTCCTTTCTCCTCTCCAAAGAGGTCCTGGCCTATAAATAATCCTTTCTTTTAATAGCTCCCATGCCCCACCCTTTTTCCTCTAAAAATTTCTCAGTTTGTACAACCCCTTGGAGCACCCTTCTGATTTCTAGGTGGGAGGCTGTCTGATTCTTGAGTCATTTAATAAAACCAATTAGATCTTCAAATTTACTTGATTGAATTTTTTCTCAATGTTGTGCAGACTTGGTTTCAATATAAATATTTTTGTGTGCTAATGATGTAATTCAGAGCTGAGGCACTTAGAAGGAGATATAGGGAGGAAATAATGGGAGGGTTACAAAGGTCTAGTCAAAGCTATGGTTTTTCCAGTAGTCATGTATGGATGTGAGAGTTCCACCATAAAGAAAGCTGAGTACTGAAGAACTGATGCTTTTGAACTGTGGTGTTGGAGAAGACTCTTGAGAGTCCCTTGGACAGCAAGGAGATCAAACCAGTCAATCCTAAAGGAAATCAGTCCTGAATATTCATTGGAAAGACTGATGCTGAAGCTGAAGCTCCAATATTTGGCCACCTGATTCAAAGAACTGACTCACTGGAAAAGATCCTGATGCTGGAAAAGATTGAAGGCAGGAGAAGTGTTCAACAGAGATGGTTGGATGGCATCACCGACTCAATGGACATGAGTTTGAGCAAGTTCTGGGAGTTGGTGATGGACAGGGAAACCTGGCGTGCTGCAGTCCATGGGGTTGCAAAGAGTCGGACACTACTGAGTGACTGAACTGAACTAATAAACTAGGGATAAAAGAGGATATGGAAAGGGCAAAAAAGATACGCACTTTTCCTCCTCTTGGTGTCTAGCACAGTGACTAACATTTAATAAATATTTATTGAATGAATGAGCCATTCAATGTTTTGGCCCTGAAATGCCAGGGAAGAAGGGACAATGAACTGGTATATATTTGGAAACATATCTATGCCAGTTGTAGTGCTAAGGCTTTGGTGAAAGAGTAATGTAGGCTTAACTCCTCCCTCCCAACTTTCCTGCTAAGTTAAAAAGTATCTGGTGACCTGTTGGGAGTAGAGTTTGGATGGCACAGATCATCCTTGGTCTTTTGAATTGATTCCTTTATCTTGTTTAATATATTTCCATTTACTATTGAAGGACTTCCCTTGTGGCTTAGCTGGTAAAGAGTCCACCTGCAATGCGGGACACCTGGGTTCGATCCCTGGGTTGGGAAGATCCCCTGGAGAAGGGAAAGGCTACCCACTCCAGTATTCTGGCCTGGAGAATTTCATGGACTATCCACGGAGTTGTAAACAGTCAGACAGGACTGAGTGACTTTCACTTCACTTCACCATAGAAAGGAAAAGGTCACTAACTTTTCAAAGCAAAATTTCTCCATGTCTTGGAAATTGGAATTCATTTTGTATGTCTTTATAATTCCTCTGTTGTTTTTCTCTTGTTCACCCTTCTGTCCTTCCCCACCAGCTTTGATGAATATATTGTTGAGATGTTAAAGGTTTAAAGTAAGTATATTGGTACTTGCCTGGCAGTCCAGTGGATAAGACTCTGCTCTTACACTGCAAAGGGCACAGGTCCCATCCCTGGTTGGGGAACTAAGATACTGAATGCTGCGCAGCGCAGCCAAAAACAAAGTCCTTATTAACTGATAGACTTTCAAGTTCAGAATTGTGTACTCTTAGGTCATTGTTTTGTTCCTAGGGTTGCAAAGAGTCAGACACGACTGAGCAACTGAACAACAGATTCTGTATAATGGAGATAGCATCCTAGCCTGAAATACTGATAGTCTTGCAATTAGGAAAAAATCAGTACACTTAAAAAAAATTGAAGTCTAGTTGACTTACAATATTGTATTAGTTTCAGAATCACTCCATTCTTAATCACAAACACAACAGAATGACACAAACTTGCCACTTTATCTGTACTTTCATTTCTTCTTAATGTTTAATTGTGCTCTGTTAATATTCTCTAGATCTAATATGGGTTTTCCTCCCACTGACTATTTATTGACTATATATGTATTTTTTATACCTCTAATTTGAAATTCATCTTCCATAGTCATTTCCCCAATGACTACAATGCCTTTCCTCCCGTGCTGCCTCTTTTTAATTTGATCCGGTGTATCTACTCTCTGGAAAAACAGTTGATTACTTCAAGACTTTAGGAAAATAGTTCTGTCACCATCTCACTTTGACTTTTTGAAGTTCACTATCTTCTCATTTAAAAATGTCTTGGACACCAAAGACTTGGGCTTCCCTTGTGGCTCAGCTGGTAAAGAATCCGCCTGCAATGAAATTAAAGTATAATGAAATTGTGCTTTAAAAAGTTGGTGACCTTTTCCTTTCTATGGTGAAGTGAGGTGATAGTGGCTCAGTCCTGTCCAACTCTTTGCAACCCTATGGATAGTCCATGGAATTCTCCAGGCCAGAATACTAGAGTGGGTAGCTTTTCGCTTCTCCAGGGGATCTTCCCAACCCAGGGATGGAACCCTGGGGTCCTGCGTTGTAGGTGGACCCTTTACCACTTGAGCCACAAGGGAGGTCCTTTCTATGGTAAAGTGAAGTGAAAGTCGCTCAGTCCTCCTATTCGACTCTTTGCGACCCCATGGACTGCCATGGAATTCTCCAGGCCAGGGTACTGGAGTGGGTAGCCTTTCCGTTCTCCACGGGATCTTCCCAACCCAGGGACAGAACCCAGGTCTCTCGCATTGCAGGCAGATTCTTTACCAGCTGAGCCACAAGGGAAGCCCTTCTATGGTAAATGGAAATATATTAAACAAGATAAAGGAATCAATTCAAAATGAGGGAGACCTTGGTTCGATCCCTGGGTTGGGAATATCTCCTGGAGAAGGGAAAGGCTACCCACTCCAGTATCCTGGCCTGGAGAATTCCATGGACTGTATTGTCCATCGGGTCGCAGAGTCGGACACGACTGAGCGACTTTCATTTTCACGTCGCACACCAAAGAGTCTCAGGGAAAAAAAAATCGCAAAAGCCAACTCTGTATTTTGGTATAACATTAATAATAACTTTCTTGGAATTAAAGACTGTACCTACTCTCCTCTATCTCTCTGGGGGGGAGATTAAAAAACAACCATTAATAGACATCCACGACCAAGCTGTGAGAGGCTTTGATTTTTTTTCCTCCCGGGGAACAAACGAAGAACTTGCCGGGAAAAGCTTTCAGGGCGGAGCCCAGGGAGCTTAGGTTCCTACCATTGGTTCTTCCGGAGCCTCCGCCCCGCCCCTGTCCCGCCTCCTGGATGGATGAACCAATAGGGGTGTAAGTTGTGGTTTAAACGCGGAGTCTGGCGCGTCCGGTGGAGAAGAGTCTTGCGAGAGTTTGGCTGTTACTCCGAATGTGGGTGAACCGAGCGGTACCGAGTGGTTGGGCGGGCACGGTCCGGCGGCTTAGGAAGCGGGAGTAGGCTTTGTGTGTGTGTGGCGTTCGGGGCCTGGGAACCGGGGTCCGGGTGTCTGGGACCCGGGGCCTGGGATTTGGGGGCTGGGACTTCCCTGAAACGTCAGACGCGCTCGCCTGGCTTGAGCCACGGTTTTGAACTGCGTACGCGACCCACGGCAGTTTGGTTCCAATGAGTACCAGGGCCTGTGCCAGTCCCAGACCGCCAACTCTTAAGGAATTTAGGGTCCCTGACGCAGGCGTCAAGAATTAAGAGCTGGGTTAAATGCTTGTTGGCTCAAGATCCGGCTTCTACCTCTGCTTAGCTCCTGTTTTTGCGTAGATGTCCCTAGGGTAGAAAGTTGGGTCAGTGCTACACTTTAGCTTCTTTCATCTTCCCTAACTCCCAAGGTTTAACGAGTGTTTCACACCTCTAGTTGATCCAGAATGGCTACTCTGATCTATGTTGATAAGGAAAATGGAGAACCAGGCAGCCATGTGGCTCCTAAGGACGGGCTGAAGCTGGGGTCTGTGCCTTGTAAGTATACAGGCGGCTATCAGGTACACAGGTATTGTGAATCAGTGGTGGGTGTGGCTTGGAGCTGGGGAAGGCCCAAATATACTTTGTGGGCAGTTGGAGTCGTGCGTGCTAAGTCGCTTCAGTCATGTCCGACTTTTTGCGACCCTATGGACTTTGTAGCCCGCCAGGCTCTGCTGTCCATGGAATTCTCCAGGCAAGAATACTGGAGTGGGTCGCCATACCCTTCGCCAGGGGATCTTCCTGACCCAGGGATTGAACCGGAGTCTCTTAAATCTCCTGTATTGCCAGGCGGGTTCTTTACCACGAGCGCCACCTGGGAAGCCCAGTGGGAGTCGAGTTTACCCAATACTCTTACTGCCGAGTACTTATGGGTCTCTTCATGTTCAGTATCTTTTTTTAAAATTTAAGTTATTTATTTATTTTTGGCTGTGCTGGGTCTTTATTGCTACCTGGCCTTTTCTCTAGGTGCGATGAGTAGGGGATACTTTTTATTTGTGATGCCCAGGCTTCTCATTGCAGTAGCTTGTATTGTTGCAGAGCATGGGTTCTAGGGGATGCTGACTTCAGCAGTTGAGACACGTGGGCTCAATAGTTGTGGCACATGGAGTTAGTTGCTCTGTGGCATGTGGGGGTTCCTGGATCAGGGATCAAACCCCCGTCTCCTGCATCGGCAGGTGGATTCTTTACTACTGAGAAACCAGAGAAGCCCTCATGTTCAGTATCTTAAAGAGATTATTTAAGAGAGTAGTGAACTGAAATGGTGTTAGGCATAGGACCATGCCACTGTCAAAAATGGGGGTTAAGTTTGGCTGTGAGAATTAGGCCAAGTTGATAGGCACAGTCAGCTTTCAAGTTGCACAGGTGTTTACTGCTGGAATGATCTTATGGTAAGACTTTTTCTTTAGCAGTCAAAGCTTTGGATGGGAGATCTCAGGTTTCAACACCACGTGTTGGCAAAATGTTTGATGCTCCACCAGCTTTACCAAAAACTGCGAGAAAGGCTTTGGGAACTGTCAACAGAGCTACAGAAAAATCAGTTAAGACGGATGGACCGCTCAAACAGAAACAGAAAACTTTCTCTACCAAAAAGGTAAAAGTTGGCTATAATTAAAGACTAAAGCACTTTGACTCTTAAAATGACTACTGGCATCTTACCTGACACTCTCCTCTGTGAATGGAAGGAAATAGAGACTAGCAAATTAGATTAACAGAAGAGAATCATCATACAGTCTTTATTGACTTCTCTGTACCTTGAGATCACATGTATCAGGAGCAGCTGGTTAATATTTTTGCCTCACCTGTCTTTAACAAGTGTCTTAAAACAGACCAGTGAGTACTGTGAAAAGTGAAAGTGAAGTTGCTCAGTTGTGTCCTACTGTTTGTGACCCTGTGGACTGTAGCCTACCAGGCTTCTCTGTTCATGGGATTCTCCAGGCAAGAATACTGGAGTGGTTACCATTTCCTTCTCCAGGGGATCTTCCTGATCCAGGGATCGAACCCAGGTCTCGCACATTGGAGGCAGACACTTTAACCTCTGAGCCACCAGGGAAGCTTTTGAGTACTGTGAGAGAGGGTACTTTGCAAGAAGTCATGATGCTAGTATAACAGCTCAGGTGCTGCCATTCTCTTCCCCTCCTTTCAGAGCAAGCACTAGCTTTGTAGGTTATAACTTGGTAGCATGTTGACCTTTGTACATGTGTTTACAAACTGTAGGGCAGTGCATCCTAGACCGAGAGGACTTGGCTGTGAAAGATGACTTCAGCATGTGAATTAGCACTGCATTTCAGTAATTGTTTCAATGTGTATTAGGAAAAAAACAACTAGTATACTTGATGTCAAACTGTTAGGTGTGGTTTTAGGATAAAGATGTCTTTTTAAAAAAAACTGAGTTGAGTAAGAGAAATGCTAAGTGTAAGTATTGCAAGGATATAGCAAAAATGATGAGAATGTGACAGAACTGAAATGTGGGAAGCCTTGTCCTAGTAATTTCCTCTAGGCATGCACATGTGATGTGAGAATAAATCAAGACGCTACAAGCTTCCATTTTGGCCCACCACCATCATGGACTGCCTACCAGTTCCAGACTAGAGAATTATCCACGGTGGGCATCTTAAAGTCCTTGACTGTCTTTGACTGCCTCTTACTCAGTGTTGTGTATTTGAGGAAAACAAATTGGTTTTTAATATTAACCCAGTAATTTAGGTAACACTGATGGAAAATCACATTTCCAAAAGCCAAAAATGGCTTCTAGGATTAGTTTCTATTCTGGGTGATTTATGCCCATTTTCTCTTCTATTAGGTTAGGTTGGGCGATTGAGTCAATTAGCTCTGAATTAACTCTACTCTGGGGCTTCCCTGGTGACTCAGTAGTAAAGAATCCACCTGCAATGCAGGAGACTCAGGTTTGATCTCTGGGTGGAGAAGATCCCTTGGACAAGGAAATGGCAACTCGCTCCAGTATTTTTGCATGGGAAATCTCACGTCCAAAGAAGCTTGGTGGGCTACACAGTCCTTGGGATTGCAAGAGAGTCAGACGCGACTTACCGACTAAAAACAGACTCTGCTCTGTATTTTGATGATTTATGCTAACAGGTGCTAATACTTGTATTTCATCCTTACCTTTTGAGCCATGATAATTGATTGCTGAATTGTATTTGTATGTGATTTTGAGAATGAGGGATTATGGTTTCTTAGAAATTGAAAACAAATTTAAAATATGATGAAGCAATCCCATGTCTTGAAGAATCTCTCTAATCTCATGTACTAATCAGTTGACAAGGCTCCCACTCTTAAATGGATGTTTTCTTGGGTTTTTTTTAGATTACTGAGAAGACTGTTAAAGCAAAAACTTCGGTTCCTGCCTCAGATGACACCTATCCAGAAATAGAAAAATTCTTTCCCTTCAATCCATTAGGTACTCTTTTGATATTGTCCAAATGCTTTAGCTTTCAGTTTCTCTTAGGATCCAATTCAACTGTAAGTTGATATGGCTCTGAATATGATTTGTGATCTAAAACTATAACAAGGCTGTCTGAATCTGGGGTGCTTTGGACAGGTAACTTGTGGATTTATTTTTAAGGCATTATCTTAATTCAGAAGAGGAATCAGAGCAAAGATGGGAAAACATTCTTGTCCTCAAAAGCTAAAACCACCCAAGGGGAGATTACTTGTTCAGTGTTAGCAGACAGCCTTCCTAGCAAGCCCACTTTTAGAAAATGGACTTGATGTCAAGTTGAACAGTGAAAAGCAAGCCTGAAAAATCCACATAGCCAGTGAGAACATGTGCTTTTTGACTTCTTCAACCTCCTACATGTATCTGAAATATTTTCTATAATAGAGTCGGCTTTTTTCAAGCTTTAATGTACTCACATTGAGGAGAGTAGACTGTATGCCAGGCGCTATTGGCTTAGGATGTAGTGGATAACAAGGCAGGCCCCACTCTGAGGAAGCCCAAGATTTGGAGGGTAAGTCAGACACTGAACAAATCCTTTCACTTTGAGTGTGAGCCAAGGAGAAAAACAGGGCTTGTTAGGGGGCACTGAACCTAGCCTGAAAGAGCAGGGAAGTTGTTTTCTCATAAAGTGACTTTCAGTGGAGGCTTGAAGGATGTAAGGAGATAGTTGGGTGGAGAAGGGGTAGGGCTGGGCGCCAGCACCGTAACAGACAAAAGATCTTGAGGCAGAAAGAAGGACTGGAGTGGTTCTGGAAAACTGAAAAGTAGAGTGAAGGATGACACTGGTGAGGGGGTTGGTCAAATCACACAGGGTCTTTGAGATTCCTGAGCTGGTTTTTTTGCCTTTTGATCCAAAGAGCATTTAATTATTCCACTAGTATACATCTAGGCTGTTTCTGGCTTTTATATATGTTACAAAACAATTCTGCAATTATTGTTGAGAGTTTGTGAGTATACCTAGAGAGTAAACTCCAAGAAGAATTTCTGGGTCTCAAAGCTGTGTGATTAAGTTTTGATAAAATGTGGTGCATCTCATCATTACCATTCAGGAAAATGAGGTAGGTTTATGCATATTGAGGGCTTCCCAGGTAACTCAAATGGTAAAGAATCTGCCTGTACTGCGGGCGACCTGGGTTCAATCCCTGGGTTGGGAAGATCCCCTGGAGAAAGGCGTGGAAACCAACTCCAATATTCTTGCCTGAAGAATTCCTCCATGAACGGAAGAGCCTGGTAGGCCACAGTCCATGAGGTTGCAAAGAGTTGGACACGACTGAGCGACTTAACACTTTCACACTTTAAGCATATTGGCCAGGAAAGAGGACTACATACAATAGCTGTGTTGGCGGAAAGAGATATTGCTAAACTGCCTTCCAAAATAGCAGCGTAAGTTACTGAAACCACCTTCAGTGGATGAGGATGCCCGCTTTCCCCTTGTTCTCTAACTGCAAATGTTTTAAAATTGTCAGAAAGATAATTGGTATTTTGTTGTTTAAAATTGTGGTATGTGAGTGTGTCTGAGCATATTTGACTATTGGTCATTTATAGTTTTTAAATTTTCTGTTTGTATCTTTGTTTTCTCTTGATTTTTGTGACTTTCTTACACTCTGTGTCTGTGTGTGTAAAGAACTGTCTGTATAAAGATAATTAGCCCTGTGTGTTGCAGACTTATTTCCTCTGGGGTCTTATGTCTGTCTGTTTTCCTTTACAGTTCAGTGGTTTAAATTAAGTGGTCACATAAACTGTTTCTTAAATTTCTTTTAGGACTTTTACACTCTTAAAAATTAGTGAAGACCCCAAAGAACTTTTGTGTGTTGTTTTATATATCCTATATTTTAAATTAAAATTGAAAAGTTTAAAAGTGTTAATTTGTTAAAATACAGTAAACCCATTACATTAATGTACATAGCTTAAAACAAAATTTAATGAGAAGAGTGGCGTGGTTTTATGTTTTTGAAAATTTGCTTAATCTGGCTTAACATAAAACAGCTAGATTCACATGGGATTGTGCATTCCATTTGTTGAATCTGCTTCTGGTTGATGTATATGAAGAAAATCTGGCCTTTTGCAGCCATGGTTAGGAAAAGAGAAACATTTGAAGTCTTTTCAGAGAAGTATAGATAGTTTTCTTTGCTATTACACTAAAATTCAACTTGTGGCTGCTTCTGTATGCATAGTTGCAATGTAGAATCTGAAACCATTTCAGTAAGCTTTGTAATATTCTCTGACACAAATCCATTGTCTGTTTTGCACTTTGAATGTATCTTTTATCCTGCATTTGTCACCATTGATCATTTAGAAATACTGGTTTGCTGGGAAATGTAGTGCATCCACAAGTTGAAATGTTTCTTTATGCGTGTCAAAAGCACACTCATTAATGCTTACCACTGACCTCATCGGAAAAGTCTTCAGGACTAGGAAGCTGTCAAGCTAATGATTCCAAATAAGTTTTCTGAAATTCTAGGGGTTTTATTCCTCTTGAAACTGTGGATTTTATCACTGGCAACAAATACTTCTCTTGAACTGGTAGACTTTCATTGCTTGAAGAAAATGTGCAACACATATCCACGTCCGAGTTACCAAAGTTTGTTTTTCAGTTCGTTATAGTAAATGGTGTCCAGAAGTAACACCTCTGGTTTAGCTTGCAAATCAAATAATTGCACATATCTTTTTTCTTGGAAAACACCGCGGTACTTCAGTATATGATTTCACAACTTATACAGAATACTAAAAAGACATGTTTTCAAGGGTTGAGAGCTCATAAAATTAATACTTTTTTTACTGCATATGGTAAAGTGACATGTGAAACAGGCACTTTTTAAAAATACCAGTGAATGGTAGTGAGAAATATACTAAATATTTATTGCCACTGCCTTGATTTGTGCTAAGGCACAGAAGTTTTATCCTCTGTTGCTTTTGGATCACTATTGCAGATGTCAACACAGTGGGAAAAGGTATTAGTATTATTATGAAAATAGTTTGAGCTCCTGGGCCCCATGAAAGGGTCTCAGACTGGCAGGGTGCCACTCACCACCCTGAGAACTGCTGCTCTGACAAAGTGCTTTCTGTGGCAGATTTTGAGAGTTTTGACCTGCCTGAGGAGCACCAGATCGCCCACCTCCCCTTGAATGGAGTGCCTCTCATGATCCTTGATGAGGAGAGGGAGCTTGAGCAGCTGTTACACGTGGGCCCCCCTTCGCCTCTGAAGATGCCTCCTCTGCTGTGGGAGTCTAGTAAGTGAACAAGTGCCCTTCTAGAAGGGCTGTAAACAATCTGTGTCACAACACTTCCATTACTGTGAGGATAGGGTTGTGCAGAAGGCTAGTAATTTCTATCCTTCAGACTGAAGAGAGAAGGTTTCAGGATAATGAAAACTATTCTCAACTGGTATTGTTTTTTAGTTACAAATGCCCAGTAGAATTAAGTCATTCTGGAATCTGGGCAGTCTTACATACAAGCAAAGTGAATACAAGGTGAAATTTAGTATATAACTTTTTATATTAAGAGTTGATGTAAAATAAACTTACTTGAAATGAGAGTTCCAAGTTAATCCAAAGCTCTTGTAGGATCAAGACCCACACAATAGCAGGAGGTTTTAGGTCTTGGTTCACACTGGTGGTCAAAAGCCATTATCAGCATGTTTTTTATTATATTTGATGGAATAACTTACATTATTTGCTAGATTACACTAGTGATAATTGTTGGCAGTTACTTGGGTCTCTTAAGAGAATTTGGGGTACTTCTATGATTTATTTCATAATGAAGGTTAATTCTGGGACCATAGCCATCTTCCAAGAAATAAGTGAAAAGGTGTATGTATATGTATGTAGGTGGGGGCAGGGGTATAATTCATGAGACAAAGGGAAAAAGAGTTCGACTTCATGATTAAAGTGAAACTAACGTGTATGTTGACAGACATGCAGATTTGCAGATACTGAATAAGAAATTCCTGTTTTCTAGATCTGTTGCCATCTCCCTCAAGCATTCTGTCGACTCTGGATGTTGAATTGCCACCTGTTTGCTGTGACTTAGATATTTAAATTTCTTAGCACTTTATAGTTTGGGTATGTATTAATGGTTTGTATTAATAAAGCAATTCTTTGTTTAACAGACTCTTCCTAATATTGTGGTTGGTATTGTTTAGAATTTGCTTAAAATGTAGCAGGCTACAGGCTGCACAGCCCTTAGCCTGCTGTTGCTGTTGGTGTCTGCTGCCTTAACCTTGCACCCTGTCCAGGCAGTGATGACCATGAGACTTATTAGTAGTCCTGCTTAGCCACTGGTTTGTACTGTGGTGGGCCCCTCCCCCAAGGGACCAACTGCCAGTGAGTGACCGTTAGTGGTCTGCTCAGCCATTGATTGGTGCTGCAGTGGGCCCATCCCCCAGACAACCAACAGTCAATGAGTGACTGTTAGTGGCAGAAGTGGTGGTTGTCAGGTAGAGAGTGAGGTAAGAGAAAGATCCTGGCCTTTTCTCTATGGGCCTGCAACTCACCCACCCTCAGGCCAGTGAGTGAGCTGAGGGGCCCAGGGAACCGCCTTGGGGCTGGGTGTCCTGCAGGGCTCCAGAGCCCTCACCAAGGCTGGCCCAGGCCTTGAGGAGGCGATGAACCTCTCCGCATCCCTGTCTTTGTGACCGAATGGCAGCGGCCGTCCGCCTGGGTCAAATTTTTGGGACCTGCCCCTGCCATACGGGCAGCCTGAGGAGACTGAGGGCCAGTTGGGTCCTGGGTGCCTGGCTCCCTCAGCGATGACCAGGGTCTCAGGACCTGGTCCTGAGGGAGCCACACACTAAGCTCTGCCTCCTCTCAGCCAGACCCCAGAGCTCGGAGGGTGAAAGTTGTACCTGGGACCTGGTCCCTTCTTGTCAGAACAGAGAGTAACTTTTATTTAATGTAACATTTACTTGATCATGACCTGACTTCAAGAACAAAGGATCTGACCCAAGAAGTTCACAACAATTGACCATTCCCCTCCCTCACCTTTCCTAGAAAAGGGCTTTGCTGCAGGCTTTTGGCAAGTTCGGGGGTTTTAAGGCATGAGCCAACCATCTCCTTGCATGGCCCTCAGTGAACATTTTTCTGTACCATACTCCAACGTTTTGGTATTGCTTGGCCTCACTGGGCGTGGGGTGCACCAACTTGTATTTTGGTAATAAAAACTGTGAAAACTAGTAGGCAAGTTGAGAGTCTATAATGTGATGAGAAGTTTGTCTAAGTTGAAAAACTTACCCTAAAACCTTCTGATTTAACAGCTTACTTTAAAAGCTGCCACTGTTTTCCCTGAAACATATACCTCTCCGTGTATACTTTACTCCGTTTTTGTGGCCGTTAACTGGTGACAGTTATTAGACCTCTTAATTAGAAGAGCCACTTCCAGCTCATTAAGTGTCTATTGCTAGGAATTCTTTATTGCTGTTTTTGTCTAGTTTCTAATGACTTCAATACCCTGTATTCAGTGATCAAAATTTGAAAGACTTAATCTCCTGAGAATTCTGCCTTCTTGAGCTCTTCAACTGGGCTCTTTGAAGACCACAGCAGATAATTTACTGGTAGTGAGATCCACTCTTTACCTATAGGAAACTCTATTTAGTTGCTAACTTGGTGTTGGGAATTATTCTTAAGTCTTTATTAAGCGTTATGTTTCGTGTTCATGATCTTGTTTTTCAGAGGAGGACGTTGAAGTTAAGAAGCTTCATGTGCCAAAGGCATGACGTGCTAGAAAATGATAGGACTGGTATTTTGATTCCATAACTGATACCAGAATCAAAATATCAGATTGCTAATGGTTGCCTCTGGATTTTTTTTCTTATTGGGCAGACAGGGTTGATGATGATTTAAAAAAATTAACTGTTGCCACTATTTTAAATTAGAGTTTCACATATATTTGATTTTAGAGATTCTCTGTGAAAGGCAGGCCTGTAAAATAGTGGGCCCTTGTTTCCAGCACTTGGTCGAGTGGTGATAGAGTGCTGGCTGCCTTTTAGGCGCAGTGTGGGTTTTCTGTCTTCTAGACCCTATGTAAGATGGCCTGAAGGGAGAATTGAAGTATTCCTCTTACTCGTCTCTTCTGTGACCCAGCCTATTTAACTCATGTAACCTGCCTGGCCAGACAGTCAACTGAATTTGATCCTTGCTTAATACTAACCTACACAGGAAATCTTTCTCCTGAAATGTCTGTAGCATCCATAGGCAAGTTAGAATGTGAGCCCTTTCTTTCCCATTATTATTATTAGAGGAATCTACAAGATACTAGGCATGAAATGATAGGAACATACACACTTACTGGTCCTGACTTTAAAACTTTGACCCTCTAAACATTACTGAAACAGTCTGGATTTCTGAAATCAGTAGAAAGATTTTTAAAATAAGACAACTTGTCACTTGATTTTAAGGAAGAGGATTAGACCTCACATCTTCAGGAATAATCAGGCCAGTTTGAAAAGCTAACCCTAATTCTGAGTGGCTTTCATACCCTACAATACATTTAGAAACTCTGGAAAGTAGTTTGTTGTGGTGGAGGAAACAAAGATCTGAGAGCAAGAGGTCAGTTCTTTACCAGGTCCTTGGTCAGACCTGAGCACAAATGATCTCTTCACTGTTTATCAGAGCTCAAAGTGCTTAATATTTGTTGACTTTTAGAATTCTAAACAGATGCTTCTTTAATATAGATAATTCTCTTTTTGTGGGTATTGTTGCTGTTTGTAGCAGTTTACTAAGTATCACGTGTTGTTTGGCTTCATTAAGAGAAAGCTTATGAGAAGGCTTGTTTGGAAATCTGATCTGTCCTAAATGTAGAATTAAAGTTTATTTCTTTCAATCCCACTGTTCCCCTACACTGCATTTAAGCATGATCTTACTTATGTGAAGTTTATTCACACTTAACTTATTTTTGTATTGGCATTTTTTCAGGTTTCAAATTCCAATTAACCTTCAACAGGAACACAATTAGAATTTTTTAAAAATATGTTGTTAGTATTCTCTATTAGACTGCTGCTGCTGCTGCTAAGTTGCTTCAGTTGTGTCCGACTCTGTGCGACCCCATAGATGGCAGCCCACCAGGCTCCCCTGTCCCTGGGATTCTCCAGGCAAGAACACTGGAGTGGGTTGCCATTTCCTTCTCCAATGCATGAAAGTGAAAAGTGAAAGTGAAGTCGCTCAGTCGTATCCGACTCTCAGCGACCCCATGGACTGCAGCCTACTAGGCTCCTCCATCTATGGGGTTTTCCAGGCAAGAGTACTGGAGTGGGGTGCCATTGCCTTCTCCCTCTATTAGACTAATTCTGATCTAACCTGTATAAGGAAAGTTAGTCCCTATACCAAGTCCCAAAAGGGTTAGTACTATGATGGAAATCCTAATTTGACTTTGTTCTTTCCAGTAATTTAATCATTTATCATTTATTAGGCCCAGTGTGCTAGGAACTAAGCCTACCATGGTTAAATAACAACATTGCCCATGCCCTCAGATGCCTGGCATCCAGTGGGGGGGAGAGGTATCAAATGCCGTTGTGATGCAGGAAGGTGCACATGGGGTGGGGAGGACCAGGACTTGGGGAGCACTCCCCAGCCCGGTCTAGGGAGGGCTTCCTGGGGAAGTGCATGTGGATGGAGCCTTGATGGAAGATAAGTGTTCTGAGCAGAGGGGACAGCTTTTGCAAATGGCAGGAGGCAAGTGAACACAGCTTGTTAAATGAAAATTGCCTTTGTTTTTTTTCCAGCTTTAGGTTTGAGCAGTGTGGTTGCCAACAAAGGAGAGTGAAGCAGGGACCATATGGCTATTTGAACTGTGCAAGGGGTTTTGAGTTTGGCATGGGGGTGTTGGGTGCCATGGAATGATTTTCTTTTGTTTTTCATTTATCAATTATTTAATGGTATTTTTCTGCAAAATCATAGCAAACTATTTTCAGCAATGAATATACATATATCTTAAACTGTATACATATACCTCAACTGTATATAAAACAAAAAAATACAGAAAAATTTGAAATTTTGACAAGATACGTAGCAAAATCCACTTATTGAAAAGAGCATATATGGGGTGGTTAGTTGTGCTGCCTCTGTATCAATATACACTTTGAGCATCATCCTTCTGTACTATTGATGCATTTAATTTTTTCTTATATCTGCAAATAGAAATTTCACTAATATTTTCCCTTTGAAATATAGAAACAGTTCTGCAGTGTTCCAGGGATCCCATAATGAAAAATGCTCTTTTGTGTATATCATCTTGAGTTCTTAAAGATTCTTTTGCTCTCATAGAAACCATGTATACTATTTCCAAGGTACACTGGTGAAGTCTCTCAGTCGTGTCTGACTCTTTGCGACCCCATGGACTGTAGTCTACCAGGCTCCTCTGTCCATGGGATTTTCCAGGCAATAGTACTGGAGTGGATTGCCATTTCCTTCTCCAGGGAATCTTCCCGACCCAGGGATCGAACCCAGGTCTCCCACATTGTAGGCAGACGCTTTACCATCTGAGCCACCAGGGAACCTATACATTAAAAAATTTTTTAAATTTTATATTGGAGTACAGATGAGTAACAATGTTGTTACTTTCAGGTGTACAGCAAAGTGATTCAGTTGTACATATATATGTATTCTTTTCCAAATTCTTTTCCCATTTAGGTTGTTACAGAGTATTGAGCAGGGTTCCCTATACTATACAGTAAGTCCTTGTTATCTGTTTTAAGTATATCAGTGTACACATGTCCTAAACTCCCAGTCTGTTCCTTCTCTCTACCTTCCCCTCTGGTAACCATAAGTTCTCTAAGACTGTGAGTCTTTCTGTTTTATAAATAAGTTTATGTGTGTATATATATATATTTTTAGATTCTACTTACGCATGATATTTCTCTTTCTCTGACATGCTTCACCTAGTATGATAATCTCCAAGTCCATCCTTGCTGCTGCAGATGGCATTGTTTCATTCTTTTTAATGGCTGAGTAATATTCCCTTGTGTATATGTATCATATCTTCTTTATCCATTCATTTGTTGATGGACATTTAGGTTGCTTCTGTGTCTTGCCTATTGTAAACAGTGCTGCAGTGAATATTGGGGTGCATGAATCCTTCTGAACCATGTTTTTCTCTGGATATATGCCCAGAGGTGGGATTGATGGATCATATGGTACCTCTATTTTTAGTTTCTTCAGAAAACTTCATACTGTTTTCTATAGTAGCTGTACCAATTTACTCTCCTACTAACAGTGTTGGAGGGTTCCTTTTTCCCCATACCCTTTCCAGCATTTGTTATTTGTAGACTGTTTGATCATGACCTTTCTGACCAGTGTGAGGTGAGGTATGGTAGTTTTGATTTGCATTTGTCTAATAATTAGTGATGTTGAGCATCTTTTCATGTGCTTCTTGTCCATCTGTATTTTTTTTTTTTTTTGGAGATTTATCTGTCTAGGTTTTCTGCCCAGTTTTTTATTGGATTTTTTTTTTTTTTTATTGAGCTGCATGAGCTATTAGTAAATTTTGGAGATTAGTCCTTTGTCCCATTTTTTGCTAGTATTTTCTGTCATTCTGTAGGGTTTTTTTTTTTTTTGTTTGTTTATGGTTTGCTTTGTTGTGCAAAAGCGTTTGAGCTTAATTACATCCTATTTGTTTATTTTTATTTCCATTACTCTAATAGATGGATCAAAAAAGATATTACTGTGATTTATGTCAGGGAGTATTCTGCATATGTTTTTTTCCACAAGAGTTTTATAGTATCTGGTCTTACATTTAGGTCTTTAATCCATTTTGAGTAATTGTGTATGGTATTAAAGGTTATTTTAATTTCTTTTTTTTACTTTAGTTTTCCAATTTTCCCAGCACCATTTTCCATTGTATACTCTTGCCTCCTTTGTCATAGACTAGGCAACCATAGGTGGGTTTATTTCTGGGTTTTCTATCCTGTTCCACTGACCTATAGCTGTGTTTTTGTGCCAGTGCCATACTGTTTTGATGACTGTTGTTTTGTAGAATAGTCTGAAGTCAGGGAGCCTGATTCCTCCAGTTCTGTTTTCCTTTCTAAAAGTTTCTTTGGCTATTAAGAGTCTTTTGTGTCTTCATAAAAATTCTAAGATTTTTTGTTTTAGTTCTGTGAAAAATACTGTCAGTAGTAATTTGATAGGGATTGTATTGAATCCATAGATTGCCTTGAGTAGTATCATCATTTTGACAATAATGATTCTTCCAGCCCAAGAACATTGTCTTTCCATGTCTACATATGTAGATCTACTTTATCCTTTTTTAATGAACATATTTTATTCCATTGTATAACTGTATCATATTTTCTAATTATAAACTATGCAATAGCAGACATCCTTGTAAAAACACCTGAGGATACTTGTATGAGGGGTTTCCTTGTACATTTTTGACTCTTTCTTGTGCTTTCTTCCTACCATTTGTCATCCTTCTAGTTCCAACTCCTTGATTCCTCCTGAATCCTTAGTCTTGTTTCCACTATCATCTCCTCAAGATCATTTCTTCATCATCATCATGATCTGCAAGAGAGTCCAAATTGGTCTCCCTACTTCCAGCTCAAGTATGAAAATATCTGTAAAGCTATGTGTTCATCTCTTACCAGGATTATCTTGTGTGTGTGTGTGCACATGCATTTGAGATTTTCATAGTCTTATGAAAATTTGTATATTAATAGGATTATACCATTGAAAGAAAGAAAATGCCTTTCCCTTTGGAACCTTGAGGGCCTGGAGGTTTGACAGATTGCCTTCCTATTGTTGATTACCCACTGACCTCATTGTGGAGTTGGGAGTGTCAGGTTTTGACCTTGCCTTAATACCTGCTCTGAAGGTTGTAGGATGTCTGAACACCCAGTTTGTGACTTAAGTTGGAGATTGGGCAGCTGATTCTGGGACAGCCTCAAAAGAGGCTAGGGGTTGGATGCAGTACTGTGGTATGTTAGTGTCTTTGAGAACTGAAGAGCATTCCCGGAGAAAACCTTCTGCAGCTAGTTAGCATCCCTAAGGATTCAGGATCAACCAACTTTGGAAGCCGACCCCACGCAACACGGCCTGACAGATTTTACACTCATACTTAGCCCCCTACTTTGAGTCAACTGTTTTCATACCTCCTCTCTTTTTTTTAAAGTGGCAAAAATTTTTATTTAAAAATTTTTTATTTTATATTGGAGTTGTTTTACAATGTTGTGTTAGTTTCAGGTACATAGTAAAGTTGTTTATTTATACATATATCTATTCTTTTCCTATACAGGTTATCACAGTGTATTGAATAGAGTTCCCTGTACTATATATATATAGTAGGTCCTTGTGGATTATTTATACCTTCTCCACTCTCTAAACTTTTACCTTTCTTCTCAGCACCCCTGCCTCTTAGGTAGTGTACCTCTGTGTAGCAAAGGAAGGCTCCCATCAATAGTCATTTATTCTAGAAGCTGCTGAATCTTGCAAAAGAGGTGTCCTTCCTGCTATCATAGGCCAGTGTCTCCATATGTGCTCTGGGTCACTTCCCCTCTTCAGTTACCATCTTCCTCTCCATTTTGTTTTATTTATTTAATTTTTGCAACTTCGTCTCAACTGCACCTTAAAATCCTTCCTTATCTCCATATCTTTCTTAAATGTCACATTGTAAGGTCTCAGTGTTGGCCTCTCTTCTGACTCTACAAACCTCCGTATCTACTGCTGCGGTTTGGAATCCCACCTCTGTGTGTGTGTGTCTCTAGCCCACTTCTCTCCCCTGAACTCCGAGACCCCTGTCTATAGTTGCTTACCTTAGATCTCATCTAAATTAGAACTCTTGGTTCTCCCCTCCCAAATCTGCCCTTTGCTACCCTTCTCTACTTCCATAAAGGGCATTTACTCATCTCAAACCAAATGTGATAGTTCTGCTTCTGGTATACATTTCTAGTTTTAGTTTGCTCACTTCTTTCCCACCCTTCCAATGCAAGCTGTTCTCTCTCATGACAATCAAAGGCCTCAAACTGGTCATTCTGCTTCTGCTCATGCCACTTGCAGTCCATTCAAACCATCGACTAGAGTGACAGTTGAAAAGGCCAATCTAATTGTCAGTCACCTGCTTAGACTGTAATCTAAGTAGATTCCCATCCTACCTCAGGTAACATCTGAATTTGTCTCCCTGGTCCTGTAAGCTCTGCCTGATCTGGGCCCTACCTGGCCTTCCAGTGTCTCCCTTTTCTGTCCTTCCTCTGCCCTGAAGCCAGCTGTACCATCTTTCAGTTTTTGAGTTCACTGTTCCTGTTCCCGGTGTGGCCCCCGCAGGAGGCATCACCTGGTTTCAGGGCAGATACCTCCTGAATTGGGCTTCGCAGGTGGCACTTGTGGTAAAGAACCCACCTACCAATGCAGGAGACATGAGATGCCGGTTCAGTCCCTGGGTTGGGAAGATCCTTCGTTGGAGGGCACAGCAACCCAACTCTAGTACTCTTGCCTGGAGAATCCCATGGACAGAGGAGCCTGGCAGACTGAAGTCCATAGGGTCACATGGGGTCAGACACGACTAAAGTGTGCATGCACACCTCCTGAGGGCTTCCCTTGTGGCTCAGCTGGTAAAGAATCCACCTGCAATGCAGGAGACCTGGGTTCGATCCCTGGGTTAGGAAGATCCCCTGGAGAAGGGAAAGGCTACCCACTCCAGTATCCTGGCCCGGAGAATTCCATAGACTGTATAGTACATGTGGTCGCAAAGAGACACAACTGAGTGACTTTCATAACTCCTGAATTGCATTTCCATACTGCATACCCATTGCTGATTCCATGTAAGGCACAGTTGATGCTCTCTGACTTCACATCAAGTGGAGAAGCTGCTCACTTCCCATCATCTTACATTTCACATAGTCACCTTCAGCTTCCTTACCTCACACACCGGAGCACTCTACCTCATCCTGCCAAATCCTTCTCTTAAATGTTTCACAAAGGCCTGCTTCTTGCAGTGTGTGTCATTCCTATGCAGACCACCATCTTTTCTCACCTGGGATGTTCTCAGTTCAGTTCAGTCGCTCAGTCGTGTCTGACTCTTTGCGACCCCATGAATCACAGCATGCCAGGCCTCCCTGTCCATCACCAACTCCCAGAGTTTACCCAAACTCATGTCCATCGAGTCCGTGATGCCATCCAGCCATCCAGCCATCTCATCTTCTGTCATCCCCTTCTCCTCCCACCTTGAATCTTTCTCGGCGTCAGGGTCTTTTCCAGTGAGTCAGTTATTCGCATGAGGTGGCCAAAGTATTGGAGTTTCAGCTTTAGCATCAGTCCTTCCAATGAACACCCAGGACTGATCTCCTTTAGGATGGACTGGTTGGGTCTCCTTGCAGTCCAAGGGACTCTCAAGAGTCTTTTCAAACACCACAGTTCAAAAGCATCAATTCTTCAGCACTCAGCTTTCTTCACAGTCCAACTCTCACATCCATACATAACCACAGGAAAAACCATAGCCTTGACTAGATGGACCCTTTGTTGGCAAAATAATGTCTCTGCTTTTCAATATGCTAATAAGCGTCTTTTAATTTCATGGCTGCAATCACCATCTGCAGTGATTTTGGAGCCGCCCCCCCCCCCCAAAATAAAGTCTGACATTGTTTCCACTGTTTCCCCATGAAGTGATGGGACCAGATGCCATGATCTTCTTTTTCTGAATGCTGAGCTTGAAGCCAACTTTTTCACTCTCCTCTTTCACTTTCATCAAGAGGCTTTTTAGTTCCTCTTCACTTTTTGCCATAAGGGTGGTGTCATCTGCATATCTGAGGCTATTGATATTTCTCCTGGCAATCTTGATTCCAGCTTGTGCTTCCTCCAGCCCAGCGTTTCTCTTGATGTACTCTGCATATAAGTTAAATAATCAGGGTGACAATATACAGCCTTGATGTACTCCTTTTCCTATTTGGAACCAGTCTGTTGTTCCATGTCCAGTTCTAACTGTTGCTTCCTGACCTGCATATAGGTTTCTCAAGAGGCAGGTCAGATGGTCTGATATTCCATTCTTTTTCAGAATTTTCCACAGTTTATTGTGATCCACAGAGTCAAAGGCTTTGGCACAGTCAATAAAGAAGAAATAGCTGTTTTTCTGGAACTCTCTTGCTTTTTCAATGATCCAGTGGATGTTGGCAATTTGATCCCTGGTTCCTCTGCCTTTTCTAAAACCAGCTTGAACATCTGAAAGTCCATGGTTCACGTATTGCTGAAGCCTGGCTTGGAGAATCTTGAGCATTACTTTGCTAGCGTGTGAGATGAGTGCAATTGTGCGGTAGTCTGAGCATTCTTTGGCATTGCCTTTCTTTAGAATTGGAATGAAAACTGACCTTTTCCAGGCCTGTGGCCACTGCTGAGTTTTCCAAATTAGCTGGCATATTGAGTGCAGCACTTTCACAGCATCATCTTTCAGGATTTGAAATAGCTCAACTGGAATTCCATCACCTCCACTAACTTTGTAGTGATGCTTTCTAAGGCCCACTTGACTTCACATTCCAGGATGTCTGGCTCTAGGTGAGTGATCATACCATCGTAATTATCTTGGTTGTGAAGATCTTTTTTGAAAATCTTTTTTCTTGATATCTCTAGTCCTTCTGTGTATTCTTGCCACCTCTTCTTAATATCTTCTGCTTCTGTTAGGTCCCTACCATTTCTGTCCTTTATCGAGCCCATCTTTGCATGAAATGTTCCCTTGGTATCTCTAGTTTTCTTGAGATCTCTAGTCTTTCCTATTCTGTTGTTTTCCTCTCTCTCTTTGCATTGATCGCTGAGGAAGGCTTTCTTATTTCTCCTTGCTATTCTTTGGCACTCTGCATTCAGATGCTTATATCTTTCCTTTTCTCCTTTACTTTTCCCTTCTCTTTTTTTCTCAGCTATTTGTAAGGCCTCCTCAGACAGCCATTTTCCTTTTTTCCATTTCTTTTCCATGGGGATGGTCTTGATCCCTGTCTCCTGTACAGTGTCACGAACCTCCATCCATAGTTCCTCAGGCACTCTATCTATCAGATCTAATCCCTTAAATCTAATTCTCACTTCCACTGTATAACAGCTTCTTATTCCTACTTTAATATTATTTTCCTAAAACTATTCTCCAAGTGGCACCCAGAACAAGTTTTCCCACTCAGCGAATGTTATGGTATCATTTAACTTCAGACACTGTAGTTTTCACCTCTAGAAGTTTGATTACAGTCTTTTTTTTTAATATCTTTAATCAATGTTTTGAAAATACAGAACACAGTTATAATCTCTATTTTAATGTTCTTGTCTGCTCATTCTGACATCTGTGTCAACTCTGGGTTGGTTTCAATTGACTTTTTTGTTTGTTTTTTCCCCTTCTTACAGTTCATGTTTTCCTACTGCGTTTGACAATTTTCAATGAAGTATCAGATGTGAATTTTACTTTTTTTTTTTAAACAGAGTGTTTTTACATTTCTAGAAACATTCTTGAACTTTGTTCTAGGATATAAATAAGCTATTAATACTTGGAAACAGTTTGATTCATTTGAATCTTGCTTTTAAGATATCTTAGACAGGACTAGGGTTAATTTCCCCTCAGTACTGAGGTACAACTTTTTTATTCTGTGTTTTCCCATGTATCTTTATGAAATGAATCTTTGTATTACAAATGAGGGAGTGAGGCTTCCAAAGTTTGTGAAACAGGTGGTGACAGGTTGTTGGAGCCGAGTCGCATTCACATCTGTCTGGCCCCAGTCTCTGTTTTTTCCTTCAGCTTTATTGAAACATAACTGACATAGAGCAGTGTGTAAGGTGTTCATTGTGTTGATTTGAGGTACATATATTACAAAATGATTACCACTGTAGTGTTAGCTAACACCTCCATCACATCACATGTTCATCTTTTTTTCTGTGGTGAGAACATTTAAGATCTGTTAGCAACAAGTTATATAATACAGTATTCTTAGCCATAACACCATGCTGTACATTAGATCCTAGGAACTTATTTTGTCTTATAACAAAGTTTGTACCCTTTGACCAACATCTCACTCTACTTGTTTCTATAAATTTGACTTTTTAAAAATCCACATATAAGTGACACCATACATATAGTATTAGACTTTCTCTGGCTTATTTCTTATCATAATGTCCTCAAGGTATATTCATGTTGTTGCAAATGACAGGATATCCTTCTTTCTCACTGCTGAATAATATTTCATTGTGTGTGTCTGTATATATGTGTATCACAGCTTTTTAATCCATTCATCTGCTGATGGGCACTTAGGTTGTTTTTGTGTCTGTGAATGTTACTGCAATGAACATGCAGCAGACATCTCTTTGAAATCCTATTTTCATATTCTCTGGATGTGACTAGGTGTGCTGGGTCATATGGTGGTTCTGTTTTTAATTTTTTGAGGAATGTGGTTAAGACTCTTAGTAGTCTGTTCATTGTTCCATAAATTATGAGGTTTTACAGCCTGGCTGTTGGGAGCAGTGCTATTCCTAGCTCTGTCTGAGCTCTGGCATTCTTCCCTTTAATCCAGTTTCTTGCATGCATGTGGTGGACTCTGGAGGGAGACCCTCTGCAGATTTTCATGGTTCTCTCTTCCTCTCTAGTGCCCTAGCTGCCATGGTCTTCCCTGAGTTTCTGCTTTGTTTCTTCAGCTCTGGGAGCTGGCCACTTTGTGGCCTTGAAGCCCATAAAGCAGTATGCTGGGGCAGTCCTAGAACTCACTTCATTTGTTTCCCATTCCTCAGGGATTGCTGTCTTTTCTTGCCCAATGTCTATTCTCCTGGAAACCATGTTTCTTAGATTTGTCTTGGTTTTAGTTGTTTTGCGCAGGTGGGTAAATTGGTCCTTGTTCCATTTTTCTTGGTTGAAATCAAAAGTTCCCTCCAGGTATCATCTTTTCTTTCTTTCTTTTTTTTTTCCAGGTAAAATTACATACATCAAATTTACCATTTAAAAATTTTAACCATTTAATGTGTACAATTCAGTGGCTTTTTAGTACATTTGCATTGCTAGGCAGCCACGACCACTACCTAATTTCACTGCCCATTAAGCAGTCAGTCCTCATTTCATTTACTTTTTAACGAAGCCCATTTGCCCTTGGGGTAAACTCTACATGGCTCCGAAGGTTATGTGGTGGCTCCCAGGGACATGATGATGTGAGGAATCACCTGGAAATCTCTTCCTAGTGACTCAACTCACACCCATCCATCCTTTAGCTCTCCACAGAGACAACTTCTCTTACCAGAAGCTTTTCCTAATACCCTAATATTGAGTTAGGTTCCTTTCTTTTTGCTCAATTAGCCCCAGACCCTTAGACTTCTAGTGCTTATCAGACTAAGGTGTGTCTGGCTGTCTCTTTTATCCCGGCAGCTGCCTGAGGTCTATCTTCTGTCTTGCCTGGAATGTGGTAGGTGTTCCAGTATTTGCTGAAATGAGGGACTGTGTCCAGGGAGATCTGGTGACTGCACTGTGTCCAATGTTAACGTCATGCAGAGTCAGGGCTGAGGAGCCTTCCCTCATCAAAGGCTTCTGCAGAGAGGTGTGGGCAGAGCACAAACATGGGGGCTGACCTCCCGTTCCATCCTCCCCTCCCCCTGCCCTGGTAGATGATTGTTTGTGTTCTGAGACGTTCCCAGCCATCGGGGTAGAAATGTGAACCGGTTTTCTTTCTTCAGGAATTACTACCAGTGGTGTTTTGTTGACCTTGCCTTTATGTTGTTCAGTCACTCAGTTGTGTCTGATTCTTTATGACCCCATGGACTATAGCGTGCCAGGCTTCCCTGCCCTTCACTATTTCTTGGAGTTTGCTCAAACTCATGTCTATTGAGTCGATGATGGCATTGAATGATTTCATCCTCTGTCACCCCCTTCTCCTCCTGCCGTCAGTCTTTCCCAGCATCAGGGTCTTTTCCAGTGAGTCATCTCTTCACCTCTGGTGGCCAAAGTATTGAAGCTTCAGAATCAGTCTTTCCAATGAATATTCAGGGTTGATTTCCTGTAGGGTGGGTGGTAGGTGATGCTTAACAGAATTTCAGCAGATTCCATAGCTCTCTGGTTACTTTTGGTTAAAATGAATTTGGAGCTTAGAATATAAGGCTCAATCCTATTTGTCTAAAAACTCCAGTCTCAAACTCATCGCAAGCCTTCTCCCTGTGGCCCAGCACAAGCTAGAACTGGGACTGAACCGACACTGCATGTTCTTCTCTTGATCCCCCTCCCCTGCCCTGAAGCTGCCAAGCCCCTCGTAGGTCTTCTGCAGCCCAGTGCTGGGGGGCGAGGGAGGTGGGCAACTGGAAAAAGAGAGATTCTCCTTGTGTGACTGACCGCATGTTGGTTATGGGGAGTGTCCTGGCTTTGCTCTGGGTGTTGGCTCTGTGTAGTGCTGGTGGCTACCACTGTGTGGGTATGTGTGTGTGATCACATGCTCCTCCATGCCTGTGGATCCCTGCCCTCCTGAGAATGGCAGCCATGCCTCTTCCCACACGTCTCGCTTGTGGGACTCCTCTTGCTTGGACCCAGGGCCATCCATGGCCTCTGCCCTTCTCATTAATAACCACCAGGGTCCACAGTAACAACCATGGGGCCCTTCGAGGGCCACAGAGATTTGGATGGGGTGAAGGTTTTCCAGGCACATCACATCAGAGGCTCTTTAGACCCTGTAGTCCTGGGCTCCTCTGGCAGGTGAGCCATCTCTGGGCCAGGAGTAGCACCGTTGTTTGAGTTCACGTCCCCTCTCTGTCCCGATGATGCAGTGAGAAGAGTAAAAGGACACCCACCGTTCTCAGACACTCAGGATGCTCCTCACCATGCTCAGATCTGTTGGTGGCACCAGGAGGGCCTATAATTTCTGCAGCTCAGCAGGTGTGCATTTGGGGGACACCTTCTTGCAGGTCCCCCAGTCTTCATATGAGATTTGTTTAGAGCTACTCTTGGCTACAGGAGGGGAGGAACTATGCTCTCCCATCATGGACATAGGATTTTCCTTGTTGCTCAGTCATGTCCGACTCTTGCGACCCAATGGACTGTAGCCCACCAGGCTCCTCTGTCCATAGAATTTCCCAGGTAAGAATACTGGAGTGAGTTGCCATTTCCTTCTCCAGGGAATCTTCTTGGCCCAGGGATCAAACCCAGGTGTCCTACATTGGCAGGTGGATTCTTTACCACTGACCCACCAAGGAAGCCCTGGGTTTTCCCTGCAGACACGCCAAAGCTAACTTTATCAGGCTTTCCTTCCTTGATGGTTAATGGCTGGTTCTGACATCTCTCAGCAAGCCCAGAACAAACTTTAGAACATGCTACACTTGGTGGCTTTTGGGGACCTAAGCCCCATGTGCTCAAGCAATGGGAACAGGGAAATGGCCGATCTTCCATTCCTCCCTAGCTCAAGTGATTGCTTGCAGAGGAGTGGTTTATCTTTGCATTCTCCAAGTCCGCAGCACTTTCGGGGGTAGACAATCAGTTTGTGGGATTGAGTTACAGCAGGAAGTATGACAAGTGGCTGCTGGGTGTTGTCTGTGTCCTAAAAAACACCAGTCATATTGGATTAGAGTCTACCCTAAGGACCTCATTATGATTTAATTAGCTCTTTAAAGGCCCTCTCTCCAAATGTAGTCACATTCTGAAGTACTGGGGTTAAGAATTCACCATATGAATTTTGGGAGTGGTTAGGAGAGACCCAATTCAGCCCATAACAGATGGTGTTTCCATTAAAGAGGTAAGGCTAAGTGGTAGTGACATAAACATAACTTGGACTTCACTTTTAAACCTGTTAAAACTTCAAATAATGATTCTTGATAAATTCTGAAAAATTGGTAGGTGCTTTGCAGTTTAAAATTTTATGTAGATGACTTAATAACTTTTAAAAAATTGTTTGAAATCTGCCTAATCCAATTTGCTTTTTCATGTAGAAAATATCTATTGAGTGGTCACTAGGGCCCACTCCAGTGTTCTTGCCTGGAGAATCCCAGGGACGGAGGAGCCTGATGGGCTGCCGTCTATGGGGTTGCACAGAATCGGACACGACTGAAGTGATTTAGCAGCAGCAGCAGCAAGTGCCAGACACCATTCTAGCTACTAGGAATATATTTGAATAAAATGGATACAAATCTCTATCTTCATCCTATTCTGTTTTCTTCCACTATCTGCAAAATAATAGTAAGTTATACCATATGCTATAGTGATAAGTGGCATGGAAAAAGTAAAGTAGGGAAGAGAGTGTATGTCCTTTGGGTTGGTGGGTTGAAATCTTAAATAGATTGTAGATGGTCACATTGAGAAGGCTCTTATGAACAAAAATTTAAAAGAGGTAAGGGAGGAGTCCTGAGGACATGCGCCTTTAGTAGGACTGTCTAGGCAGAGGAGAGAGCAAGTGCAAAGGCCCTGAGCTAGGGATGGACTTGTCTGAGAAAATGCAGAGGGGTCAGAAGGGCTGGTGGGTTGTGGATAATAGGGTGAGGAGTGGGAAACAATGCCAGAGAGGTAGGCAGCGACTAAATCATATAGAATCTTGAGAGCCATGAGTCTGAGGAAATGGATCTGAAGTGTTGGTCCCTGGGGGACTAAAGGATTGTTGGGGACAGGGTATCACTGGGCCAAGAAGATGGAGAGTGGGGTGCCTGAGGATCAGACTACAGACAGTTTGAAGTTATTGGTAGTGATCTCATCCAGGAGATGACCACAGCAGTCAGTGCCTCAGGTAGTGGAAGCCAAGCTCATTGGAAGAGAACTATGGGAATTTTGAGAGCAGGGTCTTAGAAGGGATAAACAGAATGAAGGCGTGGTTTTAGAGAGAATGGCAGTGAGCCAGTAGTTAAAATTCTTCAAGCAGGGAAGGGACTGACCCAGGCATTTGCAACAAAACAGGCAATGGATGGTGTATTCTGATGATGAGAGATTGATTGCGAGCTGGGGTTTCAGGGCAGAGGGGAGGGTGTGTGGTCTGGAAGCAGCAGGGGATCTAGAGGCCCCCTCTTAACTGATGCTCATGGGCAGCCGGGGAGAGATGGCAGCCAGGGGCCATGATTCCCTCTAGCTGTGAAATGCGACTGACTTTTAGGATATTGCTGTTGATGACTACTTAATAAAACCTAAATGATTATAACTTAATATTAGGCTTCTTAGTCTAGATAAAATTGAGTGAGGATTTTTGAGAAGTTCTTTTCCTGAAAAATGGAATAGCAGGAATTAATCATTTATGCTCCTTGGTCTTCAGATAGAGGCATCTAGGATTAAGGCAGAGCCTCTCTTTACTGCTTGTAGGCTCATCATTGCCTTGACAGGCTACATCCAGAGCACCGTGGGAGAAAATGCTGACTTAGTAGAAGACATGCAGTTGCCAGGAGAAGAGCAAGAATGGAGGGAAAAAGAGAAAGAAAAGGTGTTTGAAAAGTCAGTAGGCATGTTTCAGGTGGAATGAACTGGGAGAAGGGACTCATTCACCCTAGAGATGGGTGGTCACAAAGCAGTGGTTCTCCAAGGGTGTCTGGGTCTCTATTAGGGATGTGTGAGGTTAAGACCATTTCAGTAATCACACTAAGATGTTAGTTGCCCTTTTCATAAGCATATAGTGAAGTTTTGTAGAAGTATGACATCACAGCTGATTGACTGCGGTGGCAGATATGAAAACCCACTTGTCTTCTTGTAAGCCAGATATTAAAGAAATCTGCAAAAACGTGAAACAGTTTCAGTCTCACTAAATATTTTTTCAGTTGAGAACATATTTTTAATAAAAATATGTTAACATTAAAGGGGTTATTACAATATTTAAATCAACTAGTAAATATTTCAGATTCCCATTTTGAGTTGTAATGCTGTATATACTGATAGATATAATCTTTATAAGATTATAAAAGATTATAAAGATTTTAAAATAAAAGCTCTTTATGGTCCTTAATAATTTTTAAGATTGTAAAGGAATCTTGGGATCCAACAATCTGAGAACTAATAGATAAGAGGCCAGGCTCTGGAGTTAGTATGCTTAGGTGGGAATCCAGGCTTTGTGATCTTAGGCAAGTTTCTCGACCTCTCTGAGACTTTAGAGAGTCTGTGTCTATGAACTAGGCCACCTCAGGCAAGTGTTGTGAACAAGTGAAATAATGTATTAAAGTCACTTTGCACAGTGATATTTGGGTACAGAGTGCTCATTTCACAAATGTTGATTACTACTTCACGTAACAACTGACCAAGTGCATAACTCTTTGCTAAGTGCTGGCAGGATGTAAAATGGCATAAGTCACAGCTCCTACTCTGAAGAGGTTTGTTGCCCAACAGGGTAGAGATTTCTGGATTTGTAATTGGCATCTGCGAGTTCAGTTCCCAGCTCTACCCTTGACTAGTGACCTCACCTTGAGCAAGCCACGTCCTGTGGGTAAAGTCAGATGATAAAGGCATTGTGGCAGTCCACTGAGGAGACAATAAATTCCTGCTGTATCTTCCAGGCACTGCTGTCCCCAGAACTTAATTTAACACTTGGATTTGTCCTTCTTGAAAATCACGCTACCCTTTTATGCTTTCCATTTTCAGAACCTGCCTTTCTTCTGGAGATAAGTAACTATGCCAGCAGAGGGCACCTTCTGCCTTCTTATTCATGCATTGGCTCCTTTCTCTAATTTGGAAATGTTCTAGCTGAGATGGGTGGCAATTGCCGGGTTTTGTCTTCAGGACACTCACAGCTTTGTGAATGTGCTAAATTTTGTCTGAAAATCCTGACTCGTTTTTTTTATCAGTCAATACAGATTTATTGAGACCTCTTTAAATAAATAAAGGGGTTTCCCTCATAGCTCAGTTGGTAAAGAATCCACCTGCAGTGCAGGAGACCCTGGTTTGATTCCTGGGTTGGGAAGATAAGGGAAACGCTACCCACTCCAGTATTCTGGCCTGGAGAATTCCATGGACTGTATAGTCCACGGGGTTGCAAAGAGTCGGACATGACTGAGCGACCTTCACTTTTCACTCACTTTAAATAAAACTGAAGGGAAGGTGTCGGTGCAAAGGAGATTGTGGGTGTCGCCACCATCATCTGACACTGAGGATCATGGACTCTATTCCAGGCCCTGTTAAGTGCTTCACTTGCAACATTTCCTGAACTCTCAGAACACCACCACGGGGTGGGGGTAGGTTATGGGCACTCATTTCTAATGGCTGTAAGCCTGGGCTCTGATTGGTTAGGTAACTTGTGTGAAGTCCACTGTGGTGGAGCTGATTCAAATCCAGAGGAAGTGGGCCGATAGCAGAGGAGGGTGAGATGGCTGTGAGCTGGAAGGGGAGGTAAGATCTGGACAGAAGGAAAAGACCAGGGAGAGTCTTGTCAGGCAGGGGAAACGGTCTCCAGTGGAGCTTGCCCTCAGTGGTGAGCCCTGAAAGTGGGGAACAGGTCTTACTGCTCCAAGACGGTGGTTCTCAATCTTGTCAGGCACAAACGCCCCTTTCTGTAGAAAGTATTTTGTAACACCTATTTTACTATCCTGAAGTGAAATTCTAAAGTAGCACATATCTGTGTTTACATATATGTTTACACTTGATACAAAAGCAAAGTATTACTTCCTATCAGTTGAGTAGCAGGCTTGCTGGTGACACAGCAGAGAACGGCAAGTGCCGGGCTAAATTCCCTAACTGTCCAGCAGGGGGCGGTGTATCTCGTCCTCGGCGTGCGTTATCTTTGGGCCGCTCCCCTCTCCGTCGCAGTGGCCTCATGCCACACTCCTCCTGAGGTGGCGTGATTTTCTCCCTGATGGCTCCTAAGTGGTCTGGGGCGGGTGGGGACTGAAGAGAGGAAGTCGCAGAGCATGGAGCTGACCTCACCAAGTTGGTGTGCTAGATTTCTAGTCACATGAACTCGCCAGGATTAGAGTCATGTTCTTTCAAGTTTTACTTCTGTTGTTCAATCTTTTGCTTAAAAAGTGATCATGAAGCTACAGGTTTGTTTTATTTTCTTTGAAATTATTTTTTAGGTTACTTTGTATTATAGCAAGTGGTAGGGACCTGGGGCCTCCCTTGTGGCTCAGCTAGGAAAGAATCCACCTACAATGCTGGAGACCAGGGTTCAATCCCTGAGTCGGGAAGATTGCCTGGAGAAGGGAAAGGCTACCCACTCCAGTATTCTGGTCTGGAGAATTCTATGGACTAGTCCATGGGGTCGCAAAGAGCGGGACACGACTGAGGCACTTTCGCTTTTCAACTATACATTTAATATTTTTCTCTAGTGGATTTTTCTTTAACCTAAATACATATATTTAAATAGAAACCTTAAATAAATGTATAAATTTAAAGCTTATATCACTTGGCTTAACTAGAGGGTAACCAAAACAAAACCCCAATGAAATAAAGCCAAATTACTACATTCTTATTTATATCTTGGTTTCCCACCAAAGTCCATTGTCTTTATAAAAAAGGAGCTTAAGAAGTGTTAAAGACATGGTCATATCAAACCAAGACTATCCTTAAAGAAATCAGAGAGCTAAAAGAGAAGTGAAAGGGAATATTTTTCTCACTAATTAAGAGAATCCACATTATTTAAACTTTTATCTGTGTACCCTGAGAATCATCTACCATACAACAGTGGATAAAAAGTTTCCCATTCTGGAGACAGGTATAGCAGATGGCTTCCTGAACTTGAAGTCAAGGGTCCACTTACTAGCTGTGTGTTCTGAACTCGTCACTTGCCCTCTCTGGGCCTCTCTGGCCTCACCTGTAAAACGAGCTAAGAAGAGAGGATCTCTAAAGTTCTTCTGGATCTAATAGTCGAAGACTCTGAAGCCCTGATTCTCATCCGAAGGAGATCTAGGACTTAAGGTGGGTATCCTTTTATTTTGTGTTTAGAACCTTTGAAGGGAGTTGGGGAAAACCACGGATTCCCAGAAATTCCGACCAGCACTGTCTCTACGTTGGGGCAATTTAACCTAACGTAGCAGAACAGCTGAGTGTTTAGAACCTGGAGTCCAAGATCAATTCAGTTGTGTCCAACTCTTTGCGACCCCATGAATCGCAGCACGCCAGGCCTCCCTGTCCATCACCAACTCCCGGAGTTTACTCAAACTTGCATCCATCGAGTCAGTGATGCCATCCAGCCATCTCATCCTCTGTCGTCCCCTTCCCCTCCTGCCCCCAATCCCTCCCAACATCAGAGTCTTTTCCAATGAGTCAACTCTTCGCATGAGGTGGCCAAAGTGTGGAGTTTCAGCTTTAGCATCACTCCTTCCAAAGAAATCCCAGGGCTGATCTCCTTCAGAATGGATTGGTTGGATCTCCTTGCAGTCCAAGGGACTCTCAAGAGTCTTCTCCAACACCACAGTTCAAAAGCATCAATTCTTCAGCGCTCAGCTGTCCAAGATACCTGCATTTAAATCCTTGCTGTACCTCCGGCATGTATGTATTGAAACTTTGAGCAAGTTACCCTCTTTGGCCCCCGTTTCTCTAATTATACAGTAGGGACAGTGATAGAATTTATCCATATTGTGAAGATGAAACTATAATGTTAGGTGCTTACTCCAGGGCCTGGTCCATGTCTCAGCAGTGATTCCTATTTATTATGGTAATTCCTAAGATTGATTTATTTTAAATGAAACTTGGAAGTAAGCCACTGGGAAACTGTTTGGTGGCCCTGTCCCCAGTGTCTTAAAACTAATGAAATGAATGTTTCCCAATAAGGGGAAGCCTAGTCTGAGAAAGGTGAATGTGAGTGTACAAGGCTGTCTAATTACACACAGCCTTGGTGCTGAATATGAGGGCCAAGTGTATTTGTGTGGGTTTTAGGACTTTTGAAAAAAATAATTTTTTTTTAAAAGCTTTAGCTGAGCAGCTTGTGGCTTTCCAGCCCACAGGTTTCCTGCGTCTCTGCCCGGCCCCTTGGTGCAGGTGTCTGCATGTGTGCGTGTGGGACGGAGGAGAGAGTGTGGCGCGGTGAGGTGGGGAATAGCAGAAGAACAGAGTTCCCCTTGATGGCCCCTGACCTGCTCTGTCACCATGGCAGGTCTGTTCTCGCCCTTGTGGGGCTGGGCAAGGTGGCGGGGGCAGCCGAGCCTGACATTTGAAAGAGCAGTATCGCTGTCTTTGAGATCTTGCTGCCACTGCTGGGACATTCCTGACCAGGTGGAATTCTCCTGATGACATTTTTTGGGGATGATCATGTGACAACTCCCTGGAGCACAGAAAGTTCTGTTATTAGAGCTGTGGACCTGGATTTTCATTCTGTCCTGACCACTAATGAGCTCTCTGACCTTTCTGAACACTTTTGTTTCTTCTTTTCCTTATTTGTAAAATAAAGGTTAGATCATACCCGTGGTTTTTAAGTTACAACTTATTTGCGTACGTGTGGGGTAGATGTCACAGAGCCTTTGGACAAACTGATGAGAGTTATATAGATTCTGTCTCCAAAAAAACATAGGTCCCCACTCATTTTGTATAATATTTGAGGCTGTTTCAAGACAGCCCTGGAAATCCTTCCGTGGAGTCCAGGTGGCAAACCACTGATTCTGTGCTTTATTTAGTTTGCAAGCTTCCATGAAGCCCATGCCTTCCAAGTTGGCATTCCTGCTGAACCTAATGCAAATGGAGAACCTGTCCATTTACAAATGTGTTTAGCATACTCTCCCTCCACAGTCCAGCAAAGAGAGCCTCAGCCCAGCAGGGGCATGAAGGAGCTGAGCTACCAGGGCCTTTGCGTGCGGCTGTGCAGGTTTTTTCCTGCACAAGTCATCCCAGTTGATAGCCACACCTTTTCCTGTTCACACTAAAGTAGGACCTGGGCCAAATGTAGTCTTTGCAACATATACTTGCATACCAAAATATAAAGTCCAGCAGGAAATTCTCTGCCCAAAGACTTGACCCGAGGCTGACTCTCTCTGTGTTGGCTCAGTAGACAGTATTAATCAGTGACTGGAGAGAGGGGTCACTGAGAGACCAAAATATGCACTTACGACTTGGGCAAGACTGAGATCCTTGAATGAGTTAGGATTCTTGCGGAAAGTGACTGCATTTGTTGGAGTTCTTAGTTTGCAGACAACAGAAACCAATTCAGCTGACTTAAGCAGGAAGGTGACATATTAGAAGCATGTCAGGTGGTTCACAGAAATGTCAGGAAAGCTACAGAACAGGCACGAGATGCAGAGCAGTGACAATGGAGGTGAGGCCTCAACCAGAATAGCGGTCTGAGTGATGATGCAGCCCCAGCCTAGCATGGATGCCACTGCCTTCAAGCAATCCCAGCTTACCTTGCTGCCACTGGTGATGCTGGATGGAAGGTGTAGCTGTTGCCACCAACCACTAAGATGAATCCTCGAGGGCTCCATTTCATTGCATGTAACATCTGGTTGGTTGCACATGGATCATGTGCTTGACCATCCCAGCTGCACAGGGTCCTGGGAGAGTGAGTGACTGACATTTTCAACTTCTCTGTTTCCCACCAAAACTCTTAAGTGGGGGACTTCCCCAAACCATTGCAGGCAGCCCTCCCAAATCAACAGACATTCTGCAGACACAGCAACCAGCAGAGTTAGCCTCAGTAAAAAGAACTCTTGAAGGCTGGAGGGCATTTTGTGAAAGTAAGGACAGGAGGGAAGCCAGACTTTCAATGGCCTGGAACCAGGAACTTGAACATCCGTGGAACACTTCCTCTAGCTCTTATCTCTGCTGCTCAGGGCTCCTCCTTCATTTTCTCTCTCTGCTTTCTGACATGTTATGTCCACAGTACTCACTTCACCTTTGCACCTTTGCTCCAGGAGGTAGCATCATGTGCTAAAAATGGGGTGTTTTTAGCCCCAACTGTGGCTCTAAGGGTCCCTGCCTGGAAGGAGAGCTTGGCATTCACTATGATGGGTGGCTTCCACCCACTTCTTACCTTTATTCTGGCTGCCCCAGATGGGTCTCTGCTGTTCTACGTGGCTCCCTCATTGTGGAGGTCCCTTCAGATAACCTTGACACACCTCCTCATCCAGATTCTCAGAAATTAAGTGACTTAAGATTCTGACCATCCCATGAGTGAGCTGGTGCATTCACACAGTGCTTAGAAGAATGCTTAGCATGTGGAGAACTCAGCAGGTGTTAGTGATATCACCAGGGTTTCTTCTGCATTTCTCTCCTCTCTCTTTCTTGGCACCCTCTGCCTTTCTCCATTTGTTCTTTCCAAAAATATGTACCATGTGCTGGGTACCTTCTAGGTACTGAGAACTCATCTGTGAATAAGACACATACAGTTCCTGCCCTTCCAAGGCTTTTTATTCAGTGGGAAGCAGTGTCATGATTTAGAGTAACAGAAAATTATTTTTATCAGAGAGCCACAGTTTGAGGGAGGTTCTTCACCCGAACCAAACTAAACAACAGCAATAACACCCAACTGACCGGTACTCTTCAAAACATGGCAAGGTCAAGCAAGACAAAAAAGGGCTGTATATTGAATTTGTGCATTGAAGCTATATAACAATTAAATGCAATGTGTCATTGGGATCAAAACCCTGATTGGGAAAAAGCTATTCTAAGGAACATGACTAGGGCAATGATGAAATTTTGTAACATACTTTTTTTTTTTAAAGGTAAGAGTATTGCATCATTGTTAAATTTCCTGGGTTCCTTTGGTAACTTGACTGTGGTTATGTAGGAGAATTTCCTTGTTCTTAGGAAATAAATATATGTGAAAGTGTTTATGCATAAAGAGTATGATGTCTATAATATAGTGTCAAAAGGTTCAGAAAAAAATATATGTAGAGAGAGTGATAGAGCAAATATGAGATGACTTTAAAAATTGGTGAATCTGTATGAAGAGTATACTTAAGTTCTCTATTCTTGCGACTTTCCTGTAGAGGTGATTAAGTTTGTCTGTTATCTTGCTATTAATATTTGTTTTCTACTTATTTCATCTGTTCTTTGATCCTCTTTTCTGTCTTCTTTTGAATTGAGGATTTTTTTTTTTAAATGGACTTTTTCGATACCTCTTTTTTAAGTGGTGGCTCTGAGTTTATAGTATACATCTTTAACTTATCACCATTTACTTGCAAGTGATATATCACTTCATATATAGTATGAGCCTTGAACAATATATTGCCATTTCTCCTGACCTTCCCTTTGTGCTATTGGTGTCATAATTTTGTACTTTCTAATATATTATGAACCCTATTGTACATTGTCAATATTTTTGTTAAATAGTCAATTATTTTCTAAAGAGATTTAAATAACAAGAAAACATTATTTTTCTCAGTGCTTTTCCTTTGTGTAGATCCAGATTGCCACCTGGCATCTTTTCCCTTATGCCTGCAGAACTTTCTTTAGCATTTCCTGTAGCCTGGGTCAGCAGATGATGAATCCTTTCAGCTTTTGTACTTCTGGAAAAAATCTTTATCTCCAGATTCTCGGTTGGCAGGTCTATTCCTTTCAGTGCTTAAAAGTGCTGCTCCACTGTCTTCTGTTCTTGCGTTTTTCTTTTCTTCAATAAAGAGAAATGTGCTATTTTTCTTATCCTTGTCACCTTGTGGGTAATGTCTTTTTTTTGGCTAGCTGCTTCCTCCCTCCTCTCTTCTCACTGATTTTGCATAATTAGATTATGACGTACCTTCCTGTGTTTTTCTTCATGTTTGTTGTGTTTGGGGTTTGCTGAGTTTCTTGGATCTCTGTGTTTATAGTTTTTGTCAAATTTATAAAATTTTCATCCATTATTTCTTTAGCTTTTTTCTTCCTGTCCCCATTCCCTCCGCCCACTTTGGGGACTTATTCATTGACGCTCTTTTCATTCTTTCCCAATGCTTACTTGACAGGCCATTCCTAGACCTCAGCACTGGAGATGTAGGTTCCAGTGTCCTGGGTTGGGGCTTGGGAGCCAGTACAGTGTTTTGGTTTTTTTTTTTTCATTTTTATTTTCTTTACTTTCGACCTCGTTAGAAGCTGAGCAAACACAATGTTGAAGAACCCTACACAGAGGTGACTGAGTTTGTGCTCCTGGGACATATTGAGTTGAGCTGCAGCCTATTCTTTTCGTGATCGTCCTAGTCATCTATGTGATCGCAGTCATCAGCAATGTGAGCATGGTTTTGTTAATCAGAAGTGACTCAGAACTTCACACTCCAATGTACTTCAGCTACCTTTCCTTTGTAGATCTCTGTAATGCCACTAACGTCACTCCTTAGATGCCGGATGCTGGAGTGACACCAATGTCGCTCTCTTATCCAAAAGGAAATCCATTTCCTTCCTTGATTGCTTTATACACTTTGACTTTTTCATTTCCTTGGGGCTCACAGATTGCTATATGCTTACAGTGATGGTTTATGACTGCTACATGGCCATCTGCAAACCCTGGTTTTAAGGCAGTAAAATGTCTCAGTGTGTCTGTCTCTCTCTCATTGCTACTCCTTATAATTAGGTAGGTAGGTAGGTTTAGTCGCTAAGTCCTTTCTGACCCATGGGATTTCCCAAGCAAGAATACTGTAGTGGGTTGCCATTTCCTTCTCCAGGGGATCTTCCTGACTCAGGTATTGAACTCAGACCTCCTGCATTGCAGGCAGATGCTTTACCCACTGAACCACCAGGGATGCCCACTCATTCCTTATATTTATGGCTTTGCAAATGGTTTTGCACAGACCATTCTGATGCTCTGTCTCTCCTTCTGTGGACCCAATGAAATCAACCACTTTTACTGTGAGAACCAACCTCTCTTTGTCCTGTCCTGCTCAGATACTTATGTCAATGAGACTGCCATGTTCGTGGTGGCTGGTTCCAACCTCCTATATTCTCTCACGATCATCTTCATCTCCTACATTTTCATCTCCCCAGTCCTTGTGTTCGCATGGCAGAAGGCGCAAGGCCTTCTCCACCTGTGGATCCCATCTGACAGCGGTCACTGTCTGTATGGGACACTGTTCTGCATGTATTTGAGGTCCCCTTCTGAGGCATCTGCCAGTACAGTATTTTTAAACCAGTCTCTGGAAGATTCAGATGCATCTGGTTCAGGACCATATTTTGGGGCTTTTTAAAAATTAATTTTATTTATAACTTAAATATATTTTCAAACTTAAAAGTTGCAAGAATAGTTGTAAAAAATTCCAAATACTCTTTAGCCAGATTTAAACCAGTTGTAAACATTTTGCCATATTTGCCCCAGCCCCCCAACAACAAACACACACGCTTTTTTCCCTTGGACTATTTGAGAGTAATTTACACCAAGCCCCTTTACTCTTAAATCCTTCAGAGTATATTTCCTAAAATGAAGGCTGTTCTCTTACCTGACCACAGTGGAGTGATCAAATTCAGGAAATGTTACATTGATACAACAATACTGTCACCCTATCTTTAGTCCATATTCTGTTCTCTCTGGTTATTCTATTTTTAAAAAATTACTTATTTTTAATTGAAGGATAATCGCTTTACAGTGTTGTGTTGGTTTCTGCCAAACATCAACATGAATCAGCCATAGGTATACATAGGTCCCCTCCTCTCCGGGTTCTTATAGTTATTCTATATCCAGCCTGGGATCTGCCTGAGGTCATGAATTCCACCTACTTGTCCTATCTCTTTAATGACCCAAGGGTCAAAATGTGAAAAAACACTACTGTAAAACTGGTTGGTAGTGGGAGGAGAGGGAATACACTTCCTGAAAACAGCTGAAGCTGAGGAATGGTAGGACCGGCGGGGGGGGGGTTGGGGATGGGGGGTGGGCAAGAATTTCCTGCTAGTCTCCGAGGGGCTTCCATGGACCCAGGGCCAGTGTGTGGAATGCTCCAGCTCTTCTTGCTGCCCAGCTATAGTTCTTAAGTTCCCCAATATGAATGGCCTTATTATTTCCCTTGCACTTTCTGCCCTACCCCCACTGCTTAAGGCAAACGAGTATGTCTCTATTATGTGCTACTGAGAATGGGAAAGGAAAGAAAAAAATGAATCGTGAGAAGAATGGGAAAGATAAGTAGAAAAAGGGAATAAATCAAACTGATCTGCCTTTAGATCCACAAATTGCTGGATGACTTTGAACAAGTTGAAAAATATTTTCCAGTATCAGAACGAACATCAAATTAAATGGCTCTTATATTCTGTATCCTGAGACTGAGATAATGTTGTCAGGGCCTTGGAGGTTGTTATTATTGTCAGATGAAGGATGGGAGAACTCTGCAGACAAGGTTGTATACTTATGAATATCCCACCTCATCACACCAGGATATCCACCTTCATGTGGATTTTGCCTGAGGTGTTTTTCTTTTTAAGGGACTGAAAGGGGGAACTCAGTGCACATGACACTAATGGGGCTGAGAAAAATTCCTATTTAGAAATCTGATGCAAAAGGCAAAGTCGTCGTTCTCAAATCCAGACTTGATTCTAACTCATTGGCCAGACTAGTGCTTCTGCACAGGCTTTGGTAGGTGCTCCCAAGCCCTGTACCTGGAGGCAATTCTCCCAGACTGGAGACTGGAGCTTTAGGAGCAGGGTTTGTGCTCTGTGAAGCTGGTGCTGAGAAATGCCCAGGGAGTGATGCCTTTGCATGCAGGCATAACACCTTCTGTCGTGATCTGGTCCCACTGTGCCTCGTCTCTATCCACACCCCTCTTCCCAGTCTCTGTACAGCCATGCCGCACCTCTTCACCTCCTCCAGGTCTGGTGATCATCGTATTTCCTGTCTACTCTGCTTAGAACATTCTCTCCTGGTTCTTTGTCTTCTTAAATCCTGCCTCTCTTTCTCTCTGTTCTCAGCTTTGAAGTCACTTCCTAAGCCTTCACTGCCGCCCACGCTTGGAGTAGATGTCCCTACCTGAAATGCCAATGTGCCATGAATTCTCCTGGCCTAGCAAGGTTCTGATGGGCTGTTACCCTGCCTGCACTCCATGGCACATGTTAAGGGCTGTGAGATGAAGCGCTGTACTTACTTTACTGTTATATTCCTGGCTTATATCATAGTCCTTAATGTACAATAAGTGCTCAATAAAGATTTATTGGATGAATTAAAGAAAAGCTGGCTCACATTTGATAGTTTGGAAATGAAAACAAAAAGGGTGAATTGTGTTTGGCAACATTATACAAGCTCACATGTACCCACCCGCCTCCCTCTGTTACGGAGCGCTCAGATTTATTGCCTTAACCATAAATCTGGAGTTTATCTTGAGCTTCTTCCTCATCTTCCCCAGCTAAACATCTAAGTGGTCTCCAAGTCTGAGATCTGTCAGGGTCCCTCCTCTCATTTCTATTATCACTGCCGATACCCTCATCACCTCTTTGTTGGGCCAAGAAAATCCATCACTCCTCAAGTTGCAGTACCTACTTTGTACTGGAATCTCCTCATCACAGCATATGAAATCTTGCCCTGATGGGTCCACTGGGCTCCTGTGATGGAGGTACCCGTGCTGGGCTCTTGGCCATTCCTCAGGCATCTTTATTGCTTTATTTTTTCATCGTTTTTGCTTCTTTTGCAAGGAATCTACCCCACACCCATACCTATTGAATCTGCCTATTGATCTTGTGAAGCTTAGCTCAGATTCTTCTTTTAAGTTTCTTAAGGCTAAAGATATCCCTTACTTTCTGAATCTGTTTTGTTCTGTTTCTGAGTTCATATATCATCTTTGGGCAGGGAGGGACAGTCGGTTATCAAGAACTAAGAGGTTCCTTACTTTGAAGGAGTGAGTGGCTGGTGTTCAGATAAAGAAAGACACCTGTCATAACCATAACCATTAACAAGGACCAGGGGTGAGCATCTCACCTGCCTTTATCTACTTTAGTCTTCATCACAGCTCTTTGCGGGTGAGTGGGGGAAGTAAGTTCTTTAAATATCCTAATTTTGCAGATAAAGAAAGAGGTTCAGAGAGGTGACTTGATTGTCCCACAGTTGCCCAGCCAGGAAGTGGTAGATTCTTGGTGTACCTGGAATCGCCCCACCTCCCTTCAGAGCTTGAGCTGGTGCCTAGAAGGACCTGAGTGGGTAGCTGCTCCTAGATATGTCGCTTTGCACATAGTGAATGCTCCAACAATCTTTCAAATGAATGCTTTCCACTTGGTCTTGACACTATAATCTTTCATTTCTTCTACCATTAGTATTGATAACAATATGGTACATAAATGCGAGCCTTTTGTTTACTTAAATAGAAGTGCTGCATGTGACTAATAAAAAATATTTAGTGCAAGAGCATATAGAATGAAAATGAAGGTTCACTCCCTGTCAGGCTGCCTAGTCTAATCCCCAGAGACAACCACTAGTAACAGTTTCTTGCTTATCGTTCCAGAAATATTTCATGTATAAATCAGCATACGTGAATATGGGTTTCTTTAAAAGACGCACAAGCGGGAGCCTACTGTGCATTGCTCTGCATCTTGTTGTTTTCATTTAGAAGTGGGTTCTGGAGGAGTCCATTCCTCACATGCAGGTCTGTGGTGGTCACTCAAAGAGCACTTTAGTGTTCTGTAGAATGCATGTGCCAGGTTTGGTTTGATGAGCACTTACATTGATGGGTATTTAGTTTATTTCCCCTTTTTGGCTCTTACAAACAATGCTGTGAAGAACACCCTTGCACACACTTCTTTACCCTCGTGGTAAGTGATTTGTATCCCCTTACATGCTAATGTGTACTTTATGAGATAACTCTGGGTAATTGCTTCCCTTTTAAAAATAGGAGACTAAGACACAGAGGTTTTTATGAATCTTCTCAAATGAAAGGAGGGAAGGAGGGAGAAAGGGAGGAAGTCAGAAGCCTCTACATTTTTAGAACCTTAATTGGAAGGTTAAAAACATGGGAAGATAATGCTTCTCCCCCGTTAGTAAAAATCGTTACTAAATATAACAAAAACGTTCAGATGCTTTTTCACTGTGGTGTTTTTATTGAATTATCTTTTGCTTTTAAGACATTCCTGGATTTCCCTGGTGGTCCAGTGGTAAAGAATACGCCTGCAAGTGCAAAGGACATGGGTTTGACCCCTGGTCCGGAAGATTCCACATGCCTTGGGGCGACTAAGCCTGTGCGCCACAACTGCAGAGCCCAGCATCACAACTACAAAACCCGTGTGCCCTAGAGCCCGTGCTCCTCAACAAGAGAAGCTACTGCAATGAGAAGCCCTCCCACTGAAACTAGAATAGCTCCTGCTCTAAAGGCAGAGGGGAGAAACTATTTTTTTTTTTAAAGACATTCCTTTCTTGGTTGCCCTGCTTTTTCTGAAACCCAAAACCTGGGCTTAGCCTGCCTTTGATAGTGGCCAGAATGAGGAATGGGGTAGCAGGAAGAACAGGGGTCCCCGGTCTGGGCTTGGCCAAGATCAGAGCTCAGAGTACACAGAGCCTGAATTCACAGCCCTTATTCCAGCCACCCACCCTACAGATGAAGAAATGAGACTCGGAGAGATGTCATGTGACTGTCAGAAACTAATTGATATCATCTTAATGCAGGTCTGCCAACTCTCACTGGAGAAGGCAATGGCACCCCACTCCAGTACTCTTGCCTGGAAAACTCCATGGACGGAGGAGCCTGGTGGGCTGCAGTCCATGGGGTCGCTAAGAGTCAGACACGACTGAGCGACTTCACTTTCACTTTTCACTTTCATGCATTGGAGAAGGAAATGGCAACCCACTCCAGTGTTCTTGCCTGGAGAATCCCAGGGTTGGGGGAGCCTGGTGGGCTGCAGTCTATGGGGTCGCACAGAGACACCAGTGAAGCGACTTAGCAGCAGCAGCAGCAGCCAACTCTCAGGCTAGTGGCATTTTTAAGTGAAACCCTAGGCAGCTGCCTGTAAACAAATATAGCCCCAATGCTTCATTTTTATTTCAAAGTGAAAACAGGCAGCATCAGGAGACTCATGAACCTACTCTAGGTCAAGGTTGAATGTTGGCTATATCCTGCCCTGAAAGGATGCGCCGCCCAGATAGAACTATGATTTATGATATCCTGGTAGATGTGGAAAGCAACAGTCAGTGGGTCTCAGGGGCCTAATGTGTGCTGACACTGCCCATAATTCAGATATTTGGATGGTCTGGTCAGCTGTCTCTTAGATAATATTTCAAGGCTGGCCCTGGTATTATCTGTCTCATGCCCTGTTGACATAGCTTGGAGAACTCCCAGACACCGCACTGATCTAGGTAAGATCTGAGCTGGCAACATTTCCTGTTGAAAGAACCTTGTAAGTCAGAACTTTCCAGCGAGCATGCAGTGCGGCTTTGGTGGTGATGTGAGTCCTTGGGGACAAGGAAACTTCTGGGCGCTCCTTGGTCTTCACATGCATGCAACCTTCCTGTTTATTTTTTCTTCATTCTGGCCCAAGTGTGGGCAGTGTGGTGTGGTGCTTAGAGGGTAAGCTCAGGAACAAGCAATGTCTTCACTCACATCCACTACACAGAGCAGAGGGAGCTTGAGTGAATTACTTAAATCTCTTTGGGCCTTTAGCCTGGACAGGTGTGTGATTCTCCCAGTGCACCTGCGGAAATAAAGTTAAGGAGTTTGGTGATTATTAGTGGCTTTCTGGGCTTCTGCTTGCATTAAAAAGGCCTCTAGCCTGAGAGGAAATCAAAGTTGAAGCTGGGGAGATAAGAGCATGGTTCTGGACCAAGGCTGCTGTGTTTGGATCCCACAGTGGATTCTTCCCCCTTCCCACTGTGTGACTGTGGATACCTCGCTGTGCTGGTTTTTGCTCAAGTTCCTTCAACCCTAAAAGGGGTAACAACAGTACTTAAGTCACAGATTATTGTGAGGATTGTCTGAGATATGTGTGTAGAGTGACACAGATCTCATGAAATATCTGCTAGGTTCTATGCATATTCATATCTTTGACTCCCCTGCTCCCTCCTCCAAATAGTGCGCCTTTCCTTTTTCCTACAGCTTAATATCCTCTAGTTGTTGAAAGTATATGTGTAACAAAAGATGCTCACACACACGTGCAATTCATTTGTATTTATTCAACGAACACTCAGTAAACTCACCCTGTGTGCCAGTGACTATATTCAAGGTACTGGGGACATCAGTGAACAAGACAGACACAAATTCCTCCCCTTGAGGAGCTTACATTTGTTTGGAGAAGACAGATGACAATGAAGATAATAACTTGTGTGTTGGAAGATGATGAATTGTATGGGAAAAAATAGTGGGGAGTGGATAAGACAGGAAATACTGAAGTGTGTGGGCTGTTTAACATGTGGGTACCTCCTTGAGAAGGTGAGAGTTGATCAAAGCCTTGAGGTGGGTGAAGGAGTGAGCTGTGGAGACAGTAGAGAGGAGAGTTCTGAGGGACAGCGAGGAGGCCTTTGTCACCTACTGGAGAGGGCAGGGCTGATGGTAGAATATGAGGTCCCAGAACTGAGAGGTGGTGGGTTGGGTGCACATTGCCCTGGGCTGTGTAGGCCATCAGAGGGATTTTAATTTTGCTCTAAATGAGACCAGGTTCCAGTGGAGATTTTTGAGTAAAGGAGTAGCATGATCTGATGTAGTTTTAAAATAATAATTTAAAGTAGTCTTTTTAGCATTGGTCATTTGAACAAAGACTGTTAACAACCTAGATGCCCATCAGTAAGGAACTGGTTAAACAAACACAGCTGTAGAAAAGAAAGCTTGTTCTGTATGGATATGCAATGTACTGAATGTTCATGTCCTTCCAAAATTTGTATGTTGAAACCTAATCCCCAGTGTAGACCCTTAGGGAGGTAATTGGGTAACAAAGGTAGAGCCCTCATGAGATTAGTGCCCTTGTAAGTAGAGAGAGGGAGAACTTGCTTTTTTCTCTCTACTCTCATCACCTAAGTATACAGCAAAAAGAAGTCCATCTGCAAACTAGGAGGAGGGTCCTTTTCAAGAACCAGACCTTGCTGGTGCCCTGATCTTCGACTTCCAGCCTTGAGCGCTGTGAGAACGAAATGTTTGTTGCTTAAACCACCCAGTCTCTGGTATTCTGTTAGAGCCACCTGAGTTGACTGAGACAATAGCATATACAAGTTATATTGCTGCTGCTGCTGCTAAGTCGCATCAGTCGTGTCTTACTCTGTGTTACCCCATAGACAGTAGCCCACGGGCTCCTCTGTCCCTGGGATTCTCCAGGCAGGAGTGGGTTGCCATTTCCTCCTCCAATGCATGAAAGTGAAAAGCGAAGGTGAAGTTGCTCAGTCATGTCCAACTCTTCACAACCCCAGGGACTATAGCCTACCAGGCTCCCCCCTCCATGGGATTTTCCAGGCAAGAGGACTGGAGTGGGAGAAGTTATAGTATCAAGTAAAAAAATGCCAAGTGCAGTATCTGTAGCATGTAGATCTCTGTTTTTGTGTTAACTATGTCTGAAAATGCATAGGAAACTGATAGCCCATGGGGACTTGGACTCTCTGGAGGGTGGTGAGAGGAGGACATCCTTTATTTATACGCTTTTGTCTCTTTTGAATTTTGAGCCATGTGATTATATTACCTATTCAAAAAAGAATGATCAAAAATAAAAAGCATACATGTCTGTACCAAGTCAGATGATAAAAAAATTTGATTAAAAGAAAAAGTTAATAATGGTCCCTTCTGTCTTCCATCTCTACCCTTTGAGAAAACCAATGATGTATATCTTTTCTACATATTTTGCTATGTTTAAACATGAGTATATAAAACTTATAAGTCCATCTATGTTTTCTCCTTAAAAGCAAGAAGCCAGCAAGAAATGGGATTATGTTCATTAGTCTGCAAGTTACTTTCCCCCATGCTTCATAAAGCACCATGGCTATTCTGTAGACCAAGCCAATAAAATTAACATTTATTATTATTTTTAATAGCAAAAGCATTCATCATATGAATGTGGCACAGTTTATTTAACAACTTACTACTTGGGGGACATTTGTTTTTAGTGTATGTGTGTGTGTGTGCCTGTGTATATGTGTCTTTGTGTATGCTACTTCTAACAGTGCTATAATGAACATCTTTTTATGTCTTTTAACTGCTCTTAGACACTCTTATCTCAGCTGTTTTGGGAATCCTATGGGGTGAGGGAAGACAGTTAATCTTCCTGTTTGTGAAGCACTGCAGTGGGTCCTATGAAGAGCTGGGATTTAGTCCAGCTTGGCCATTGACTGACTGAGTGTAAATTCTGAGCAAGTCTCTCCCGCTCTCTGGGTTTCAATCTTTGCATCCGTCAAAGAGGAAATTGGACTAGGTGATCCTGAAGGTCCTTTCCACTTCTAGGATCTTCATGGAGTTGTAAATTCCACAAGGAGAGGGACCATGTTTGTTTTATTTACTGTTCTTTCCTGAGTATTAAGCACACAGTAGACCCTTAATGAGGGCTTCTCAGGTGGCTCAGTGGTAAAGAATCCACCTGCTATTGTAGGAGTCGGGAGTTCAATCCTTGGGTCAGGAAGATCCCCTGGAGAAGTAAATGGCAACTCCAAGTATTCTTGCCTGGAGAATCCCATGGACAGAGGAGCCTGGTGGGGTACAGTCTATAGGGTCGCAAAGAGTCAGACAGGATTGAGTGGCTGAGCACGGCCATAGACCCTTAAAGAGTATTTATTGATGAAACAAATGAATGGACTATCTTGTTTAAGCTCATGAAGTTCCATCATAGCAGAGCTGTGTGAGCGTGTGCTCCTTTTTTCCTCTACATCATGCTGCCTCTCACCGCTGAAGTGTCTTTGCCCTTAACCTTTAAATCTTGTAACCACATGACCTTTTGTTCTTCTACTGATACTCATGTGATGTGTGTTTCACTGTGATGTGTCTTTTACATATTAGGCTAGGGTTCTAATCTTAGTGCCCTCATTTACTACCTGCGTGGCCCCTGGGGCAAATTTTCTGACCTTGTTTCCTCCTCTATAAATAGGAATGGAAGTTTGCTATTTACCCATGCACATACGCTCTGAAGTAAATTATCTAAGAAATTATGTGTGAATTGCCGAGCAAAGCCCCTGGTGAACAGTAGGTACTCAAAAAAATGGTTGAAGTTGTGGTTTGAACAGGGTGTGGCCTACAGGGTGGGCATTTCAATTTGACACGTGATGGTGGGATCTGTTCTGTGGGAGACAATGGCCTGAGTGCCCTGGCGATTCAAAGCTGAATGATAACGTGCCCTGTCCTTCAAGTAGCTCATCAAAACATCCTGAAAACATCAACTTTGTGGTAGAATTTTGTCAAAGTGGTTAAGAATATTGTCACCATATGCATATTTCTTGTTTTCCTTCTTGGTAATTAACCACGTTAAAAGACACATATATATATACACACAACATAGAATTTTATGCATTTGACTTGAGTTTTTTTTTTTTTTTTATGTGAACCATTTTTAAAGTCTTTTTGGATTTGTTACAGTATTGCTTCTGTTTTATATTTTGGCATTTTGGCCATGAGGCATGTAGGATCTTATCTCCGGGGCCAGGGATCAAACCTGCACCCCATGCATTGGAAGGTAAAGACTTAGCCACTGAAACACCAGGGAAGTCCCTGACTATTCTCTATGTTTTTCTTTTTGCCAATACCTGGACCATTTTTCAAGTCATGTTGTTGGTTTTGGAGGGTACCTTGGAAATTGGGGTGGGTTGAAATAGTTGAGGTAGGAAAGGATTAAGGAAGCTGAAGGCTTGTTTTCTTTCATTTTCTTCATAGAATGATAGCCTGAGACTCAATTAAATTTAATTGATGTAGAGAATGCCTGGAACATGGTTCCAGGGAAAGAAATGCAAAGGACTGTTTACCTCAGAAAAGGAAATCGATTAGTCCTTCTCATATGCAAGCTACAGAAAGCCAAAGCAATCTGGCTTAAGTAACACACAGTTTGTTGCTTCACATAATTGAGTTGTTTAGTAGTAGGGCTAGCCTAAGGTAAGGACCAGTCCAGGGACTCCAGTGGTATCATCAAGAGCTTTTTAAATGATGGCTTAATTTTCAGCTCTTACATGAGGCCCTCTGGCAGCTCCAGACCCTCCTTATAGTCACTAAATGTCTATGGCAGCTGCAGACCCATATGCATATACTACATCTTCCAGGTGGGGAGAGAGGGTCTCTTTTAGAGATTCTGGACTGAGTCTCCCCAATGCTGGGAAAGATTGAAGGCAGATGGTTGGATAGCATCACTGACTCAGTGGACATAAACTTGTTCAAACTCCAGGAGATAGCGAGGGACAGGGAGGCCTGGCATGCTGCAGTCCCTGGGGTCGCAAGGAGTCGGACATGACTTAGTGCCTGAACAACAACATTGAGTCTCAGAATTGCTTCTCCTTCATTGGCCTGAATAGGGTCATGTGCCCTTTCCTGAACCAGTCTTCATTGTTCAGAAGAGTGGTTTAAGTCAGTCAGCAACCACATTCGAAAGGGAGAGTAGGATCAATTCCATTCAAAATAGAAGGGATGAGAACAGGGGAGCAATGATTTCACAAAGGCGTGTTTGGAAGGGAAATGGATGCTAGGCAGCCAGTATATAGTAAGTGCCTAGTAGAATCTTCAATTATGTGTGTTTGGAGTACCTACTGTATGTGGACTATAGTTGTAGACATTCTATATGCATCAAACTCACTTAGTGCTAATGAAAACCCTGTGAAGGACTGCTATTTTTTTCTATCCCAGGATGAGGCAACAGAGACCAAATGAAATGAAGTTGCCTTCTTGAAAAGTGAAAGCACATGAATTCTTTTTTTTTTTTTTTATTTTAAAATCTTTAATTCTTACATGCGTTCCCAAACATGAACCCCCCTCCCAAGCACACGAATTCAATGTAGGCAGTCTGGTTCTGGATCCACTGCTTCAACGCTACACCATGTGTTTTTTTTTTTACCAGACCCAGGTTGTGATCTCAAATAGTTCTGCTCCGCAAAATCACTTCCCTAATACTATTTTCTATAAACTGTATTTTTTCTCAGGATGCTTTTTGAAGAAGATTATATTACAACTTGCTCTGGATCATTCTGCTTAGTTGAAAGCTTTTGGTTATTTTCAGGGTCCCATCATACTTTTAGGAGCACATAGGAAAGACAAAGTACTTTTTTTTTTTGCTTAAAATTACTGTTAAATTCCATTTATCTTTGATCTGTAAATGTTTATTCTCTGTTAATGCATGGGATATATGTTCCTGGGCTTTTATCTAGAATCTTTTACTAGCATCAGTAGCAGCACGGCTGGTGTTTTTCTCAGTAGAGGTTTTGAAGAAAGCAGAGCAGAAAAATTCGTGGAGAAGTAGCTTGGTAGGAAGATGTTTATGAGCCCCTGCTTGCTGACCTCCTTTCCTTTTTTCTTTCTCCTCCTCCTCCCCTTTCTTCCTTTCTCTCTCTCTTTCTCTCAAACACTTTCCTTCTTTTTGTAAAAGCAATACATGTGAATTATTTTTTAAATGTAGAAGCACAGATGAGAAAATTTAAGAAACATCTCACATAGTTACATCTCCGTTTTGTACATTACTTTTCTTAGTGTGTTGCTTTCACTTTTTTAAAAAATAGGAATTACATGAAAACATGTATTTTATAGTGTTATTTCCCTTTTCAAAATATCTAGAAGATCTTGAAAGCTGCCATGAAGCATTCTTTAGCATCGTTTTAAATAGAGTAGATACAACTCTTTGGTAGATATACCATATTTATTTAGCCAACTCCCTGTTTTTAAAAATTTTATTGGAGGATAATTATCTTATAATGTTATGTTGTTTCTGCTGCTCAACATGAATCAGCTGTAGGTATGTATTCGTATATAGCCCCTTCCTCTGGAGCCTCCCTCCTATTCCTCCATCCCACCCCTCTAGGTCCTCACAGAACGCTGGACTGGGCTCCCTGTGTTATATAGCAGCTTTCCACTAGCTATCTATTTTACACTCTTTTTGACAGACTTGCTGCCAGTGTTTTGATGTTAAGACAGCTTTATTCAGTCTTCCACATCCAGAGGTGAGGATGCTCTTTCACTCTTTCAGGCCCACTATGTTGTTCCCACCTTGAAGGGGCATGGCTTTCGGGTTCAGGAGTGGCCTCTCAGAATGCAGGAACACGGCTGGCATCCTTGTTACTTTCCTGCCTGTTTCTGTCACAGTGTAGTGTCATCTCTTCACTGGGCACTGCCTCTCTGGAGGTCCAGCCTGGGGAAAGGCCACTCAAGAAATACAAAGTTATTTAATAGGTGATCTTTTTACTTTGTCATTTTCAGGGCCTGCCAAGGATTATGTATTGTTTTTGGCACTTAACTGCTTTTTTAAAAAAATTTAAGCTTTAACATACTTTGTGAGATAGGAGTTATTCCCAATTATATTAGAAATCAATAAGCTTAGTTTTTTTCAGCTGGAGTTTAACGCCTGGCTCTTTGTACTACTCCTTGTTGTCTTGAAGGGTGTCAAGTTGGAGAGACCAGTTGTGCACAAATGAAAAGTTAAAAACATTGGGCCAAGCATGCGTGCTGGACAGTCCTGTGATACGGCAGAGGGAGGGGAAGCTGGGATGTGGCAGAGTGGAGGCCTGCTGCTGCTCACAGGCTCTGTAGGTGGCACCCGAGCAGAAGGGTGCTTGGTGACATGGGGTTTTCCTTTGGATAGAGGCAGTCCACCAGGCATAGCTAATCCTCCCTTGGGCCTGCAGAGAGGAAGATGAATTGAATCCTCATTCTGGGCTCCAGCTGAACTATAAGCTGTTTGAGGCACCAGCTCTAACCCTCACCCCTACAGAGCCTGTCTTATTTGGGGATTTCCTGGGTTCAAGAACCCCAAACATCTCAGCAACCTAGTGGGCTGGAAACACAAGCATCATCATGACACTTGGGGGTATTTTTCATAGCCACCTATGCCACAGTTTCCTAGTACCAAATCACAGTGTCTGGGGGCCAAAGAACTTACTTAGGTAGAGATGTCCCCAAAGCAGGCAGGGGCACGTTTGAGGTCTTTCCAGTCTGACCTTTTTGTACCCCTGAACCCACACTGTGATATTTAAGGTGGAGAGTGGCAAGGTTCTCAGGCTTCCTGTAAGTGTATCATGAATCATGGAGCAAAGCTATCTTTTAAACATGGACCCAGGTAACATATCAGAGTCTCTGGACACTATCTGTGCTTTTCCAAGGCTCATGGGGGAAGAACTCACTGGCTCCAAAATTCAGAAAAAATCCTACAAAACCAATGTTGCTGCTGCTGCTGCTGAGTCACTTCAGTTGTGTCCGACTCTGTGCTACCCCATAGACGGCAGCCCACCAGACTCCCCTGTCCCTGGGATTCTGCATGCAAGAACATTGGAGTGGTTGCCATTTCCTTCTCCAATGCATGAAAGTGAAAAGTGAAAGTGAAGTCGCTCAGTCATGTCCGACTCTTTGCTACCCCATGGACTGCAGCCCACCAGGCTCCCCCATCCATGGGGTTTTCCAGGCAAGAGTACTGGAGTGGGGTGCCATCGCCTTCTCCGAAATCAATGTTAATAACTATTAAATGCCTCCTCAGCATAATGTTGCCTCCTCAGAACATTGTATGAATTTATGAACTTTAACCCAACATTAGTTTTAGTTAACACAGTACTGTGAAAAATCAAGGGTTGCCTTATATGTAATATTTAGAAAGTGGGGGATGGGTGAGTGAATTATTCAAAAGGAAACATGGCCCTGCTTGGATTTAAAACAATGCAGCGATCAAATTTTTTCATATTGATATTGTACCCTTTGCCTCCCAGGTAGCTGGGTAGAAAATAGCTCCAGCCAGTAATCCTATTAATTTTTGTGTTTGTGAGCACCTGGAAAGAATGGCACAGCTTTTAGTTAGATTGGGGCTCCAAATCAGGAAAGGCAGTGTTCTTGTCACCCAGCAAGATTCATACTCACTCAAAAATTCCTCTCCTCCCAGCATCGCCTTCCTGGGTCTGTAACTCTGGGAAGTGATGAAACCTCTTTAAGTCTCAGTCGTGTGTAAATTCTTATCTGTAGGATGGGGATGGTAACATCTAATTTATGTGCATTAAATGAGAATGTAGCTAAAGTGCCTGGAACTTTGCCTGGTATATAAATTCCATAAATGGTATTTAAGGTCACCCCTCCCACAAGATAAAATAAAAACGATATGAATTTTGATTACAAAAGGCTAAATTCTTATATTATCCATAAAAACCTGGCTCAAATTTAGGGTTTGTATGTGAGGTACACACAGCTGGTGGCATGCTGTTTTAGTAGCTAAGTCATGTCAGACTCTCTGCAACCCTATAGACTATAGCCAGCCAGGCTCCTCTGCCCATGGGATTTCACAGGCAAGAATACTAGAGTGGGTTGTCATTTCCTTCTCTAGGGGATCTTCCTGACCTAGGGATTGAAATTGTGTCTCCCGTATTGGCAAGTGGATTCTTTACCACCCAACCACCAGGGAAGACCCAGCTGGTGGCATATAGTATTTAAATCCTGGCTCTGTCCATGCATGTCTTGGTTTCTAGAAAACCATACCAATGGAGACTTAAAGAATGCAGACCCAGAAGTCAAGTTAACTGACTGGAACAGGGTAATGAACTTGTTAGCGGAAACCAGCCAGGCCTGGGTTTCTTCTGTTTATCCATTTGCATTAAGCTCCAGTTAATGGGCCTAAATGGTTCTTTAAACAAGATTGTCACTGATTGACATGATGCAGCTCTTAACCTTTTATAAAAGCTTCACAAATAGATCACTTAGTCCTTACTTCAATGTGAGATGGGGCTTCACAAATAGATCACTTACTCCTTACTTCAATGTGAGATGGGTTAAGAACATCCTTAAGTCTTCTGATCACTCTATCCTTCCTCTCTCTCATCCATCCAGTGTTTAATAAAAATGCCAAATAATGCCTAAAATTCAGCTCAGAGCTGACTCAGATGACAGGCATCAGGCCCCTACTCCCAAGGAACTCCTTTTTCACCAGAGAGAATCTCACAGAAGCACGGTTTTGATGTTGGCTCCCTTAAGTTATGCAGCACCTGGGTGTCAGAGCTCTGAGGAGAGCGAACCTCAGTTCAAACCCTGGCTCTGCTCATTTCTGGCTGTGTGACCTTGGGCAAGTTTATAACCTCTCTGAGCCTCAGTTTCCTCATTTATAAACTGGGGATTATAATAGGATCTACTTTTTGGCATGGTTGGTAGAATTGAATAAGATTCGTATGTATGTATGTACAGTGCCTGTTGTGTAATGAGCACTCAATAAATACTTGCTTTTTAAAAAGTTACCTATAATAGAAGTTCAAACAAAGCTTTTGGGAGCCCAGCAAGTGAGCAGTGAACACCTCGGGGAGGTCAGGGAAATGACTAACTCTACTTGGAAGTAAATAGCTTTAAATTGGCTCCTTTCTGTCCATGGGTAAATTCCCAGTGTAGGGAAGGGTAGTTATTTTGTCTGGGAATCTTCATTTACAATGGCATATTCCAAAGGTTTAGGAAGGCTTTTCCAGCTTGGGAAAAGGATAGGGTACTCCTGGCAGGAGTTACTAATTGTGTGACTTTGGGCAAGTTGCCCTAGCCTGGGAGATAAAATTCCCTTATCAGTACGATGGGGTTCATTTTATTGGCTCCCTGCCAGGATGCTGTGGGATTAGGAACGATCTTGCCTGTGAAACATTTGAGTAGGATGCCCAGTGCATAGTAAGAATCAATTAAAATGGAGCGATTATTGCTATTAGCTGAGTGAAACTGCTTTGTACGTCCACGTTTCAGAGAACAGTACTAACATTTCTGGGTCTACAGCCTGCTAGCTCAGCGCTCACTTCAAGCAGCCAGTTTACATTTCAAAGCATCCATTTGTTCAAACCGATCCAGGCCTTGTATATCTGCAGCAAGGAGAGGAGCTTTCTGCCCGATCCTGACCCCAAAGGCTGCTTCTCTCTGCTTTCTTCTTTCTTTTTAAAACGAATGCCTTGCACATATGTTATTTATTTACTTATTTATGGTTAACGTTAAATTGAGGTTTGGACCGAAACTCAACCTGCACATACTTGAAAAGCCGACAGGCTCGTTGGGCAGCGGATAAATCTCTCGGGATTTCCCCGCGGGGCTGCGGAGAGTACAGACAGGAAGCCCGGGACCGAGCGCCTGACCAGAACTTCCTCGGGGGAGGCTGGAGCAGAGCAAGAGCATCGCGCTCAGAACTCCCCGGAGCGCGCAGGCCCGGGCCGTCGTCGGCTCGCATCGCGCGCGGGGAGAGGGTTCCAGGCCCCCACCCGAGGGTCCAGACCCAGCGGGCAGCGGGAGGCAGGTTGAGGCTATTCCCCGGGGAGAGGCTGACCCTGCCAGGCTGGAACCTTCCGTTCCGGCCCAGCCTCTTCCCCCCTCTCTGCGCCGAGGAGGGATTCGAGAAGGGACTTTCCAGAGAGCGTTAGCGTGCAGGGTGTGGAAATGGAATAAAAGCATATGCAAATAGGCCCCTGCGTGCCTTCTTCTACCCCTGCGAGCAAGAGCCTTTCTCTAGAAAGATGCTCTTGCTCCAAGACTCTTGACAGCCCTCATCCTTCCCTGGACGGCGGCAGCAGAGCCGAGTGGAGTGGTAACACCTGGGCCAGGAGCTGGGCCAAAGGGCGGGTGGGCTGGACTCACAGGAGCGAGTAGCAGAATGAGGAGGGCGAGGACGGCCGCTGAATTGGAAAGATAAAGTAACATGAAATTTTAGGAGCTCGCTGTGAGTATGAGCTGGAAAAAAGAATGATTGCAAGCTGATTTATTATGTACTTATCTTCTGTCTGAAAGGCAGCTGGCTTTTGTACAGTGGGTTATTGCAGAGTAAATGGCACATTAAAGATATAATCAAGATGTTTAAGGCATATTAAATGACACTATGAGTTAAAGTAGGTGAGACTTCTGTCATGGTCTATAAATACAAAAATGTCAGGGGCTTGGAGAGATTTCCAGCGCTTTAGTTAAGATGTGGCTCCAGTTTCACAAGGAAAATATTTTTAACCTTTTGTTATTTTCAGGGTGAGGTGGGATGGGGCCTGGAAATAGTATAGAATCTATAGGGATGATAAAATAATATACTTTAAACCCTGGAATTGTAGACTGTAGCCTCTATTTAGCAAGTCATAAGCTTTTTTTTTTTTTTCCTAGTGAAAATAGCATGGAAATATTGCACAGTACATATGGTGTAACTTGGGGGCTACGCAGTGAGGAATTATGACCATTTTGTCAGTTTTGTTCCTATTTTTGATCTCATACAATCTTTTTTAAATTTTTTAAATCTTTTAATTTTATACTGAAGTGTATGGTTAAGTAACAGTCAGGTTAGTTTCAGGTATATGGCATAGTGATTCAGTTATACACATACATGTATCCACTCTTTTTCAGATTCTTTTCCCATTTAGGTTGTTACATAATGTTGGGTCTTATTCAGTCTGTAATAGTTTTCTTTTTTTTTTATTTTTTACATGCTGAACCTGACTTTAATGGGGGCAAATAGTGTAGCTTTTCTTTCCTGAAGGCTTAATTACTGTATGATCGCATTTTCTTGTCTTTTGGGACTTTTGCAATCAGTGTCCATTATTTCACTTGCCTGCCCAGAATTCCCCTTGGTTTTGCCCCAAACTCTTCTGATTGCCCTGCACTGCTGACATTTGCCCCTGTGTTGTAAACTATGGGTTTTTGAATAGAAGATTTCTCTTCCTTTGTTTAATAAAAATCACCTTGCTGTCCTTAGGCATTGCACTTCTCAGAACAGATAAGCACACTCTTCATGGTGGAGTTCACAGAGGGAGAAGAAAGGAGAAACCTTGACTTTGGGGTTTGTTTAGATAGTTTGGAGTTGCTTGGATTGGTAGCACGTGGGCTGCGTGGAGTTGGAGTCTTTTCTTCAGGACCTCACCAGGCCCAGGCATAGGATGGAGTGCAGTGCTGACTTGAAGGCCTGTGGTATTTCTTGGTCATCCTCTAATCTCTGAATTCCTATCATCCCATTTTTTTCCAAGGACCCTGTAGAAACTTAGTGGAGTCCTACCTTCTTTGGGATAAATCTGTAGCCAATGCCTTTTTTTTCCCCATGAGCATTTTATAGGCTTGGGTGTGGTTCTTAAGAGCACTTTTAAAAACTCAGATGGTGATTCCTCTCTCTTGTTGTTCTGAATACAGTCTGGCAAAAGTTCCTTATTTTGGTCCTGGCTTCAATCTTAATAATAACAGTAACAACAACAAGACATTCTTTTTATGTTAACGATGACTAAAGGAAGTATTTTTACAATTTGCAGAGCATTTTCATGAGTCCTTTCATGTAATTCTCCTTATCTGTAAGATTAGTAAAGACAGTAGAATTGGCACATAATGGGAGCTTATTAAATATTTGCTGAATGAATGAATTATATCGATTTTTCTCATTGAGACGCAGAGTTCAAACATCCTACCCAGGGCCCCACTGCCCAGGAATGACTCCAGCTCAGATCCTCTGATTTTTTTTCCAGTCCAGATTGGCTGTGATATAGAGTTTTGCATGATTTCTCTTGGAAAATGTCTTTGATTCTTTAAAAAAAAGATATGGAGAAAATGCAAACGGATGATTGATTACACTATCAAAGAGTGGCAGAGAGTTTCCCTATCTCTTTATACAGATTTTTCTTAGGTCCTTTACTCTGCCAGAAATTTGTATCTTTTATGATCATGACTATTTGGATATATTTCTTATTGGCGATATAGGTCATACTGAAAAAATGACCATCCTGAATTTGTAGTATTTCTTGGAACTGTAGCCATAAAGCTGCACAGATCACGGGGGAAACTAAAACCAGAGTTTGGGGTGTGTAGCTGAAAAGTTATCTCAGCTTTGTCTCCTGAGGCACAGGGAGGTGTAGGCAGTGCCACCCTTCTGGCCAGGGGCCTCGTGTGCAGGGACCACAGGTTGCCTGGCCTGTAATAGTTGTGACCGCTGCTCGCACTGCTTGAGGAACTGCCACCCAGATCAACTTGGATATTAAAATAGCAAGGGAAGAGCCCCTTGTGCTCTCAGAGCTGAGACTTAGGCTCTAGGGTTGCATCTATGCTTCACTAACACTCCATCTGCTTGCCAGAGACTTCCTCCAGCCCGGAGACACCAGGAAAGAGAATTTCCCTTCTAAATCTAAAGCTCGTTAGAGAGGAATGCCAGCAGGAGTCCGCCCCAGCCCCTTTTGCTTTGACTTCTGTAATCGGAGATTCAGAGCTTTGGCTGTGAAATTTCTCCCAGAGGAAAGCTGTAAAAGCAATTCTGATTTCCTTCTCAACTGAACTGATACTCCTTCTGTTTTCAGTGTGCAAGTGTTTGGCCACCTAGTGTTTGGCCACCTAGGTGGTCTCAAACCTGCCAGTCTTTCCCTTGCTGGTTTAGTTGCCTTAAAAAAAAAAGTTCATTTCTTTATGGCTGTGCTGGGTCTTCATTGCTGTGTGCGGGCTTTCTCTAGTTGGGGCGAGCCAGGGCTACTCTTCATTGTGGTGCATGTGCTTCTCCCGGTGGTAGCTTCCCTTGTAGAGTGGGGGTTCTAGAGTGCAGGCTCAGTAGTCGTGGTACATGCATGGGTTTAGTTGCCCCACAGCATGTAGTATCTTCCTGGACCAGGGATTGAACCCATGTCCCTGCACTGCAAGGTAGATTCTTAACCACTGGATCATCAAGGAAGTCCATGTGCCTTGTTTAGAAAGGCCTTTCTCAAGTGAAGGCTATAAAGATTTATTCTTATATTTACTTAAACTTTTATAGTTTAAATTGTTATCACATTGTTTATTTGCAGTTAACTTTTTCATCCAGTTGAAGCATATTTTCATAAAGTGTTAGATCTGATGTTAATATTTTCCTCTATAGATAACCAGTTTTCCCCTCTGCTGTTTATTTTTTTTTAAATAAACTTTTAACTTTAGGGTAGTTTTGGCTGTAGAGACAAGTTGCATAGAGAGTATAGAGCATTCTGGTAAACCTCACTCAGCTGCTTTTTGAAAGGATATTTTCATGTGGCTCTAAATTCCCACATATACACAGATGTCTTTTTAGAATTTTACTTTCATTCTACTGATGCTTTGGCTATTTCTGCCCCACATGGCATATGTTTAATTAATATTATTTCTAGAGAGTGCATAGCTCTTGATAGGGAATCTGAAATCTCACAGGCTTTCAAGAGGTCACATCCAGACCTCACTTGGTGATCCAGTGGTTAAGAATCTGCCTTGCAGTGCAGGGACATGGGTTCAATCCCTGGTCCAGGAAGATACTACAGGCTGTGGGGCAACTAAACCCAGACCTCAGGCAAGGATGGTAGCATTAGCCTTGTGTATGGGTGTTGCTGCTGCCGAGGTGACTGGCCGGGAAGGAGCACGTGTACCTCCCTAGTACATAGGGAAGGGGTCACTGTTGCAGACCTGCCTTTTGTATAGGAAGCCCTGTTTCCTGAGCATAGCCCTACGACACATGGATGAGGCTCTGGAGTAGGATTTCTCCTCCCAAGTACCATTGATATTTTGGGACTGATAAAATTCTTTGCTTTGGGAACTGTCCTGTGCATTGTAGGATGCTTAGCAGCATCCCTGGTCTCTGTCTACCAGATGCCTTTAGCAGCCCAGACTACTCATGACAATCCAAATTATGTGCAGACACTGCACGTACTCCTGGAGGCCAACATCCATGCCCACTGTCATCCCCATTGAGAACCACTGGTCTGGTTCTACCTGCCTGAGTGTTAACCCTGGCTCCACCATTCAGTGGCCATGGGCCTCCATTTTGTCCTGTGTAAAATGCAAGCAATAATGGTGTTTGTCTCCTAGGGTGGTCCTGAGGCCCAATCAGGCAGATACACATAAACACTCAGAACAGACATGGGTGGGACAGATCCTAGCTCAGTGTTAGCTATTATTGATGCCATTATTAAAAAACCCTTCATCTTTTCTCACACTTCGAATAAACACAGACTTCCCATTTCCCTACTACCTCCATAGCTTCCCCACTATGGAGCAAATGTGTTTAAATCATAACAGTGTTCATGCCGAAGTTACATATCTGTGTTAATGAAATGAAATTCTATTTTCAGGGCTCTGTAACTGCTAATTAATCAGCTCCCATGATAAACTTATCCGAGCTGCCCGTGGTTTTTATTTGCAGCCACAGAAGAGCAATTCCACTTAGTGAACAGGCTTTTAAGTGACAATCTTGCTCTGTAGAGCAGAAGGGCCCAGAAAGGATTTTCTAAGTAAGATGATAATGCCAGTGGGAAAAGAGAAGTCTGGGATGAGGAGAAGACTGAGGATTTGCTTGATTTGTTCGCTTGGTGTCTTTGGGAACCCTGTGTTATTTACTGTTGAAACACACTATCGTCTTGCAGTTCAGAAAGGGCTGGATGAAAGACTTGTCGTCCACTCATTCATGTGACTTTGTCACCCAGAGGGCTTTTTTTCCCTTTTGTAACAGCAGCTTTTGTAAAACCATGTTTGCTATGAAGCTTGTCCAAGAACCCCTCTCATGGGGATGATTATTTCTAGTATCTTAGGAAAATCTGCCTGACGTGGTGGGTGTGGGCTGTTTCTACCCTTGTCCAAAGGGCTCACTTCCTCCAGTGAAACCAGGAATAGTTTGAAGAGGAGAGGACTGCTCTGGCTCGAGCTGGAGAGGGTGTAGGCCAGGTGGGGCTCTTTAGTTTGCTGGCTTTGGTGAAACTTGGTTAATTCACTTAGCCTGAGCAACTGGGCTGTAGGGGACCTGGGTTCAAGAATCAGAATGATTAGGTTGAAATCCCAATTCCTTAACTTGCTGACCGTGTGGCCTTTGGCAAGTCACTTGAACTGTTTCCCATCTATAAAATGACATGATAGAACCTACCTCACAGCTTTGCTGTGAATTTTAAGTAAAATATTTCATTTAGCCAAGTGGCACACAATAAGCACTTAATATATCTTAGGTATTATGGTAATTGTTATAGTTATCATTTATTTGAGTGCCCTCTGTGAACCAGTCATTGTGCCAGGGGCAGGGAGTACCCCTGGCAGGTCAAATTCTTCGTTTTGTGTATCCACAGAGTTTAAGGCCCTGGAAATTTGTGTTTCTACAGGTGAGCATGCTAGCCTGGGGAAGTGGGAGAGAGTCAGAAAAATCCCCAGAAATTGGTACCTTAGTAACCGCAAAGGCATGGACCCTGGATATGGCAGAGCCTATGCACTGAGGGAGAGACGGTCAAGGCCATTGGAAACAGGACAGGGAACTTAGAACCCCCCTCCCCCATCACGTCGCCCTCCCTAATAGGAAACAATTTCCTTTGAAGTGGATAATCTGGACTACCAGAGAGAGAGGTATTGCTGGCTTCTGCTGAGTGAATCCAGCCATCAGTTTCTGCAGCTTTAGGCTTATTATGCAGCAAGCTCTGTCTAAATCCTGGCCGACTGGGCCCCAGAGCCTTGAGGTGCCTCCCTGACCCCTTTCCCGTACATGGGCCACAATCAGTTGTTTGGTGAGTTGTGTTTTATTAAGTCTCTTTTTTGTTCCCAAGGACTTGCTACCTGTCTATAAGAGGATTTTGTTTTATACAAAGGGCTAACGAAGTTTAACCCTGGAGGCTAACCCTGCAGTTTCTTCCTGGCAAAGATTTGTTGACCCTGTTTCTTTTTGGCCGTGTCTGCTCCAGCTTTCCTTCTAAGGCTGTGTGTGGAGACCTAAACAAGACAATTATGCACACTGTTAAAAAAAAAAAAAGTGCTATGTAAGGGATTATTTTTTTAGTGGGGAGCATATAAAGCAATTTGGATGCCTCTCCTTTACACCTTTTGGAAACGAACTGGAAGACCAGGATTCATTTAGCTTTGAAAGGATTTTAGGTTTGCAAAGTTATACTAGATTAGTTAGTAGCTCTCCTCAAAGTCTCACATGCTAGACACTCATTCCTATATTCTGACTGTATATAGCCAGAGCAGAGTGCCATGGTGGTAATTCTGGGGGGGCAAGATCATATTTATGACAACTTTTGGGTTAGTTTTTATTTTTCCCTCAAAGAATAGGGAAAATGCATGATGGAGAAGGGTATGAATTCTTGGAAAAAGAAATGAAGAGTTCATCTACCATAACACATCAAGATCAGGTCAGGTGTGGGTTTCTTTCCACAGGATAAGTTGCATACATTTACCCAACAGAGTTATACAACAGAATTCTGTCTTGTGTACCTGGAGAATTCAGGTTTTTATTGATTTCATACAACTTCAGTTTTTTCCCCTGGGTTCTGTCTTGGGGAAGTGCTAATAATGGGTAGAACAGGAGTGTTGATAAATGTAAACAGTCAGTGGTTAAAAGGCCTTTGTATTGTTCTTTCATTTCAGTGTGTGCTGACTGCAAATCTCATGAAGTTGATAAACTATCTCACAGTGCAGAGTACGTCCTGGTAAATAGGAGGCAATTACTTTGCTGAGTTGCTCTGTCCTGTTCTCCATTTCGGCTGAGAAATGGTTCTAGCTGTGGAGTTGAAGTTCACTGTGGCCTCCTTCAGCAGCACAGGTGTGAACTCCTGCCTCATTGGTGATAGAGGCTCTGAAGAACCAGAGGTTGGAGGCTCTGGGTGACTCCTATGTCCCCTGTTCGGGCGATGCAGTGAATGTTCAGAGAGCTTGTGAGGAGGTTTTCTGAAAGGTGTGGTGGTCTTCAGAACCAGAATGTAACAGTGGCAGAGGGCGTGGGACAGTTGGGGACAGGAGGGAATGTTTCAGAGGGCAGAGGCAAGGAGTTGTTCATTATAAGAAAGACAGAATTTGTTATCAAAGAATAATTACCCAAGAAATGTTTTGTGATTGTCTTATCATGTGCAATAGACACCTGTTTTTGAGAATTTCGGTCTCACAAACACGCACTGATGGATACAAGAACCCACGGATCATTGCATGACCAGATGCTGGCTAAACAGGACTATTTCATGCCCTTCCCCTACTTGTGTATCGCATCTGGCCAGAATGTTTTAAAAAATGCAGTAGGATCACATCATTTCTGTGCTGCTTCTGTTTTTCCCTAATTCCTAAGAAAGGGTGATATGAACTGGATCTTGGCTGCCTGGGCCTCCCTCACCTCTAGGATGACCTTGTCATCCCTGGTCTCGGCACTCTCCCCAGGAGAGGGGTCCCTCTCACTCCCCACTTGTGTGCCTGCTCCCGTCCTGTCTCACAGTGTCAGAACATTCTGTTCCTTCTGCCTGGACTCCTGGCCACAGCCTATTCATCCTTCGGGACTTCTCCCTAAATGTCACTTTTTCCTAACTGCCACTTGATAGGATCGTCTACTTTTCCATTGGTAGCGTCTCTCACATTTGAGCTCACTTGTTTTGTGAGATTATCAGTAACACCTCAGTCTCTCCTGTGGTTTGGTCATCTCCAGGAAGACCAGAGCAGCAGCTATGCTCATCTTGTTCCCTGCTGTACCCCTAGCATCATGCTCCAGATCATGACATAGCAGGTGCTCTGTGAATGAGGGATGGACGAATGGATAGCTGGATGTAGATGGAGAGATTCCACTGTCCTTTCAAAGCACTTTGTCCCTCCTCGTATGTTTTGTATTATATTAAACATCTTGCCTACCCTCACATGCCTAAAGCTGCCAGAGGGCAGGAGTTGGATCATAATTGTCTTTTCATCTCCAGAATCTGGCTAACATAGAAACCAATGAAAGTTTATGGATGAAGAATGTATTGTGCATGAATTGGGGGTAGGTGGCGCTTATCTGGGTTTTAAAGCATGCCTGGGGTTGAGGTGAAGGAATAGTGAATTTAAGCATCCAAAATAATGGTAAGAGTTGGGATGCAAAATAAGATTAGGGTTTTTTTTTTTTTTTTAAACAGCTGAAAACCTGAATTAGAAAAATACCACATAGTCACCAGACACCGCTTGACAGGATGTACTCACTTTGCAGATTGGAGGGTTGGGTGGCGAGGTCGCTGGGAATTTCCTGACCTGAACTTAATACCTTGAATAATGTGTGTCTTTTAGCCTGCTGTCCACCTCAGGCGATTTATCTGTTTTGCAAATATTTATCAAGCACCTGTTCTCTGCATTCCCAACAGGGGAACTATCACCCCCTCAAAGGCACAAAAATTGGTTTGTAGGAGGTGAACAGTTTCATTCCTTTTGTGTATAAAGCACAGATATACATATGGTACATGAACACTATATGACATATCTATGGTATTAAAATTTCATAGTGGAGATGATTAGGAAAAATTTCTAAAAAGGCTCTTTGAGAGATGATCATGAAAAAAAAGGTAGAGAACTGACCCACTCCTTGTCAGGCATTATTATGGTCAAGGTGCCTATCCTCCTGGAACTTTAATTCTTGTGGGGCAGGCAATAAACAAATAAGTAGCTGTAACTGTCAAATAGGAAGAAATTCTATAAAGAAAAAAAGAGCAGGCAGAGAGCTAGAGTCCTTGGGGGTGAGTGTGGGTGTGTGTATGGTTTTTTTTTTAGGTGAGGGGAGGTGTTCTGGTGACTCAGACAAGGTGACACTTGAGAAGACTCTGGAAGAAGGGGGAAGAATGTCCCAGGAAAAGGCCACAGCATGAAGGAACTGGAAACAGCAAGGAGGCCAGGTGGGAAGGAATGGATGAGTGAGGGAAAGATGGTGAGAGATGAGGCTGGAGATGGGACAGGGACCAGATCACACAGGCCTTATACACTGTGCTTGGGGGGCTGGGTGTTGCTTTGAGAGAATTTGGAAGCTTTATGCAGGGCAGTGGCTGAGCTGGTTTGCCTTTGGAGTGGCTCTTCCCAGCCACTGTTTGGAGGATGGGCAGCAGGGGCAGGAGTGGAATTAGGGGCCCAGCGAGGAGGCTGATGCCAGGTCCTCAGTGGGAGGTGATGGTGTGGGTGAGAGAGAGGCAAGGCTCCTGTGTGCTCTGAAGGTGGAGCTCACAGGCTTTGCAGAGAGATGGAAGGGAGGGTGAGAAAGAAAGAGGAGTCAGGTAAGCCAAGGTCTAGCCCCAGGCACTGGGTTCCACTTATGGAGACAAGGTCGATTGTGAGGGGAGCCTTCCTGGGAACTGTTCCTAGAGTGAGGTCTTCTTTCTATCAGCTCAAGGTCCTTCTTGCTGATGCCAGGATTAGCATATAGATTTCATTTGTTTTTTTTTTTTTTTGGCTGCTCCACACAGCATGCAGGATCTTAGTTCCCTGATTAGGAATTGGACCTGTGCACCTTGCAGTGGAAGCGTGGAGTGCTAACAACAGAACTGTCAGGGAATTCCTATTTTTTTTAAAAAAAATTGAATTAAAAATTTAAAATTTTTATACATTTTTAAAGGCTGCTTTCCATTTGCAGTTATTACAAAATATTAGCTTATTACCCATGTTGTACAATATATCCATGAGCCTATCTTAGCATATATTATATGTACTTGGAGAAGGAAATGGCAACCCACTCCAGTGTTCTTTCCTGGAGAATCCCAGGGACAGGGGAGCCTGGTGGGCTGCCGTCTATGGGGTCGCACAGAGTCGGACATGACTGAAGTGACTTAGCAGCAGCAGCAGCCTTCTACAATTACTTTTTTTTAAAATCTATATACATCACCACCTTACCTAATCTTTACATTGCTTTAAGGAAGGAACCTTTTCTAAGAGGCAACCAGTGGGGCAGAGTGGTTACAATTGTTGTTGTTGTGTGTGTGTACTAGGGTGAGGGTTTTAACAGCTTAGCCTTTATCCTCTTTCCCTTTCTCTTCCTCTTCCTCCTCAAGTTCTTTTTTTTTTTTTTTGTAAAGTGGAGAAGGCAACAGTCTCTACTTCCCACCGATTTGCATGTGAAGTGCCTTGTGTGCGTCTGGCAAGCGGTTGGTGCTTTGGTGGTTTTCACATTGTGTGCCTCCCCGACTCCCATTAGATTCCTGTGTCGCTACCTCTTATATCTCAGAGTCATTTAAGTTGGAGCTTTTGGCAGTAAGGGTATCTCCCTTTCCCTTTCCATGTTCTTGGGTTTCCTTCATAAAAAAGGGAGGAAGTAAGATTTACTGAAGCAGTGAATCAGTGGAGCTTTTCAAATCTGGGTATTTGCATTGTACATGACATTGAATTCTAAGTGTGACAGGTTGAGTTGAGGATGGTAGAGAAGGCTTTCCACACTACCCCGGGGGAAGTGAGTGCCAAGTGGATTGTTTACAGTAAGCAGAACTGATGCTGAAGTGTGAGCAATACATGGTGTTTATATAGTAATCACCAAATTGTGTGGATCCAACCAGAATGAAAAATGCCTGGAGCCTTGGCTTAGGGCCATGGATGAACAGAGCATGAAGCCTGGCATGGAACAGCAGTGGAAGGCATGGGTGTAGCACAGTGATAGATATAAACGGATGTGCATTTAAGTAGAGATCAAAATATGTGGCTGCCTCTTTCCCTCTTTGCACTCGTGGCAGACTTGGTTCATCTGTCACAGCGTTCATTCCTGATTGTGATGTAAAGCTCGTATTACTTGAGTATTTACTGCAAGTCAAGCACTGTGTTCCATGCTCGTCATCTTGCTTACTCCCACAACAACTCAGAGAGGTGGGTCTATTATCCTCCTAGTCAGAGGAGGAAACAGTCTCAGAGTGGTCAGTAACGTGCCCAGGGTCTCCAGGCCGGCCAGTGGCAGAGCTGGGATTAGAACCTGGTCACCAAACACCAGAGCATGCTATCAATTCTTGTGCTTTACAGCCCAGATGCTACCTCAGAATCCTTCTACCCCATAAAAATTCCTCCCCATCTGCTTCATTAAGGTTGTGGGATAGAGGTTCATGCTACATGTGCTCATTCGTTCACTCAGCTGCTCATTCACTAAACAGTGCTTCTGTGCATCTGCCGTGGGCCTGGCACAGTATTTGGTACTGAGGGTTCCTCAGTGAACGAGACACAAGCCTTGCTCGGGGACTGTACTTAGTAGAAGCATCATGTCTTGTCCGGGACGCTCAGTGACTAGGAAGATTCACAATTTGATTCTGGATAGATACTTCCCTATGTTGAACCAGAAGATACCCCAGTTGATGATGGGAATCAGCAACAATCTGAAAAATGCATTATAATACCCCAGCATGCACCCAGACCAGAAATTGGGCCATCTTCCACCTTTTTTTGACTTGACTGATTTAGCGATTTGATCTTGGGCCTCAAGAGTTAGAACTCATGTTCAAGCAGTGCTTTCTTATGCATTCGTTCACTTTGCTCCTTCCAGTGCCTGCTTGGAAGGAGGAGTTCTCTGATCTGCAGAGAGATTATGTGACCTGCTTAGTTCTCACAACCTGGGACTAGAACCCAGGTCTAACTTCTGCTGCTGCTGCTAGGTCGCTTCAGCCGTGTCCGACTCTTCATGACCCCATCGACTGCAGCCTACCAGGCTCCTCCGTCCATGGGATTCTCCAGGCAAGAGTACTGGAGTGGGCTGCCATTGCCTTCTCCAAGGTCTAACTTCTAGCTCCTTGTTTTTGTTGTCTCATTGTGCAGCATCTTAATGTCTCAAGGCTTTCAGTTTCCGCATCTGTAAAACAGGGAAATTAAACCACATGGTCCCTAAAAGTTCCTCCCTTCCTCCCTTTCTTTCCTTTCTCCCAAATCACTGCAGTGCCTACATGAACTATACATTATGCTTGAAGCTGGAAATAATGTTATGGAAAACAGACGCACACGTGTCAAAAAAGTTGAAAGAACCCATAGAGTGGAGAAAATATTTACAAATCATACACATGAGACTTGTATCCAGAACATATAAAGAACTCTTACAACTCAGTAATAAAAAGAAAAACAGCCAAATTAAGAACTTGGTAAAGGATCTGAAAAGACTTTTCTCCAAAGAAGGCATGCAGATGGCCAGCAAATAAGAGGCTCCACATCATTAGTCATAGGCAAATGCAAATCAAAACCACAATGAAGTATCGCTTCACACCCAGTAGCATGGCTATAATCAAAAGAAAGATAATGACAAGTCTTGGTGGAGGATGTGGAGAAATTTAAGCCCTCACATACTGTTGGTAGTGCTGTAAAATGGTGCAACGACCCTGGAGGACAGTTTGGAATAGAGTTACCATATGACCCAGCAATTCTATTCCTAGGGATATACCCAAGACAAATGGAAATATAGGTCTGCACTTATGCTTTTACACAGGTGTTCACAGAAGTATTATTCATAATAGGCAAAAAGTGGAAACGATCCATTTGGATTGTTTGAAGAAAATGTTTTAAAATTGATTATGTTGATAGATACATAATGAATATACTAAAAACCAAGTTGTACACTTTAAATAGGATAGTATGATATGTGAATTGTATCTCAATAAAACTATTATATATACTTTAAAAAAGCCTAGCATGAGCTCTGCCACTGTGGTAAACATAATCTTGTTGGGGAGATACATATTGCTTAAATAACCATACAGAAAGTTTTGTAGTTAGTCAGTTTTGGTAAATACTATGAAGGGAAAGAGCCAAATCTTATGACAGAGACTAGCAGGAGTTATTGGGGGTTAAGGAAGAGGTATTTGGAAAACTGTAACATTCAAGTGTTCCAACAGAGATCCTCAAATGGTAGTGGCTTAAGCCAGGTAGAAGAGGCTTCCTAGGTGGTGCTAGTGGCAGAGAACTTGCCTGCCAGTGCAGGAGATGAAAGAGACACAAGTTCGATCCCTGGGTTGGGAAGATCCCATGGAGGAGGAATGGCAGCCCACTCCCGAATTTGTGCCTGGAAAATCCCATGGGCACAGAGGCCTGGTGGGCTACAGTCCATGGGGTTGCAAAGAGTCAGACATGACTGAAGCGACTTAGCAAGCAAAGTAGATGTTGAATTCTCACTCATACAGTAGCACAGGCGTAAGCAGTCTGGGCCTTATATGGAAGCCCACAGTTTGAGGATCTCCTGGCATGTTGCTCTTTTTGTCCCAGAGAGGGATGCTGTCCTCATCTGCATGGTCCATGGTGATTCTCCACCCTGTCTATAGTCCAGCACTAAGAGAGGGAGGGGGCCCTGGAAAGCTCTTCATTTCTGCTCATATCCAAGGCTTAATCACATGAGGCTGGGAAAGAAAGTCATATGCTGGATGTCATGTGCCCTTAGGGGCTCTGTTATAACCTTGCAGATCCTATTAGTCAGAAGGAGGGGAGAAGAGATGTAGGTTAAACAATGAGCAGTTTCTGCCATAGATGGTCTCTCTGAGGCAGTGACATTGAAGGTAAGAACCTGAGAACGAATTGGTGGAGAAAGGGAAGAGTTTTCCAGGCAGGGGAAGAGCGTGTGGGAGGGCCAGAAGGCAAGAAAGGCCAGCTACCGTGCTTAATGACGTGCATGTCTGAGAGGTGGGCTTCCTCGGTACTCAGATGGTAAAGACTGTCTGCAACACAGGAGGCCCGGGTTCAGTCCCTGAGTTGGGAAGATCCCCTGGAGAAGCGAATGGCTACGCACTCCAGTTTTCTTGCCTGGAGAATTTCATGGACAGAGGAGCCTGGCAGGCTACAGTCCATGGAGTCTCGGAGTCTGACACAACTGAGTGACTAATACTATCTGTGAAGCACATCCTCCAGGTGGTTAGGACTCACAGGTGTCAGAAGTAGACCTGGTCCAGGGAGGCGGCTGCTCTGGGTTCACCTGACTTTGCTCTTCTTGTATCTTACAGGGTTGGGATGGACCCGGACCATGATGAGGTGTCTTTGTGCGAGACTCTGGAAAGCCTATGTGTATCCTCAGCTTTGAGAACTGAATTCCATAGGTTGTGTCAGTGTCAGACCTATGAAGTTTAGTTCTTTAGCTGGGATATCTCTATCATCCTGGATTCGAGAGATGTTGGAGAGAACAAATCCAAGGTCGGCTGGAGAACTTGGAAGACTGGAGACACAAGGGCCAAGTCTCAGGCAATGAAGGAATGGGGAGGGAGGGTTCACGGGAGGAGCTCTCATTTAATTGTGAGAAGGCTTGGATTCTAGCTGAGCAGTGTTCCAACTAGCTAAATGGATGCTCTAGGCAAGTCATTCTTGCTGCTGCCGCTTTTACTAGTTTATATTTATTGATTACTTATGACGTTCCAGGTACTGTACTAAGTGCTTTCCATGCTGTTATAGAAGACTCCTGGGAAAAATCGCTTTAATGAAGCTTGAGATGCCTGGCACTGCCATGCAATGATTTTTTCCCCTCTGCATGGCATCAGATGGAATTAACAGAATGTGACAAGTATTGTTTAGCATGAACTGCTGCGCTAATTGATCCCTTTTTAGAATGAGACACATGGATACATCCCTCTTGTGGTCCCCCTCTCCCTTTATTTGAATCTCTATTTCCTTGCCTTCTATAAATACATTAGGGCTACATTGTGTTTTTGTATTACAAACTAGGCAAAAGGAGGATGTGATTAGACCTTACTATGGTGCCCAGCTTCTTCTGGGGCAAAGGAATATGAGGGTTTTGAAGGCTCCCTCCCTTTGCCAGCTTTATGCTATGGGTGAAGCCATGTGTTGTCCTCCTATGTCCTAGGCCAGCTAGGTCTGCTCTGAAAGTCATGTTTGCTGCGATGATGGTGATTTCCTCCTTTAGGCAGAGGGCTGCATTCTGTGTAAATAACATCTGGGCTTTGTTAGGCTTTGGATTTGATGGGGAACCGGGCATTCCCATCCTTTGGAAACTCATCTTTAAGGGTCTTGGTGTCCTAAATTGTGCATCTCTTAGTGTCTGCAGAATGCAGGTGTGGTCTGGCCCAGTGAGGGAAGGCAGGCCCAAAGTGGGAGACCCGTTTCAGTGACACTGATGCTTACTGAGTGCCTGCTACATGCTGGGCGCTGGGCTCAGTGTGTTTTGTGCATGATCTCAATGAATCTCACATCAAGGGTTATCTGGAAACAGGACAAATTAACCAAAAGATGTCAAATAAAAAAGTGTAGTGATGTTATGTGATGCAAAGGAATGCTTGGTTCATGTGAAGGCCCCCCTGCATGGGTGTTGGGACATGGGTGTGCTCTCTGAGCTATATCGATGGTATCAAGGCCCCGCCCCCCGTCTGCCCACTTCCGCCTTTTGCTTACTAGACCTTTAGCCAGTGACTCATTTTAGAACCAGAACACTGGTGAAACTCAAATGAGATCAGAGATCAGTGTCTTTAGTCCTAGATGCTAGAGAAAATCCAGAATTTACTCCAGAAACTTTAGATGCTCCAAGTTTCTGACCATCTGTGTTGCGAACAGGGACTTAGACCACAGATTCTGATTTACTGCGAAAGGCTAATCCTTAATGCAGGTGAACTCTTCCTAAAGCAGACCTGGTAAATGAAATATGGAATTCACACACACGCACACATACTCACTTTAAACAATGATGAAGTAGATTTATGAGTAGTAGGCAAAAATTTACTATATGAAGAATGTTTCTTTTCATAAGAGGACTTTTTTAAAATTCAGAGGTGATTCCATTATGTAATACATTTCCCAAGGATTTTTGAGATTGTATTTGCTGTATCAAAACTTATTTTCTGTAAGTGGAAAAAGCAGGTTACAAAACAGCATGGATTATATGTTCAATTTATGTAAAATTATAAATGCATAAAGGAATATGTGCATTGAAAATATACATCAATTTATCAACAAGGACTACCTCTGGAGTGGTGGGAATTAAGATGGGTTTTCCTTTCTTTGTATTTTCCTCTAGTGTTTGATTCTTACACTGAACATGTTTAATTAAAACAATAAAGTTACTGAAGAAGATTTCACACACAGTTGTGATCAATCTAGACAAATGCTCGTGCTATGCATTTAGTAGAAGTTATATGGAGGAAGCTTCCTGATGTGTTCAGTGAAGGAGGTGAGTGTAGAAAAACGTAGAGTGTGATTTTTTTTTTTCAAGAGGGAAGTGTACATGTGTATGGGTGTGTGTGTCTGTGTGGAATCCAGTGGTCGTGGGTGGTGAGGTAGCAGGCGATTTTTCTCTCTTCTTGACTTATACTTTCCTGCCCAAATAAGAAGAAAAAGCATTCTCAATGTATATATGTTACTTTAAGAATCCATCCACTGTGTAAACCAGTAGTTTTCAAGTGAGTTTCCTGGACGAGTGACATCAGTATCACCTGAGAACTTGTTCAAAGTGTAAATTCAGGGTCCACCCTTAACACTTTAAGCAGTGTTTTTTTTGACTTTTTCAGACTCTTTATTTCCCCTGTACCCTTCCTTGCATTTTTTTTCTCTCCTTCTCATCCCCTCCCTTCCTGCTGTGATCAATGGGATCTCAGAGGTAGATTCATCATCCTTGTGGCTCTGTTCTTGGGAGAGGACATGTCCGATGCTCTTGGGGAGGTGCTTTGGGAGTAATAATGCTAATGGAAGTATTGATTTGCGATCCTCAGATTAAAGGGAAAGGCCATGATTTATCAGCTTGCATTGATGGGACACAGTGGGTAGCTGGACACACACTCAGTAGTTGCTATCTATCCATATGACGAGGCTACTGAGACTTGGTGATTTAGGGACACAGTAGTTTCTTGAGTCCTCCCAGCTGTCAAACCTCTGTTAGTTAGGGTGAAGATTCCTATATTAGGGTTCTGCAGAGAAACAAGAACCAATAGGATTATATATACATCGAGATTTATTATAGGGAATTGGCTCACATGATTATGGATCCCACTTGTGGGGTTAGTCAGCAAGCTGGAGACAAAAGGAGCGCTAATGGTGAAGTTTCAGTCTGAGTTTCAAGACCTGAGAATCAGAGGGACCAGGTGGTGTTCCAGTCCAAAGGCCAACAAGCTTAAGGCTCAGAAAGAGCTGATGGTTCATTTTTAGTTCAAAAGCAGGGGCAAAATAGTCCCAGCTCAGCAACAGGAGGTATTCCATCTTAATCCCAGGAGTTCAGCCTTTTAGTCTAGGTATGCCATCAACTGATTGGTTAAGACCCACCCACACCAGGGAGGGCAATCTGCTTTACTCAGTCCACCAATTCCTTTTTTTTTTTTTTTTTTTTAATTTTAATGGCAAGCCATTCCAGTATGTTTTCCTGGGAGACCCCATGAACAGAAGAGCCAGGTGGGCTAAAGTCCATGGAGTCACAGAGTTGGACATGACAGGAACTGAGCACATAGTTACCTTACAGTGTGACGTCAGTGTCTGCATGGGTGCATGCTAAGTCACTTTAGTTATGTCTGACTCTTGGCAGCCCTATGGACTGTAGCGCACCAGGCTCCTCTGTCCAAGGGATTCTCCAGGCAAGAATGCTGGAGTGGGTTGCCATGCTCTCCTCCAAGGGATCTTTCCCACTCAGGGATTGAACCCACATCTCTTATGTCTCCTGCAGTGGCAGATGGGTTCTTTACCACTAGCACCACCTGGGAAGCCCTGGTGTTTGTTTCTACCACACAGCGAAGTGTATCAGTTATACATATACATGTATCTACTCTTCTTATTTCCTTCCCATTTAGGTGCCACAGAGCACTGAGAAGAATTCCCTGTGCTAATCAGTAGATTCTCATTAGTTATCTATTGTATACACAATATCAATAGTGTGGGGCTTCCCCTGTGGCTCAGCAGTAAAGAATCCACCTGCAGTACAGGAGAGTCTGGTTCAATCCCTGGTGAGGAAGATCCCCTGGAGGAGGGCATGGCAACACACTCCAGTATTCTTGCCAGGAGAATCACACGGATAGAGGAGCCTGATGGGCTGCAGTCCACGGAGTTGCAAAGCGTTGGTCGACAACTGAAGCAACTAAGCACCACACTATATGTCAATCCCAATCTCCCAGTCCATCCCATCACCCCCTTCACCAATTCCAGTGTTAATCTCATCTAAAATCACCCTCACAGATACACCCAGAACAATGTTTGACCAAGTATCGGGGCACCTTGTGAGCCAGTCAAATTGACACATGACATTAACCTCCACCGTTCCTTTTCCATATTTCTTCACATCTAGATTATCTTGCCCTCTTTTCTAATAATATTTCAGAGCTTGGATGTAAAATGCTCTGGGGTGTGGGAGGGGGAAACCAAGCGCCTTGCTTCTTCCTCTTTGTTCTTCTTTGGCATTAAGGTGCTTTGAGGAACTGTTTTAGAAGGCAGTCCTACTCCTACCTCCTGGGGCAGCCCTTACAAGTAGAAGAGCTATTTCAGTTATTCCTAGGAAATGGCTACAGTATAATTACAACTTTCTTATATTATGTGTTTGCAATACTCCAGGTGTCATAGATGAAGAAATATGTCTAGATGAGAAAACTGAAGCTCAGGGAGGTTATATACCTTGTTGAAACATCACACACTAGTAAGTGTCACTTACTGTTAATCAAGGCTGCCTAATCTGAGCCTATGTTCTTTTCACTAAAGTTTGTACTGGGCTTTACAGTTTGTAAAGTACTTTAACACACATTATTTTATTTGCTGGCCATAGCTTTCCCCAGTGAAGTAGATATAGCCATAATTTTAGAGATGGGGAATGCAGTTTTCAAAGGTTTCACACCTTGTCTATGTCCTGTGTCATGTAGCTAGTAACTAGTGAAGCTGGGCCACAAGTCCAAAATCTCAAATAAAAAGATAACCTTTATCCTAAAAATATCCATAGGACGCATATAAGCTTCTTGGAAGATACAGAAAGAGCACCCCTGCCTCAGTTTCTCTAGTGTAACTGAAAACAGACTAGTGTGCGTAGAGGTTCACCCTAATTCACCTGCCTATGTCTTTGGTAAGCAGGAGTGAGCCCTTGTACACGATTAATTCCACCCTCCACAACACAGTTATACTTTAAAATATATTAAAATTATGTTGTTGGTAGCTTTTAAGAAACCGTAATGTATTTTTTGCCTTGGGTCTTGCCATATGACAAACACTAGTCAGATTCCATCTGCCTCCGGGCAACAAGTGTGTTTTCTTGTTTAAAAAAACTAACATATTTTATTGTATAAGTTTACTGCAAAGGAATTCTGAAAATGGAGAAAAGTATGAAAGAGAAAAAATTTAAATTATAAAAAAATTTTACTATGCAACAAAATATTCTTTAAATTGAAAATTTGGAAAATTCAGAAAATCGTAAAGCAGAAAACTATCCATAAGCTTATAGATGTCTATTTTGGGGGCTAATCTGATGGCTCAGCTGGTAAAGAATCCATCTGCAATGCAGGCGATGCAGGAGACGCTGGTTCAACCCCTGGGTTAGGAAGATCCCCTGGAGGAGGAAATGGCAACCCACTCCATTATTCTTGCCTAGAAAATCCCATGGACAGAGAAGCCTGGTGGGGAGACAGAGGAGTGCACGGGCTTGCAAGAGTCGGACATGACTGAGTGAATAAGTGTGTGTCTATGTCTAGTTTGGCTTACGCCTTTCCATTTTCACTTAAAAAAATACAGTTGGGATTGTTACTTAAATGTAATATGTCTGTGTGTCAGTTCTGTTTTCCTGTTATTTAACATCTTGTCATAAGCATTTCCTCATATCCTTATATATCTTTCCCATGCATTTTAAACTGATAAGAACAGATACTACCCTTGATCTTAGCCAAAAGGCCGAGAAGCGATTTTCATGCATTTTAAATGGCTGCATATGTAGTTTGTAGAGTGCCTGTGCTTTTGTTTGTTTATCTTCCCCTCTTATTGGACATTTAGAACCTGGATCTTCTAAATCCAAATCTGCTGTTCTCCCGCCCACACATATCTGCTTTATTTCCTTTTAGCCTTTTGCTTACATTGATTCAGGCATTATTTGTGATGACCTTCGTATTAAAAAAAAAAAAAAGCCTAGTAGCTTCTTAATTAGTAGTGTGCAAAAATGCGAATGTTAAGGTTTTACTATGTACTGAGTTCTTTCGTCTTTAAAATCGTTTTTTATTGGAGTATAGTTTCTTTACAATGTTGTGTTAGTTTCTGCTGCTAAGTCTCTTCAGTCATGTCTGATTCTGTGCGACCCCATAGATGGCAGCCCACCAGGTTCCCCTGTCCCTGGGATTCTCCAGGCAAGAACACTGGAGTGGGGTGCCATTTCCTTCTCCAATGCCATGAAAGTGAAAAGTGAAAGTAAAGTCGCTCAGTCATGTCCGACTCTTCACGACCCCATGGACTGCGGCCTACCAGGCTCCTCCCTCCATGGGAGTTTCCAGTCAAGAGTACTGGAGTGGGGTGCCATTGCCTTCTCCATGTTAGTTTCCACTGTACACCAAAATGAGTAAGCCGTTCATATATCCCCTCCCTCTGGGACTTCCTTCCCGTTCAGGTCACTGCAGGGCATTAAGTAGTGTTCCCTGCACTATACAGTATGTTCCCACTGCGTGCATGCTAAGTTGCTCAGCTGCACCCCACTCTTTGCGACCCCGTGGATTATAGCCCGTCAGGCTCCTCTGTTCATAGGGTTCTCCATGAACAGAATACTGGAATGGGTTACCATGCTCTCCTTCAGGGGATCTTTCCCGTCCATGCCATATCTCTTATGTCTCCTGCATTGGCAGGCAGCTTCTTTACCACTAGTGCCACCTGGGAAGCCATGTTCTTATTAGTTATCTATTTTATACATGGTATCAATAGTGCATATGTGTAAATCCAAGTTCTGTTTTAAGACTTTGAACAGATTTCATTAAAGTTACCGTTTCTGTTATTCTCGTCATACAGATGATACCACAGAGGCACAGAGGGGTTAAGATAAGTATCAGAATGCACTCACTGGTACTGAACAACATAGTCAGTTTACAGAACCTTATACAAATAGTTATGTATTCAGTCTGCAGTGAATTGACACTTTTGAACTGTGGTGTTAGAGAAGACTCTTTAGAGTCCCTTGGGACTGCAAGGAGATCAAATAAGTCAGTCCTAAAGGAAATCAGTCCTGAATATTCATTGGAAGGACCAATGCTGAAGCTGAAACTCCAATACTTTGGCCACTTCATGCAAAGAACTGACTTATTGGAAAAGACCCTGACGCTGGGAAAGACTGAAGGCAGGAGGAGAAGGGATCGACAGAAGACGAGATGGTGGGATGGCATCACCGACTCAATGGACATGTGTTTGAGTCAACTCTAGGAGCTGGTGATACACAGGGAAGCCTCTCATGCTGCAGTCCATAAGGTTGCAAAGAGTTGGACATGACTGAGCGACTGAACTGAACAGTCTGCACATGAGCAGCTACTGGTACTGGTTTGGAGGCTCAGCGACATTGAGACTGCTGTCACTGCAGTCCTCTTTTCCTGTGCCTCCTGGTTTCCCTGGTGGCTCAGAGGTTAAAGCGTCTGCCTCCAATGCGGGAGACCTGGGTTCGATCCCTGGGTTGCGAAGATCCCCTGGAGAAGGAAATGGCAATCCACTCCAGTATTCTTGCCTGGAGAATCCCATGGACGGAGAAGCCTAGTAGGTTACCGTCCACAGGGTCGCAAAGAGTCGGACACGCCTGAGCGACTTCACCTTCACCTTCTTGGTTTTAAAATGGCTGTGTGATTGCTCTAGACATCACATCCCAATTCAGAGCAGGAAGTTATGACTTAATGCTTCTGCCCCTTTTATCAGGAAAGCACATTTTCTTCCCAGAACTCCCTTTTTCACTCAGCAGAGTTCCACTCATGAACTGTGTTTTACATGATCATTGCCAACCAGAGAGTGTCTGGAGAAAAACTTATTAACCACTGGAGAGGAAGTTGACTAGGTGAGAATGATTGGGCAAGGACTGTGTGTCAGTTAACCTACAGTGACCACCACAAGATACTTGCCAAGGTCAAGTGTTGGTCATATGTGATCCAACCAGCCTGTTTCACACAGGGCTAATACCTATTAGCTGGGAATGTTTTCTTACACTTCTAAAAGTGGCTGGACTAGAAGTGGCCCGGAGCCTGCAAACCTCCTCTTTCACTGAGCATAACAGTATCTAATACATGCTAACATTTTCATCAATGTTAGTGTCACTGCAAAGTGCTGTTAAAATAGAAGTGTGTTTCGCACATTATGTATCTGCGGTGTGTCTACCGCATTATTCTTTTGCTGGAGCGCCACCTTCTTGGCATTTATAACTGGGTAACAAATCTGCAGCTCACTGGGTTAATATCCTCAGGCTGTGGCAGAGGGAGAGGAGGATCTGTGAGCTGTTTGGGCTAAAACAAGTCGCTGTATTACTTTCGTCTCAGCCCTGAGCATATTCATTAGGGGCCTGGCTACAGGTGAACTGAGCTAGAGGCTGCATAGTGGCAATGCTGAAAATTATGGCTGGACCCTACTTCTTGAAAGTACAGCTTTATCTAATTAGGAGGGGGCTCAAAAAAGATCCATCATTTACTAGAACTATTAAATTGTGGCTTTTTCTAGAGCAGAAGTCTAAAGTAGCGATTAATAGGAATGTTTTGTTTAGGGCTGGGATGAGGTGAGTGAGGTGCTTAGGATACGAAATTTGAGGGGATGTTCCCTCCCATGGTCACGTATCACTTGCATGGCCCTGGTTTTATTTTGTCCTTCCCGGTGTAGTTGTTCGTTGTTCAGCCACCCAGTCGTGTCTGACTCTTCGCTACTCCATGGACTGTAGCACGCCAGGCCTCCCTGCCCCTTACCATCTCCTGTAGTTTGCCCAAGTTCATATCCATTGCATCGGTGATGCCATCCAGCCATCTCATCCCCTGATGCCCTCTTCTCTTTCTGTCCTCAGTCTTTCTCAGCATCAGGGACTTTCCCAATGAGTCAGCTGCTTGCATTAGATGACCAAAATGCGGGAGTTTCAGCTTCAACACCAGTCCTTCCAATGAGTATTCATGGTTGATTTCCCTAAAGATTGACTGGTTTGATCTCCTTGCTGTCCAAGGGAATCTCAAGAGTCTTCTCCAGCCCCACAGTTCGAAGTAACTCACTAGTTACTAATGTCTAGAATGTGGGATAATTATTTACCAAATATTTTTTGGTCACTTCTGTGTGCCCAGCACTGTTCCAGTCACTAGGGATACAATAATGAATAAAATAGTTGTTATTGTCCCCATGGTACTGATATTCTAGTAAAGGTGAGATTTCATATAGAAATCTGGATTTTTGGCTCAAAGTATCGGAAGAACTGATAACTGTGAGCAGGCTTTCCCATAAGACAACTGTCACTCAGATTTAAGGAGTTGGTATCTCCTTTTAGTTGAGGTATGAGTTTGTCACACTTCCCATCACTCCCTACTGTGATTTTTGATCCTAACAGGATCTCTATAAGTGGATATTATTATTATTATTATTACTATTATTATTATTGCCATTTTGCAGATGAAGAAACTGATGCTCAAAGAGATAAATTGACTAGCCTGGAGTCTTCTGGCTACAGAAGGTAAAGTGGGTTCTTTGCAACTTTGGAGGCTGAGATTGTTGCCACCGAACACAGCGGTGATTCGGGAGTCAGGAACACAGATATATCAGCAAGCAAAAGCATCCAGCCTATACAAGATCAAATTAGAGAGAGGTATCAGCAGGAAACAGGTGGCACCTCAAATTAGGAGAACTCAAGAAGTGTTCATAAAGAAACTATTTACGAAAGTGTGGGCAAAGGGTAGGGAAACCACAAGGCATAGTGCAGAGCTCCAGATTAGTAGTAGTGGGCCTCTATTGCCCCTCTGAGACCTCTAAGGGCAGGCGACAGAGTGGGCTAATGGAGCTGGGGAGACAGGACTGTGGAGAAGGCTGCATAGCTGAGCTGAGACCTTAGAATGCAGCTGGCCCTTGGGGACCCCACTGGGAGGAAACTTGGAGAATAAATCTCCCAAGTTCTCTCTACTCCTTCCCACTGATCACTTACCAGTGACAGACTCAACTGGAGGTCAGAGGATGAGAAGTCAGTTGATGCATCCTTCCAATCTGGGCATCCTGGGGCTACAACAGAGCGGGGTGGAGAGTGGTGGGGAGTGGCTCAGGAGGGCCAAGCAAAGGCACCTGGCACAGGGGTTGGTCAAGCCAAGGGCGTTTTAGGGGACAGAGCGATGATGGCTAGGGGAAGAAATGAAGATCATTTGAACTCAGGGTCCAACATTGCTTTAGTTTTGCCAGTATATTTTTAAATTCAAGTATATCTAGTTTGCGGTGTGTTAATTTCTGTTGTACAGCAAAATGATTCAGTTATATGTAACATATATCTATGTATGTACACATTATATATATATATATATATATATATATATATATATACTGTTAAAAATATTCTTCTCAAAAAAGAATATTCTTCTCCATTACGGCTTATCACAGGATATTGGATATGGTTCTCTGTGTCATACAGTGAGGCCTTGGTGTTTATCCATTCTATATAAAAAAGCTTCCGGCTGCTGAGCCCAACCTCCTGCTTCACCCCTCCCCTAAACCCCTCCCCCTTGGCAACCACCAGTCTCTTCTCGATGTTCGTGATCCTGTTCCTGTTTTGTAGACAGGTTTGTTTGTGTTATATTTTACTTTTTTGCGGGGGGAGCTTGTACCATGTGACATGCAGGATCTAAGTTCCCCCACCGGGGACTGAACCCGTGTTCCCGCAGTGGAAACATGGAGTCTTAACCACTGGACCACCAAGAAAGTCCCCATTTGTGTCATATTTTATATTCCACATATAAGTGATATCATATAGTATTTGTCTTTCTGTTTCTGACTTATTTCACTTAGTATGATAATCTCTTGTTGCATCCATGTTGCTACAAACGGCATTATTTTATCCTTTTTATGGCCGAATAGTATTCCATTGTCTGTATGTACCATATCTTCTTTATATTTTAAATGGTTGTTTTGCATGTTTGTTTATTTATTTATACTTGGCTGTGCCAGGTCTTCATTGCTTTGTGTGGGCTTTCTCTAGCTGTCGCCAGCAGGGGCTACTCTTTGTTGCAATGTGCGGTGTTCTCATTGTGGTGGCTTCTCTTGTTGTGGAGCACAGGCTTTAGGCAAGCAGACTTCCAGCACTAGGGTTTGGTAGCTGCAGCTCTAGGGCTGTAGAGCAGAGGCTTAGCAATTGTGGTGCATGGGCTTAGTTCCCGAACCAGGGATCAAACCCATGTCCCCTGTGTTGACAGGCAGATTCCTATCCACAGCAGCACCAGGGAATTCCTATACCATACCTTCTGGTTCTGTTCATCTCTCTATGGACACTCCATATCCTGGCTGTTGTGAACAGTGCTTCTACGAATATAGGGGTGCATGCATCTTTTTGAATTAAAGTTTTGTCTGGATATATATCTAGGAGTAGGATTGCGGGAGCATATGGTAATTTTATTTTTAGTTTTCTGAGGAATCTCTATACTGTTTTCCACAGTGAACGCACAAGCTTACATTCCCACCAACAATATAGGAGGGTTCCATTTTTCCATACCCTCTCCAGCATTTGTTATCTGTTGACTTTTTAATGATGGCCATTCTGACTAGTGTGAGGTGGTGTCTCATTGTAGATTTTTTAAAATTAATTCTTATTGGAATATAGTTTGCATTACAATGTTGTGTTAGTTTCCTGCTATCAGTTGAGTTCAGTCGCTTAGTCGTGTCTGACTCTGCAACCCATGACCTGCAGCACGCCAGGCCTCCCTGTCCATTGCCAACTCTCAGAGTTCACTCAGACTCATGTCCATCGAGTCGGTGATGCCATCCAACCATCTCATCCTCTGTTGTTTCCTTCTCCTCCTTCAATCTTTCCCAGCATCAGGGTCTTTTCAAATGAGTCAGTTCTTAGCATCAGGTGGCCAAAGTATTGGAGTTTCAGCTTCCGCATAAGTACTTCCAATGAATATTCAGGACTGATTTTCTTTAGGATGGACTGGTCGGATCTCCTTGCAGTCCAAGGGACTCTCAAGAGTCTTCTCCAACACCACAGTTCAAAAGCATCAATTCTTTGGTGCTCAGCTTTCTTCACAGTCCAACTCTCACATCCATACATGACCACTGGAAAAACTGTAGCCTTGATTAGATGGACCTTTGTTGGCAAAGTAATGTCTCTGCTTTTCAATATGCTGTCTAGGTTGGTCATAACTTTTCTTCCAAGGAGTAAGCGTTTTTTAATTTCATGGCTGCAGTCACCATCTGCAGTGATTTTGGAGCCCCCCCAAATAAAGTCTGACACTGTTTCCACTGTTTCCACTCTTCCCCCATCTATTTCCCATGAAGTGATGGGACCAGATGCCATGATCTTCGTTTTCTGAATGTTGAGCTTCAAGCCAACTTTTTCACTCTCCTCTTTCACGGTCATCAAGAGGCTTTTTAGTTCCTCTTCACTTTCTGCCATAAGGGTGGTGTTAGGTCCCATTTATTTATTTTTGTTTTTAATCTTGTTGTGTCAGGAGATGGAAGGTCCAGCTTTGATGGGGCTAGGAAATCTCTTTCACCTTCTCTCTCCCTGTCAGTCATGCTTAGCTACCTTGCCTACTAGAAATGTTATTGATTCCATGTCAGAGATTCCATACGTTTGTAACATGGGGCTTGAGACTTTGGTCTTGATGACTTTTCCAAATGGACCAAAGGCTGAACAATGCAGGGAGCTACTTTCTTCTAAGTTTTCCCAAGGGTAGAACAGCTCATTGAACCCTAGGGTTGTAGAAAGTTGTATCTTCAAACATTCAAGACTGATCTGTCTGTTTTTAAATTTTTCCTCTAAAAGCTATTCAGTTTAATACTTCTTGTCAAACACTGTATATCCTGCTAAATTGAGCCAAATATTACCACTACTAAAAATCATTTGCTTGCATGCTTTCAGAATTCTGTTTCTGAAATCAACTAGACCAAGGTTTTGGATCTTCAGTGGATTTTAATCAGTGTGTTTCAATCATCTTTACAGTGACATTTCCCATAGGTTTATGAGTATCACAGAGGTTAATGAGTATCCCTCTCAGCATAAGTAACAGTAACAAAATCAGTAGCACTTTAGCTAATACCATAACAATGCAAATAGTCCTTAAACCTAATATTTGTGGCTCAGAAACACATATACTTCTGCAAAGACATAGTTTCAGGGAGGGACATAGAATGGCTGGGTGAGAACATTTGTAAGAGGAGCATGGTATCATAATTAGTTTAGGGAACAGCTGTGATACCATTGATTATGTTTTTATGAGCTTTTCTCCCTCTTTTTCCTTGTTAATAGAACTCCAGTATTGTTCAGAGATTGGGCAAGCCATGTGCCTCTCCAGTCTTAGGGAAAAAATTATTTGCCCATTCCAGGCTGGATAACTTTGTCCCCTTTACCAGTGATTGGGTTAGCAGGGACCTGGAATGCAGGCCTAATAGGATGTGAGAAGTCTGCTGTGGATAGTTCTTGAATAGGTTCTTCTTATTGCTAAAAAGAGTCACACAGAAAGAAATAGTTGCCTCTTTTTTACTGGATAGTATCACAGTGGCAGCTGCGGCACCAGGTGATGATATGGATGGAGCTCATGCTGAGGGTGGGAGACTGCAAAGATGCTCTAGGATGTCATAATTCAGGTAACCACTGGATTCACTGACCCAAGTCCTAGCCTCACTTAGGTCTTATGTGAGACAATGCATTTCTGATTGTTGACACCACAGACACAGGCAGCTCAGCTCTGCCTACCCATGAATAAGTTCTGTTCTGAGAACATAAGTTCAATTTGCTCATAAGTCCAACAAAGTTAGTCTAGATACCCAACTAACACAATTGGCTTAATAGTCCCGTACTGTAATAGATTTATAATATTGATGCTTTTCACACAAATAATACATAAAAACAAGCACAAAAAATAAGGAAAGCATTTTAAATCTTACAGTACAGTTGAAAAGTTCAGTAGTACAGTAAAACAGTTGGCACACAGGGCCTGGCCTCAAGTGAACAGGCAAGGAGAATTGCTGACTGGAGGAGGAAGGGGAGATGGGAGATGGGAGAGCTGAAGCATGGTCAGCAATAGGAGACAGAGGGCAAGCTGCAGTGTCACTCATGCCTGACGTTGATGGAACACATGTTCACATCTTTGAAAGTTTTCAACTTGAAGGTTGCAATATGTAGGTTCGTATGTCGGGGGTTTACTGTCCATAGATGTAAAACTTCAATCAAAACAGAAATGTTAAAAATAGAAACTGGAGTGAATCCCGAGTTCTCATCACAAGGGAAAAGCATTGTTTGTTTTGTTTTGTTTCTATATGAGATGGATATTCACGAAACTCATTGTCCTCATTTCATGATGTATGTAAGTTGAATCATTATGCTGTATACCTTAAACTTATACAGTGCTATATGCCAATAAAACTGGAAGCAAAATAAAAGAAGCAGGAAGCCACCTATAATTCTCTACCTGCTACCTACTATGTTAATTGTCACTGTTGTTCAGTTGCTCGGTCGTGTCTGACTCTCTGCAACCCCATGGACTGCAGCATGCCAGGCTTCACCGTCCTTCAGTATCTCCTGGAGTTCGCTCAAACTCGTGTCCATTGAGTGATGTCATCCAGCCATCTCATCCTCTGTCGCCCCCTTTTCCTCCTGCCTTCAATCTTTCCCAGCATCAGGGTCTTTTCCAGTGAGTCAGTTCCTTGAATCAGGTGGCCAAAGTATTGGAGCTTCAGCTTCAGCATCAGTCCTTCCAATGAATATTAAGGGTTGATTTCCTTTAGGATTGACTGGTTTTTATCTCTTTGCTGCCCAATGGACTCACAAGAGTCTTCTCCAGAACCACAGTTTGAAAGCATCAGTTCAGTGCTTCAGCGCTCAGCCTTCTTTGTGGTCCAGCTCTCACATCTGTACATGACTACTGGAAAAACCATGGCTTTGGCTCTATGGACCTCGGTGGGCAAGGTGATGTTTCTGCTTGTTAATACTCTTTGTCATAGCTTTCCTTCTAAGGAGCAAACATCTTTTAACTCCATGACCGTAGTCACTGACTGCAGTGATTTTAGAGCCCCAAGAAAATAAAGTCTGTATATAAACTATGTTAATATGATGTTTAAAAAATAAGATCTTGAATAGACATACTTAACAGGACATCTTTAGATTCTTTTATGAGAAAAATGTAGATCTACCCCATTCTTTTCAGCAATTGTGTAATATTCTGAAGCATTCTAGATCATATTTTAAAGACCTGAAAAAGTGGTACTTTAAAAAAATGTGATCCATGGGTAGCTATTCTATATTTATCTCTGCCCCAATCTCTGCCTTCTCTCATTTCCAGCAAGGGTTGCTGTCTTTCAGAGAGGCATGCACAGGAAGAAGGCATGTGGTCCTGTGAAGGGACGCAGGATTTGGGGTCAGGCAGGTTGGGACTGGGATTCAGCCCTACCATGCCCTAGCTGTGCGATCTTGGAAAATAATTCAGGGCTTTATATCTCCATTGCCTCACCCTCCCCCAAAGGGGTAGTAAAACCTACCTCTTAAAGTTGTTGTAAGGGTTAGAAATAATATATTAGATAACCCATGACCTAGACTGATACTCAGTGAGTGACAGCGATTATTCTATGAAAGGAGCCACTTCCATGAAATACTGTAACTGTCCTTGTTTATTCTCACTGAACACACAATGGACAAAGATGCAAAGGATCTGTTAGCCCAAAATAATTTCTTGAAATTATTGAGCAACTGTATCCCAAAGGGTACAAAGTAGGTCCATGAAAACAAATAATCTAAATTCATGTTTGTGTCACTCTTGTAAAGGAGTTAATGTAAACAATTAACCTTCATTACATGGACAGAGGCCTGCAGATACATACAGTATGAGCGATTTATCAAATAGGCCAAGGAAAAAAAAACATGGTAAGATGATTTTAGTAGGCTGGAGTGGTGGGCTAAATTAAACAAGATGACCTTTATTAGCGGAATGTGTAAAATTCAACTGTTTGGTTCTTTTTCTTTATTTGCATAATACAGAATGGGAGAAGTGAGATTTAATAGCAGGTATGAAAAAGGCTTGGGTTTTATGTGGCTGAAGTTCACTGTGAAGCTGTAGTGTGATCCAGCTGTCTAATTAGGCAAATTAAATCTTAGTCCTTCTAAAGTCCTTGTAAACTCAGGATGACGAAAGTGATGCCTCCACTTAGTCTGCCTTCTCAGATCACGTGGGCTTCCCTGGTGGCTCAGCCAGTAAAGAATCTTCCTGTGATGCAGGAAACCTGGGTTCAATTCCTGAGTCGGGAACATCCCCTGGAGGAGGAAATGGTTACCCACTCCGTACTGTTGCCTGGGAAATCCCATGGATAGAGGAGCCTGGCGGGCTACACCCATGGGGTCACAAAGAGTTAGACATGACTAAATGACTAACACTTTCATTTCTTTCATATCACATGCTATAATATGAGGATGGTGAGTAACTGGCATGCAGGCTGAGGCTTCGTGTTTGCACGCCTCAGCAGATAACTCTAATTCATCATATTCCACTGCATTTAGAGGTAACCTCTGAATCCTCAACAGGTCTTTAAGGTGGTCAATATTTTTATTATTTTTAATTTTTGGCTACACGCCATGGCACGTGGGACCATAGATCCTGACTAGGGGTCCAATCTGCTCTCCTTGCATTGAAAGTCAGAGACTTAACCACTGGACTGCCATGAAAGTCCAGCCAATATATATATGTTTTTAATGTTTAATTTTATTTATTTGGCTTCACTGAGTCTTAGTTGTAGCATGTAGGATCTAGCTCTTGGACCAGGGACCAAAACCCAGGCCCTCAGCATTGGGAGCATGGAGTCCCAGCCACTGCACCACCAGGGAAGTCCCCAGCCAGCGTTTTTTGAATGGAGTTGGCATGCAAGAAGAAACCTGTTGGTAGCCAATGGACTGCAGGCTTCCTCCCGTTGTCTCCTTCCAAGGACAATCATTATGCTTAAATCATGTAATCCAGAATTTTACTGGCCACAGCGGATTGGATATAGACTCAAGGTCTGCCAATCCATAGGCTGTTTACAGAGCTTTATCCAAACCAGAACAAGTTCCCTCACTTTGATTCTTCTGGAAGTCTGAACTGGGGGAAAAAGGATCACGTCAGGAGGTTGACGGCAGGCCAGGGAGCTATTGTAGAGGCCAAAGGGGGGCATAAGGAACACAAGAAAACAGAAGCAAGAACGAGGAAGCAGAAGCTATGAAGTAGAGAAAATCTGCAAGAGGAGGGGGATAAGGAATTGGCTGGTGGCAGCGACAGTGGTGGAAGAAGGGGCAGAATCCTGAAGGCAAATGTCACCCTGCTGCGAAGGGATTAGCAAGGCCTCTCGTCCCTGGGCTGGAGATCCAGCTATGCTGCCATTTCTATTTTTCCCAAGAGGCCTCATCAGCCTGGTGTCCAGTCAGCCTGGCCAGAAACTTGAGGTTCTTGTTTTTCTGAAGTCCGCTATAAACACCTCCTCTTGCTTGAGGTGACCTGAGGGAATCTTTGTTCCTTGAAACCCAAAACATCTACTTAAGATTCCGTGTCTAGCTCTGGGCACCATACTGGCAAACCAGAGCAGGTCCCAAAGAGAGACAGACTAGAATGGTAAAGAAGTCTGGGAGTCTCACACAGAAGGCGTTTTCAAAGGCACAAGGGTGTTCATTCAGAGCAGTGGTTCTTAAAGTGTGATTCCCAAGCAGCAGCAGTGTCAGCAGCATCGGCATCTTAGAGATGTAAATTTCTCGGCCCACCCCAGACCTACTGAATCAGAAACTCTAAGGGTGGGGCCCAGCACTCTGTGGTTTAGCAAGATCTTTACATCTGATGCATGCTTGAGTTTGAGAACCACTGGCCTAGAGAAGACCACACAGAATATGAGCACCATCTTTAATTACTTGAAGGACTGTCGGGGGAGGTGTGATATGAGACCCTCGAGGGCAGCACTGAAGCTAGAGCTTGGACGAAATGTGGAGACAGACTTCAGGGCAAGAGAAGGAGGACTTTGCAAGCAGTTGTTGTGGTTTGAGAATGGTTTGTGTCTGCTGGGTAGTGAGCTGCTTGTCCCTGGTGGTGTTCAAGGAGGAAGCTATGTGACTATCCAGTTGATAGATATTGTAAAGGGGTTGTGAAGTCGACAGGAGGGAGAAGAGGAGACTGAAGGAGGAAGTGTGAATTAGGAAGACTCTGTAAATCAGGAACAGCAATTGAGGACTGGCCTCCTGGGTCCCTTGTTGCCATGGTGACAGTGGGGCTGGGGCAGTAATAAGACAATCGTGTGTACAGGAGTTTCAGGTGGGGCTTCTTGCTGTTAGGGGCAGATCCACAATCCTGGTCTCTGTCACGAAACAAATCCTAACATCTAGGACCGGGAGTCTACTTGGGAATTTGCCTAATATCCCTCTCTAAATTCTAGCTCTTCATTAAATAGTCTTAGGCAAAGGCAGAGACTCTGATATTGGGGCAGACATGTGGAGGCAATCTAATCACTCACTCACCCAAACCTCTTGCTTGGGACAGGCAGCTGCACCTAGAATAATGAATGCCAATATCAAACTGTCACATTGCGCTTAGTGGATGCAAAGGTTGGCTCTGGAATCAGCTGGCTGGATATGTAATTGCATGACTTGAGCAAGGCTCTTTCTCTCTGCTTTATTTTTATTGTCTTTTATTAGTTTTAATTTTCTTTCAATATTTATTTATTTATTTGCTGCGCCGGGTTTTAGTTGCTGCACATAGGAACTTTAACTGCGATTTGTGGAATCTTAAGGGTTGGCATGTGGGATCTAGTTCCCTGACCAGGGATCGAACCCAGGCCCCCTGCATTGGGAGTGAGAAGTCTAAGCCACTGGACCACCAAGGAAGTCCCTTTCTTTTAAATTGAGGCTTATATTAGTTGCCATCTCATAGGATTGTTTCAGGGTTGAGATAATCCATGATGAGCACTCAATATATTTAATTATTATCACTGCTATTACTGTTGGATCTCATCAAACTGCTTAATTACCTATGAGGAGGGTAGGGTAGGTAGGGTAGGTTTTATCACCCCCATTTTACAGCCCGAGGAACCACAGTGCAGGACGGGTAAGACCAGGCTGACATCACACTGCTTCAGTATTAGTGGCAGAAAAGAACTAGAAATTAGTTTTCCTGACTTCAGGAGGCCAGGACCAAGAACAGAGTCTGTTTTTGTGTTCCAGAAAGGAGAGCAGAATTAGTTCTTTAAAAAAGCAGTATACACATGTGAGAAATATTCTACAAAAAGGCATGTGGTGAAAAATAAGTCTTTCCATGCCACTAACCTCTGGTCTCCCAGTCCCTTTCTGTTGATGGACTCTGGGCATCCTCCAGGACCTGGTTCACATGTGGACAAACCAGGGTTATATGGATTCCTGGGCACTATTTCTAAGGCCTGATGCTGTTTCTGTCTCCAGTTCCAGGTGTGTGTGTGTGTGGACTGTAGCCCACCAGGCTCCTCTGTCCATGGGATTTTCCAGGCAAGAAAACTGGAGTGGGAGGCTATATCCTCCTCCAGGGGATCTTCCCAACCCAGGGATCGAACGTGAGTCACCTCTGTTTCCTGCATTGCAGGCAGATTCTTTACCACTGAGCCACCAGAGAAGCCCTCAGTAGGTCTGGGAAGTGCCAAGGTGACCCAGGGCCAGTGCTGGGTGACCTCCTTTGGCCGGACTCAGAGCTGGGGGCCTTCCAGTTCTTCGCCCTGTTCTTGCAGGCGCAGGAGGGTGGCCTGGAGGTATAAATGTGAGACCACCTCCCTTGCTTTGAGTCTGGCTTTTGTCTCTTTCTTAAGGTGCTCTCATTTCCTCTGCTCCTTCCAGTCTTCTTGGGGAAGAAATCTGAAGGCGACTGCTCGACCCCAAGCTGCTGGATCATCACTCCTGCAGTACAGGACAGGGGTGGGGATTCAGATCACTGATCTACAGGTTGCAGGCCCAGGGGGTCCCAACTCCTTGGCTCTTCTCCTTTCTCTTGGGGCCTCTGCTCAGCCAACTTCTGGGGGAAAGATCAGACTCACTCAGTTTTAGTAATCTTGACACTTTCCTAGCTTAGAGGAACAAACTTAGTATTTATTATTATCATTGTTACTATTATTATTTAGCTTCTAGAAGTCGCTCTCTGACAAACACCTCATGGCCTTGGTAGCCTGCCAGGTTGGTCAGGAGACAAGGGATGGGGCCAGCCAAAAATACAGTCCTTTCCGGGGTCAGCTGGGCAGAGAGAAAGGCTCTCTGCGCTGAGACCATCAGAGCAGATTTTTGTGCTTCCTGGTTGCTCTTCCAGGCTTAGTTTCTGGCTTCCCCTTTCCTTGGCCTGGAGTTTAAAAGATTCTGTGAAGGCCTTGCTGTGTTGCTTCACTGACGCTGTCCTCAGCTGCATCTTGACTCTCTGATGCCTGGAGCTATTAAAAACATTGCTGTCAGTTAGCTCCTTGCTGGAATATGCAGGCTTGAGTATGTCCAGGCATGGGGAACTCACTACTTCTGGAATTTCTCCATCTCATTCTTAGATGGTTCTAGAGAGAGAAGAGCAGAACCAGAATTTGTGGCTAGGGCTGTTTTGAATTGGCAGCTACTGGGCTCCTAACCTCAAATTCCTCTTTCACTTAAAAGTCCTGTGGGTTCTTGATCTCAGGATGTCTCTGAACATTTTTCTTAGGGTCAGTTTTCCACTGGCCCATCTAACGCGTGGATGGGCTGGGCTCGGCCGGGCCTGTTGCTCATGGGAAGGAGTGTAAATGTAGGAGAAATCCCTTTGTCACAAGAGAAAATCAGGGAGGGGATGGACAGAGTAACTTCTGAGGTCCTGTCCTCAGGCATTTGGGCTCTACGTTCTCTTATTCTCTGAAGAAGCCAGAGTCTGCAACTTGGGGGCCTTATCCTTAGTACAAGGCGAACAAGTTGGAGAAGTTACCATGTCCTGGGATGAGCCCAGGAGCTTTCATCTTTTTCTCACTTTGCTTCTCTTCTTTTCCCCACTGTTTCCTGCCTGCCTGGGTTGGGTACAGCCAGCAGCCAGAGCTCCAGAGCCCTGTTATTTAAAAATTCAGCTGTCACCATGGCAACCTGCATCCTGCTCCATTTCAACCAGAGATACAAAGAAGCAGTGAAACGGAAAGTTTAATAAAATTTTTTTATTTTATTATATGAATCTCACTGACAGTGTCTATCTTTTTGGGAAATAGAAATGTTCCATTTCGTGTTATCAATGCCATTCATTTTCTGCCCCTTTGCTTCTGGAGGGTCATCATTACTCCTTGCTTTCCAGGGGTTGCTAACATCACCCCTTCTCTCCCTCCAGAATGGGTGAGGGGTCTTACTTGGCATTTCAGCTTTCTGAAACAGTCTGAGGCTGGGCTAACACTAGAGCGTGTCCATGGCTTTATTCTTCCTTCCGTTTCCCTGTCATCCAATCAGAGTCACATAAGGTTAGTTAAAGCGTTCCAGATCACTTACTCGGCAGCGCCATTTCTGATTCTGCATGTCTAGCAACTGTTTGCTCACATTCTGAGAGTACTTCCTTCATCACCCCTGAGGGTGCCTGGTCTCTGGTTGTGTCAATCCACGTGATTCTGGTGGGGCCCAGAACTTCTCCTGACCACAGCAACTGGCTCATGTGTGGGCATGTGGCCCAAGGGCACCCATGAGGCAGTCCAGAGAAAGCCCCTCTGTTTTTCTGCTGTGGGGATGAAAGCCTGGAGCTGCTGGAGATCCCCATATATAAGGAACATTCCAGAAAGGGAACCAACAGGGAACCAACACAGGAGGGAAGCAGTGCTGAAGAATGGAGGAGAGAGACCAGGCTGGGAGGAAGTTGCTTGATATCCTGGACTAGCCAATTCTGAATCCATGACTTTTCGATTTCATGAGTAATATGTATCTGTGTTTTGCCTCCTTAGGACAGTTTAGGTTGGGTTTTCTGACACCTGAGAACCAGTGGCTTTGATGCTGCATACCCCAAAACTTTGGAAATGGGACAACAGAGAGCCTGTGAAGAAAGGCACCATCCAAGGTCACACAGAGAGGCAGCTCTGAAGGTCAGGTCTTCTGATGTCCATGTAGCCACTTAGTCTGCTGGTCTTTTGTTCTTGGGCTGGTTTTCCCCCCATGGCAGGAATGAAAGCTGAGCTGGAACATTAACAAGTGTAATTACGGTAAAGACACCTGCCCACCTACCTGCCCCAAGGGTGATGGTGACCATTTGGGGTGATAGTCAAGGGTGGTCTCTATTCTCAGAAGATTTTTGTGCCTTTTATAGGTTAGGAGGGATCCCAAGACATGTCAAGAAAAGCACTGATCACATAGCCTGCACTGCATAGCCCTGAAAACCCAAGTAGCTCACCTGCTTTCTCCATTGAGGTTTACTTTTTAACTCTGTAAACAGCTATCATTCAGCCATTCAACCAGCACTTGTGATTTTGGTAATTTTACTGAAAAGCATTAATTGAGGGCCTCCTCTGTGTTACTCACTAGTTTAGGGGCACGGATTCAGACAGATTCAGTAGTCAACAAGATAGCCTCAGTGACTGTCCTCATGGAACTTACGCTTTAGTGTGGGCATGAAAATAATCAGAGAAACACAGACTTAGGCACTGTGAAAGTTCTTATGAAGGATACATACCCAGAGCTATGAAAGCATATAAAGAGGACCATGTCATCTGCTGAGGCAAGGGAAGTGCTGAGCAGAGATGGGCAAAAGGAGCAGGCATTAGCTAAGCAGAATGGGGACCAGTATTTTGAATTTGAATATTGGACAAAGCTTGGGTAAAGTTAGGGGGCAAGACTTTGAATTCATTCATGCCAGTGTTATTTTGGGAGTACCATGTGCCAATATTCCTCTCTTTTGCTATTTTAGGTCCCTTTATTCCTGCCCCATCAGATTCTCAGAGCTCATGAGTCCTTGAGTCAGTTATATAACCTATCTTCAACCTAGGATCCTTGGTGCTCTGGCCTCACGTCTCCGCAGATTCAGATCCGCTGCAGGCTAACGTCTAGTTAGTCACGCTTTTGTGTATGAGGTTAAGAAATCCCACTATCATAACCAAGCCTTCTCTTCTAGAGAAGGATACGTATTGCCTCTATTCCTCTTCAGAAAAGTCTCAACTCAATTTCCCTTTCGTTTGTCTGAAGAATATGGCTGCAGTGAAGTTTGCTGCCACTAGGGGGCAGGAGCGCCAAAGCAAAGGACTAAGTTCCGTGAAGAAAACAAACGAAGCCCGCAGGTAACATGCTTAACAGTCGGACAGGGTTTGCACGGCTGTGAGACCCGTCAAGCTCCCAAGCCCAAGCTCTGCGTGTCTTGATTCGGACACACCAAGTGTGCTTACAATGATGATTCCCTTTTGCACAGAGTTGATTGCTATAGGTGCTAGTGCCAGCAGAGAAAATTTAAAAGTGAGCTTCTGGTGGGGGTGGTTCGTATTGCCTTGTAAAACAAAGGCATGGAGTCTTGGATTAGAATTTAAGCTTTAAGAGCCCTTCTAAATGTGCAGAGGGTCTAGGGGGCCCCAGTCTTGGTTCTCAGTGTGCTGTGTGATCTTGCTTAAGAACATACTCTCTGGGTCTAAACTGCTCTTTTATCAAAGGATGATACAATGTGAAAAGTCGCTTCTGATTGGAAGAATCCAAGTGGTGAAGACAGTTAAGAGTGGAGAACGGGCCCCCTCAGGATGCCTCCTTGTGTAATTTCTAATTTAGGGGGTTTTTCCCCTGAGGGAGTTCTGTTTTCCTGACTGATACCTCCTTTCATTTTACAGAAGAATATACTTTACGACAAAGTAATGAAGAGCTAGGGCGGAGTTCTGGCAAGCGATGAGCGAGATCCTCTTTTCAGATCACACCACGAGAGTCAGAATCCTTTTTGCCTTTTGACAGGGATGAGGCATTTGATTCTGATATGGGAGACTGAGTGAATACATGCAAGAAGCAAGATTCTCCCTGAAACTCAAACCCTCCATGATCCTGGAATCCAGAGCCTTACTGAAATAGCTCAGGGGGCTACCAACTTAAAAAGAAAACATGGTGGAAACAGGACTGCTCTGGGATTGAGGGATGTTTTAAGGCCCCTTTCCTTTCTGCCTCTGCATTCTAGAGTTAGAAGTTTATGGTCAGACAGGACTATATCTGGGAGGCCCCATTAAGAAGTCGGGCTTCTGCCCAAAGCTGCAGACTTGTTCTAAGAGGGGGGACCCCCTGGGACTGGCCACCAGAGGACCTGTGGTGTCCTTGCTCACCCCCTGATACCTCGGGCTGGGGTGGACCATCCCAGAGATGAAAGACCCAAACAAATCAAAACCAGCAACAACAAAAACCCTGTAGAAAAACCTCCTTTCTCTGGCAGCACCAGTTTCTGGGATTCGTAGTACAGGGTGGGAGGGGTACTCAGGAGCCACTGAGGCCCGGCTTGGATTCTCATTTCCCCCTTGGGTGATGGTCTCGCCCCTCCCACCGCTACCTGATTGACAGCAAGCAGCTGCCTCGAGTGGCTGCTGAATTCCCACAGGATGTGATAGATACCTTTACTCTCAGTTAATATAGATTAGCATCGTGATTTGTGCTTCTCTAAAGATTATTTTCATGTTTTACTACATTTTAGGGCAAGTTTTTTTTTTTTTTTTTTTGGTTGGGTGACATCAGTACCATAATTTGTAATGATTGCAGAATGTTCTAGTTAAGATTTAAAAAATTTTTCTTTTTGGCCACACGGTGCAGCTTGAGGGGGTCCTAGTTCCCCAATCAGGGATAAACCTGTGCCCTCTATAGTGGAAGCAGGGTCCTAACCACCAGACTCCAGGGACTTTCCCTCCCCCACCGTTTCAGCTGGCAGCTCATCACCCGCCTCAGGCACCCTTCGCACATCCCCTGTGTTGCCTCTCTTCATCTTGAGGGGTTGGTCATGGCATCCTAGGGCTCGTCCTCTCTAGCCCTTCTGTTCTGTAGAGTGGAGACTTGGCTTCCAGCTGATGGCCAACCAGGGCTAGAATTCAGGTTTTCTGAGTTGCTACCCCCGTCAGGCTTATTGAAGGTGGCCAGGAAGGGAAGAAGAGGGGACTTCACACTCCTACATCTAGCTGTTTACAGATGGTTAAGAAAAATGTCCCTTCTTACACAATTTTACAGTCTATTCCATGTTACTGTCCTTGGCTGCTTGTGTTTTGGACAAATTTGGTCTGCTCCTTCCTGTGCCTGCAAGTGGCATTTTAAGCCCTTCCTCCCTCTCTCCCAGATCTGTCCCACCTCTACTCTCTCCAGGATTGAATTTCCCAAGGGCGACTGCCACACAGCGCTAGCAGTCTAGTCACAAGATGGCTAAATATACACCATACACACTGCAAATAAACCTCCATGATCGTCTGCTCCTTTGTTTAGCTTATTATCCTCCCAAATCAGACTGGCAAGGAGGCACGTGCCTCGTCTGTGCGGGGCAGGATCCGGTGGGTATTCATGTCCCCAGGACAAACCAAACAGACATGACTCTGCTGTGTACAGAGCTGTTGCCTTCTCTGAGGAGCAGGCCCTGCTCTCCAGATAAAGCTGACAGTCCTCGGGCTTTGACTTCCAAAGCAAATAACTGCAGATCACATCAGTATTGGGAACAGATGCAACAGTCTGGCTGAGGCTGAGTGCAGTCAGGGACAGAGAGACGTGGCATGGCGTGTCTCATCTCCATCTCCTCAGGAGAGGACGGGGAGTGGGGGACAATGAGGTGGGCAGGGGTCCAGTGTTCAGAGGTGTGCCTCCATCCTGGAACATGGCATGTAGACATAGTGACCCCTAGAGACACACATTTTTCAGTGGGGACTTCTAGTCAATTAGTGATGTCTGATGCAATGCCAAAGAATGTTCAAATTACCACACAGTTGCACTCATCTCACATGCTAGCAAAGTAATGCTCAAAATTCTCCAAGCTAGGCTTCAACTGTACATCAATCAAGAACTTCCAGATGTTCAAGCTGGATTTAGGACAGCCAGAAGAACCAGAGATCACATTGCGAACATCTGTTGGATCATCAAAAAAGCAAGAGAGTTCCAGAAAAGCATCTACTTCTGCTTTATTGACTACACCAAAGCCTTTGACTGTATGGATCACAACAAACTGGAAAATTCTTAAAGAGATGGGAATACCAGACCATCTGACCTGCCTCCTGAGAAATCTGTATGCAGGTCAAGAAGCAGCAGTTACAACTGGACATGAAACAACAGACTGGCTCCAAATTGGGAAAGGAGTGTCAAGGCTGTACATCGTCACCCTGCTTATTTAACTTCTGTGCAGAGTACATTGTATGAAATGCTGGGCTTGATGAAGCACAAACTGGAATCAAGATTATTGGGAGAAATATCAATAACCTCAGATACGCAGATGACATTACCCTTACGGCAGAAAGTGAAGAGGAACTAAGGAGCTGCTTGATGAAAGTGAAAGAGGAGAGTGAAAAAGCTGGCTTAAAACTCAACATTCAAAAAACTAAGATCATAGCATCCAATCCTATCACTTCATGGCAAATAGATGGGGAAACAATGGAAACAGTGAGAAACTTTATTTTGGGGGGCTCCAAAATCACTGCAGATAGTGACTGTAGCCATGCAATTAAAAGATGCTTGCTCCTTGGAAGAAAAGCTATGACCAACCTAGACAGCATAGTAAAAAGCAGAGACATTACTTTGCCGACAAAGGTCCATCTAGTCAAAGCTCTGGTTTTTCCAGTAGTCATGTATGGATGTGAGAGTTGGGCTATAAAAAAGCTGAGTGCTGAAGAATTGATGCTTTTGAACTGTGGTGCTGGAGAAGGCTCTTGAGGTCCCTTGGACTACAAGGAGATCCAACCATTGTATTCTAAAGGAAATCAGTCCTGAATATTCATTGGAAGGATGGGTTCTGAAGCTGAAGTTCCAAAATTTTGGCCACTGGATGTGAAGAACTGACTCACTAGAAAAGACCCTGATGCTGGGAAAGATCAAAGGCAGGAGGAAAAGGGGACGACAGAGGATGAGATGGTTGGATGGCATCACTGACTGGATGGACATGAGTTTGAGCAAGCTCCAGGAGTTGGTGATGGACAGAGAAGCCTGGCATGCTGTAGACCATGGGGTCACAAAAGGTTGGACACGACTGAGTGACTGAACTGAACTGATGTGGACCCAGGTTTGATGGGTGTGGATAGACATGACACATACTTGTCATCTGTGATCTAGAGGAAACCAATCTCAGGAGATAGGATTTCTTGGTATGTAGGGTGTAGTGGTGGCTCCAGAAAGTTATAGGCTTAGCTGAAGCCTCAAACTGTCATGTTGAAAACAGCCCTAGTGTTCAGGATCTCGTAAATGGTTGGTTTTTCCCAGAGAGTTCAAGTCTGTTTTGAACCCTGGATGTTCATGGGGACAAGTCATAACCTGTGTTTGGAAAGGACCCAAAATGGGATGCTATCATGAAAGGGCACCTCAATTTCTGAGATATTTCTCCATCTTCATCTTAAATGAATCCTCGTCAGTACTTGCTGCCACTGGCTATTTATTTCTTCCTTCCCTTTGCTCTGGGTCTTTGTTGCTGCGTGCGGGCTTTCTCTGGTTACAGTGGTGAGTGGGGGCTGCTCTTTGTCGTGGTGTGTGGGCCTCTCACAGTGGCGGCATTTCTTGTGGAGCACAGGCTCCAGGTGCACGGGCTTCAGTAGTTGCAGCATGAAGGCTCAATAGTTGTGGCGATGGGCTTAGTTGCTCTGAATCATGTGGAATCTTCCTGGACCAGGGATTGAACCTGTGTCCCCTACGTTGGCAGGCAGATTCTTATCCACTGGTCCACCAGGGGAGTCCCTTTTCTTGCTTCTTAAATTATGCTTTTTGTTGCTTAAAAACACTATTTTGCTTTTCCCTCTGTCTCTGGTCTCTCCTTAATTTCTCTTAAGGTTCATCCTCTTCTGCTGTTAAATATTATGGTCCCTTGTCCACAGACTTGTCCTAGGCCCCCTTCTTTTCCCACCCTGTGTTCTCTCCCTTGGTATTCTCTCATCCTAGCCAATTACTTCAATTCCCACCTACATGGGTATACTTTACCCTTTACATCTTGAGCTACACAGAGTCTCTCAGCTCCAATGGCCTATTTAGCATATCTGCTTGGAGATCCCAAAGGTGAGTCAAACTCAACATATGCAAAAGCAAATCTGTGATCTCCCTTCTGTACCCAACTGGCGGTCTTCTAATCTTTCTTATCTCCAGTTAAATAAGCCTCTCCCTCTCTCTTCCTGTATCCAATCCATCACCTAGCCCTGATGATTCTTTTTTTTTTTTTTGCCATTTTTATTGAGATATCATGGACACACAGCATAATGACTTGCTGTGTAAGTTTAAAGGACACAGCATAATGACACACACATAGTACAAAATGATTAGTTTGTTAACATCCATCTCATACAGTTACAAAACCGTTTTTTCCTTGTGATGAGAACTGATAGGATTTCAGCTCAGTAACTTTCATATATATCGTATAGCAGTGTTAACTGTAGTCACCATGTTGTACAGGACATCCCTGGAGTTTATTTACCTTATAATTGGAAATTTGTGCCTTTTGAACGCCTTCATCTATTTCCTCCACACCCCAACTGTGTTTCTAGTAAACACACATCTGTTCTCTTTTTTTGAGTTTGGTTTAATTTGGTTTTTTTTTTTTGATTCTACATATATATATATAAGATCTACACACACACACATACGCACACATATATAATTTGTCTTTCTCTGCCTGGCTTATTTCACTTAGCATCATATCCTTAAGGAATACCCATGTTGTCACAAATGGCAGAATTTCCTTCTTTTTTTTATGGTTAACAACATTCCATGGTATGTATATCTCTCTCACATTGTCTTTATCCATTCACCTGCTGTTGGGCACTTAGCTTGATAATTTTACATCGTAAATGTTTTTGAATTTTTCCATTTTTTTCTATCATGACCACCATCCTAGACCAGATTACAACCAACTTTCCTTTCTTGCTTGGACTAAGATGGTCCAAAACACCCCAATTCCTTTCCTTAAATTAATTCCAGGTCAAAAAAGATCTTTGGCAAAAGGCACCTCTGCTCACCCTCTCTATCTCCTCCCTATGCTTCTACACTGATGTTGGCCTTTAGTTTACTATGATGCTGAGGACTGTTAAAATCCTAGCATTCATATGGTGCTTTCGTTTCAAGGCAACTTTGTTTACATCATCTGATTTTATTCTCAACTAGGCCCATGAGTGGGTCACAATCACCTCATTTTAGGGATCTTATCTGTCTTTCTTGGAAACAGTTTCGGAAACATGGATTAACTCTTCTGAGGACATCAGTGGTTAGCAAGGGGGCCACGTCTGCTGACTCCTCACACTGACCTCACTGTTTTCCGCCACTACTCACAAGAGGACTTTGGATGAATCAGAGGCCCTTTAAGGCGTATCTAGCACCAACAATCTGTGATTCTGTGGTTTGCAGGGATCAGGAGGAAGTTGCAAAATATTTTCAAAGAGAACTTTAAAGGCAAGGTGGAGAGAAAAGCTTCAAAGTGAAACTTGCCTTTCTCAAGAGTGAGTTTCAGATCTAAAGCTGGGAGACAGCAGATCAATTCTCCACATTGTGGCTGTTTTTTCCCTGTCCTCTCAGTGACCATGACTGGAGGTTGACTTACAGCCTTATGTTGACCCAAGAAAGGTCCAGGAATTTTAATCTTGCTTGGGGAAAAGAATGAATGTGGGAGGAATGCAAACCTCACTGTTTTGTTAAAAAGTGTACTGAGAAGTGAAAATAACTCACTGTGAATGAGCCCTGTGACAGCTTGAAGTAGAAGCAGGTGAGCCATAGGGATGGAGAATTTGAGGGAGAAAAGGGTCAAAGCAGTAAAGGGCTAGTGATTTCGGGTTCCCAAATGCGATCCATATAGTTTACATCTAAGAACATGCCAGAAGTTTCTGTTCATAGTATCGATTGCTGTATCTTCTCTTAGTGTGTGTTAATTAAGGGCTTCTCAAGTTGCAAAGCGGAGAAGGCAATGGCACCCCACTCCAGTGTTCTTGCCTGGAGAACCCCAGGGACAGTGGGGCTTGGTGGATTGCCGTCTATGGGGTTGCACAGAGTTGGACATGACTGAAGCGACTTAGCAGCAGCAGCAGCAAGTTGCAAAGAGGTTGTTAATGGACTGAATGATCAGGAAGGACTCCTTTTGATTAGATGGTCATTCTTCATGAACTTTTCATTAAACTGGAAACAAAAATAGAGACATTTCCTTTTCCTGGGTGTGCATATGACAAATGGCCAAGCCTGTGGACGATGGAGAGTAGGGATGGTAAATAAGTGTAATTTCCCATCATACCCCGATTGTGTACATGGTTGTGGCTGACTTTGTTTATTTTTCAGACATATAAAATGTCCAGAATAGGAAAGATAGAAAGCAGAAAGTAAATTAGTGATTGCTTAGCCCTGGGATTGTAGAGGAAGGAAGAATAGGAAGATGACAGGTAAAGTTTACAGGGTTTCTTTCTTTTAAAAACTTTTAATTTTTACCTCCCATTTCTCCCCTCAATCCCTCCCCTCTGGCAACCACCAATTTGTTCTCTGTATCTATAAGTTTTTTTTTTTTAAAGAGTCTTCATATAGGAGATATCATAACTCTAATTTATCTTTCTCAATCTGACTTATCTCATTTAACATCACACCCTTGAGATCTATCTATGTTGTTGCAAACGTCAAGGTTTCATTCTATTAATGGCTGAAAAATATTCCATTGTAGTTATATAATCCACAGTTTCATTCATCTGTTGATAGACACTTCAGTTCAGTTCAGTTCAGTCGCTCAGTCACGTCCAACTCTTCGCGACCCCATGAATCGCAGCATGCCAGGCCTCTCTGTCCATCACCAACTCCCGGAGTTCACTCAGACTCACGTCCATCATGTCAGTGATGCCATCCAGCCATCTCATCCTTTGTCGTCCCCTTCTCCTCCTGCCTCCAATCCCTCCCACCATCAGAGTCTTTTCCAATGAGTCAACTCTTTGCATGAGGTGGCCAAAGTACTGGAGTTTCAGCTTTAGCATCATTCCCTCCAAAGAAATCCCAGGGCTGATCTCCTTCAGAATGGACTGGTTGGATCTCCTTGCAGTCCAAGGGACCCTCAAGAGTCTTCTCCAACACCACAGTTCAAAAGCATCAATTCTTTTATGGCAGAAAGTGAAGAAGAACTAAAAAACCTCTTGATGAAAGTGAAAGAGGAGAGTGAAAAATTTGGCTTAAAGTTCAACATTCAGAAAATGAAGATCATGGCATCTGGTCCCATCACTTCATGGGAAATAGATGGGAAACAGTGGAAACAGTGTCAGACTTTATTTTGGGGGGCTCCAAAATCACTGCAGATGGTGTTTGCAGCCATGAAATTAAAAGACGCTTACTCCTTGGAAGGAAAGTTATGACCAACCTAGATAGCATATTGAAAAGCAGAGACATTACTTTGCCAACAAAGGTCCATCTAGTCAAAGCTATGGTTTTCCAGTGGTCATGTATGGATGTGAGAGCTGGACTGTGAAGAAAGCTGAGTGATAGACACGTAGGTAGTTTCCAATATCTTACCTATTGTAAATAATGCTTCATTGAACATGGGGCTGCATGTATTTTTGGAGTTAGTATTTTCGTCCTCTTCTGATAAATATCCAGAAGTGAAATTGATGGATCATATGATAGTTGTATTTTGAGTTTTTAAGGAACCTTGAAACTGTTTTCCACAGTGGCTGCACCAATTCACGTTCTCACAACAGTGCATGAAGTTTCCCTTTACTCCGCATCCTCACCAACACTTGTTATTTCTTGTCTTTTTGATCATAGCCATTCTAACAGGTGTGAAGGGTAGTGGTTATCTTGAACATTGGGATGAGGAAGATTTTAAACCCAAACATGGGTTACATGGGGAAATGTGTGTTGATTGATTAGCAATGTCTGCTGTGGCTGAGGAATGAGGCAGTGGGCGTGCAAGTACTGACCTGGATCAGTGCTGCTCAAAGTGTGATTTGCGGATGGATGCAGGTCTTCAAATATTTGTTACCCATGAGGAATTGAGTACAGAAATGGTCAGTAAGCATATGGAAACTTTTATAGAAATTTGACATTGCAGCCTCCTCTAAGTATTTAATTCCTGTTATTTTTGTAAAGTATTGATCTGTGATGGATTGAAAATGAAATTAAAACTTGGCCCTTTACCAGAGATAGTTTGAGAAGCACTGACCTGGAGGACTGTATTTGACCCCATTAGTTCCCATAAAGGACTTTGAAGTGCTCTGGATTTGGAAAGCTTATGAATACAGCCGAAGTCCCATCCACATCAGCATTTACATGGACTTGGTGACTGAGCATGGGTGTTTGCCAGCTTTCCTCTCTTGCTTGGCAGAAGGATTAAGATAATAGCTACTCAGAGATTGCCAGAAATGCTTTCTTTGCTTTCTCTATACATTTCTACTTTCCATTTATTCCATAAAGCCTTCACTAACATCGGCTTCTTCCAGTGAAGAGTCAGTGAGGCCAGCAGAGAGGTGATGTCCCTGAAGGACCTGAATGGTGATCAGAGAGAGGTGTCCAGCATCAGCTGTTGTATTGGCCTAGGTGACCACTGGGATCATACATGAAATCATCCATTCATGCATTCCCACTCCTTCATTCTCTCATTCAACATCTCTTTGTGGAATGCCAACTATAAGTGTCGAAGTGCCAAGTCCTGGAGATATGACAGTGGCCAAGGCATATGAGGTCTCTGCTTTCATAAAACTGATAGTTTAGGAGGGGAGTCAGATACTAAATTGATAATGTGTATGAGTGGTGATGTGAATACCGCTAGGTGCTCTGCTGGAGAAGAGTTGGTTGCTCTGAGAGTGTTTAGCAGGGGCTTTATCCCAGCGAGGGCATCTTGGAAGGATGTGACAGGTCTTTCAGAGTGACTGGACCATGATGAATGACTGAAGTGCAAAGGAAGTGACTCAGGACCATCCTGGGGATGTGGGCAAAGGACAAATGGCACAAGGCCTTGCAGGCTGCAGAAGGAGTTTACTTTTGATCCCAAGAGCAGTAGGAAGCCTAACGGAATTACAAATATGAATAAGATATGGTAAGAGACCCATAAGCACTGTGGGGGAGAAAGATACCCAAACAATTAACTAATATAATGTGATCTGGATTGTACAGAGGTGTACACAGAGAAGGGAAATGGTGGGGTTAGGGGACTGAGATGCTTTAACAGATGAAATTTGACCCAGCCATTGTCCTGCTTTAAACACTTCTGGGGTTGCCTGTTGTTAGAATATAGTTAAGATCTTTCTATACTGCTTCACATGATCTAGTTGTTCCCTCCTTGCCCAGACTTTTCTAGGGGCACTCTCTTGCTTCCTCCAATTCTGACTGGCATCCTGCCTGGTCTTTAAGTCCCCAGAAACCACATTCTGTCTCCCTACAGAGCAGCATTTTGTTTGGAATGCTTTCCCTACACCCCACCCCACCCCTGTCTGCCTCACTCATTCTTTAATTTTTTACATCTCAGCTTAAATATCCCTACCTCCCCAGAGGACTTCTCCCTCTAAGTGCTTAGGACAAAAAGAATTCTTCTTTTTTTCTTTTAGTATTTATTTCTTTGTCTGTCCTGGATCTTAGTTGCAGCATGTGGAATCTAGTTCCCAGACCAGGCATCAAACCCAGCTCTTCTGTATTGGGAGTGCTGAGTCCGAGCCACTGGACCACTAGGAAAGTCCTGAGTAGAATTCTTTGTGTGTATGATTAGTTGTTTAATGTCTGTCTCCCCTGATGCTGTAGGCACTAGGTACATAGTGAATGAATGAATGAATAAGAAGACAGCTGGCGGCCTGGGAAGATAGCAGTGCTGGTGTGAGAGAACGGACATCGGGCATGGAGTCTGAGTCGAGGGTGGAGGAGTGGGCATGACTGGTCTCAGAGCACAGCCGTTTCTTTGTTGGCTTTTTCTCTGTCTCAGGCAAGTGTAAAATGGGCTACAACATGATGGGATTCTCTGAAAGCCAGCTTTCAAGGGATCATCAATGCCAATCCTTAACTCTTCAGGGAAAGCAAACATTCCAGGTGGACAAAGAGTACTTAGTCCTATCTCTGTGAATTATAAGTAAACCCTTCAGTCTTTAAGTTGCTCAGAACTACAGAGCTTCTGTTGAGGGATGTCATTCAGCAGGGAATGAATATGTTGAAAGGCTGGGGGCTAGGGCTGTGGTCAGCAACACTGAGCCCTTCTCTTCATTCCCCTCCGACCTGTGTGAGTCATACCTTGCTGGCCTTAAGGTTTTGGTTCCAGAACCAAGAGTCCCCATGTCTATACAATTTTCTGTATGTGTCTATTGCCATGTAAGAGCTTCTCTCCAAATTTCGTGGCTTAAAATAATGATCATCATGGAATTTCTCACATGGTTTCTGTGAGCTTCCCCGATAGCTCAGCAGTAAAGAATCAACCTGCCCTGCAGGAGGCACAGGAGATTGGGTTCTGTCCCTGGGTCAGGAAGACCCCCCTGGAGGAGGGCATGGCAACCCACTCCAGTATTCTTGCCTGGAGAATCCCATGGACAGAGGAGCCTGGCAGGCTGTAGTCTGCAGGGTCACAAAGAGTCAAATACAATTGAAGCAACTGAGCGCAGCACAGCATGCGGGTTCTGTGGGTCAGGAATTTAGAGCACGGGGGGCATGCTTTGTATCTGATGCACCAGCTCTGGGCATCAGCTATGCGACAAGCAGGAAGGGTCAAAGGCTGAGTGTTGGAATCATCTAAGGCAGTGGTCTCCAACCTTTTTGGAGTCTGGAACCAGAGACTGGTTTTCAGGAAGATAGGGGTGGGGGGTATGGTGCAAGCAGTAATGTGAGTGATGGGTAGCAATGGGGAGTGGCAGATGAAGCTTCATTACCTCGACTTGGTTGCTAACAGGCCATGGACTGGGTGCTGGTCCATGGCTTGGGGCTGGGGACCCCTGATCTAAGGTCTCCTTCAAGTATGAGTCCGGTGGTTGATGCTGTTGCAGGCTGGGGGCCTAGCTGGGTCTGTTGGCTGAGACATCCATGTGTGGCTTTTCCTTGTGTTTGGGTTTCCTCACAACCTGGGGCTGGGTTCCAAGGGCAAGCATCTCAGGAGACAGCCAGGTGGAAGCTGAACCCATTTTAGAACCTAATTTCAAGTCACACAACCTCACTTCTGCCACGTTTTGTTAGAAGCACTAAATCCTCCTCATTCTCAAGGGGGAGGAAATTAGAATCCAGTTCTTATAGGCATATTTTAAAACTACCACTTTCCCTTAAAAGCCCAGAGAGTATCCTGGAATAGAAGTATACACTCCAATGTAAAAGAATAACATTGTAGCAAAAATTTCGTTTCTGAGGTTTTGTAGGACCTACTCTAGGCAGTGCTTTAGCAGCTTCCCCCAGCTCCCATCTCCCTTTGGGAAAATGCCTTAGTTTCTGAGAAGCTTCTTTACCCCTGGTTAAATAAACATAGAACAATCTGATTTTACTGTGTGTGTGTTTGTGAGTGTGTGTGTTTGTGAGTGTGTGTGTGTGTTTGTGTGTGTGGGTGGTGGGGACCACCCACAGTCCACCTGAAACTCTGCATACAGGCTACCCACTGTCCTGGAACACTGAGCAGATTCTCAATGTTCAGTAAATATTTGTGATATTTTAGAGCTGCCAAAGAGATAATAAAGAAATAAATAAGCCACACTAATAGTGAAGAGTTATATTTAAGGGAAGGTTCTTTGACTGAACTAGTTTAAATGTTAATTTTATTGCTCAGGAGACCACTTTGGAACTCCCTGTCATTATCAAACAATTAAACTGTAGTTCCTTATTAATTTTTACTGCTTTCCGAGGGTAATTAGTGGCACATAATGTGAATTACATCCCATTAATGAATAGATTTTTGAATGTGAGTGGGCAGAACCTTTTATTTGGCTATCCAACAAGACAAGGCCCATGAAAGGAAGAAAGATGGACCCTTGCCAGAATAGATGGCCTCTGCACACCTCCCTGAGTCTACAGTGAAGCCTGGCATTCTTCTTTATAAAACACATAATCATCCAGTTTTCAGGAAGAATGATGGTCCCAGCACCTTCCTTGAACTCAAAGTTGGCAATCAGAAAAAAGGATGGTTCTTTTGGAACAAAGATTTGGAAACCAAAACTAAGATATGGAGATTTTTAAAGTCTTAAAGGAAGATTATCAATTGAGGATTCATTTTTTTTTAAGCTTAAAAAAATTATTTTTGGCTCTGCTGGAGCTTAGTTGCTGTGCACGAACTTTCTCTAGCTGTGGAAAGTGGGGACTACTCTTCATTGTGGCTTTTGGGCTGCTCATTGTGGTGGCTTCTCTTGTTGTAGAGCATGGGCTCAAGGGTGAGTGGGCTTCAGTATTTGCAGCTCACGGGCTCAATAGCTGTGGCTTAGCTGCCTCTCAGCATGTGGAATCTTCTGAGACTAGGGATCAAACCTGTGTCTTCTGCACTGGCAGATTTCTAACCACCTGACCACCAGGGAAGTCTGCATTCCCAGGTGGCTCAGATGGTAAAGAATGCACCTGCAGTGCAGAAGACCCAGGTTCGATCCCTGGGTCGAGAAGATGCTCTGGAGAAGGGAATGGCAACCCACTCCAGTATTCTTGCCTCGAGAATTCCCATGGACAGAGGAGTCTGGTGGGCTACAGTCCATGGGGTCGCAAAGAGTCAGACACCACTCCTAAGGAGTTATCTTTTTCGTTTGTTGAGAGTGAAGTTTATGAAGCACCTAGTATGTGCCTGGTCCTTTACCTGGCAACATGAGTATATTATTTACTTCTCAATGCTCTTTCATGAGATTGCTATTATTGTCTCCATTTTGTAGACAAGGAAAACTCATCTTGGGCTTAAAAACAAGTGACAGATCTTGGCACTGAGGCCAAGTTCAGCTGAGTCTCAAGCCCATATTCTCAACTATTGCATCTTACTGTGTTATGGTTGAGCCATATCTTTATTTATATCCTCTGTTGCATCACTGATTTAACATTTTTCTTGTTTGTAGATTCTATAACAAAATTGAACACGAATGTTAAAGGACCTTAGAGATGTAATGTGATGTCTTCCTCTTTTTTTTTCCTCCTGCATCTTATAAATGAGGAAATTGAGGCCCCCAAAAGAGAAGTGACAGTTGACTTAAAACAAATGAACAACCTAAAAATTGAGAATTATCTTTTATTTGGTAGACTTTCTGAGGACTTCAGTCTTGGGACGCAACCTCTCAGATAGCTCTGAGGGACTACTCAGAAGAGGTAAGAAAGGAGACAGGACATTAGAGGTTTTTGCAACCAAGACCAGCTTGTCGGAACATTAAAAGATTACCGTTAATTAAAGACAACCAGACATCTCAAGTTAATGAATTTAGTACTTTTCTATGCATGGGAAGATGCAAGAGTCTGGGCTCACAGAAACCATTCCATTCATTTGCACCCCAGCTGTCTAGAACCAGCATCCTGTTCTTTCCCATCCGGTGTTGCACAGTTGGAGTAATTCCAATGGCTGAAGATTTGGCAGTGGGCAGCCCCTCTGTCTCCATCCTGAGTTCCTCAGGGCTCACCATCAGGGGTGGCTGTAGTAGCTTGATGACTGAAACAGCCTTTGTTTACTGTTATGGCAGGCAACTTTTTTCATCCACGGGACCATCTGACCCAGTGAGAGAGCAGTGAATCTGGTTCCATGTACATCCTAGAGGCGGTCCTGGCTGCCAGCATTCCCCTGATTCCTGTCCTGTTTGCAGAATCGTCAGATCCTAACAGAGAGACTGACCTCTGGTTTCCCGGGTGGGCTTTCCACCAGCAGTGTCACCTGCTCTGAGCATCTAGGTAAGCCACATTCCCCACGTGGGAAAACTGTAGCCAACCATGGCTTGCTCACTTGCAACCCAAGTGTCACCAGCCTGGAAATACAAATTGTGTGGACATGAGTTTGCACTTTCTTTGTTGACAGCATTCACTTACCACCCGCCCGCCACCCCCCCCCCCAGCCCTGCCCTGCCCCTCAGTTGACCTGGGGATGGGGGAGTAACTGAGACCACAGGAAGCAAAGTTGCGGATAAGGGGGATTCCTGCATAGGAGAGCCTGGATCCTAATGGTTTGGTTAAGCTGCCAAACCAACTCTAAGGCTGTCTTCCTCTGGGCTTCTCATTTAAAAACAATCAGTGCAGAATGGTTCAAGACATGCTCATCCTCTTTATCAGTTATTTCCTGCTGAAAGCTACAGTAACAGATAGCAGTATGTTGAGTGACGGGAACATAGTCCTCGCCCCCATGGAGCTTACATGCAATCCATAGATGGAGAGATGCTGAGAAGGGAAGAGAATGGAGTTGTCAGCACAGGCAGTGCCTGGGTGCCAGCTCAGCTGTCTCTTCTGCTTTTCAGAGGAGAAGAACAGCATTCCTTGCACGTTGCAAATCTGCTCAATATAATTAAATTCCATCTCTATTTGCTTTTACTTTTAACTTCTAATTTCTCAGAGTAAATATGAGCCTGGAAGAGCTGACCAAGAAAGCAGCTGCTCCTAGGAACCTGACGGGCCAGCGGGCAGCTGAGGTAGACTGTGAGCTCATTCAGAGAACACTTTTGGACCAATGATGATTTCAGTTCCACCAGAGGCCAAGGGTTTGGAGCCAGTGTCTCTGGGCTGAGTGATGCATATATTTGGAGTGCTGGGGCTGCGGGTAGGGGCTCTTTCCTTCTCACTTCCTCTGCACGAGGAGATGTAATTTCTTTTTTGACTGAAGGGTTGCTAAGTTAGTCCACCCTGGCAATGGTTGATTCACTATTCAGATTTTCTCTCCCAGGTAGCAAGTGTTGCCAAGGGAGAGGAAGTGGGGGGTGATGGTGAAGAGTTCCAGCTCTAAGAATCCCCATTCTACCTTTTCACATGCTGTGTGACCTTGGGCAACTTACTCAGCCTAGCTGAGCCTGGATTTCTTTATCTGTGCTCTGCGGACAATGACAGGAGACCAGGTTTCCGCTGGCTCTCGGCAGACCTTACATAGATCTTCTGAGGAGCAGGGTCACCAAGAGCTGGAATGGGGCAGAGTGAATTTGTGGAATGCACAGGAATGAAAACATCCCCAGCAGCTGGGGGTGTAACATCAGTCAAGGCACAGAGGTCAAACAAGATAAAATAAAAACAGAAAGCAAACCCCAAAACAGGTGTTACCAGAGGTTTGGAGATGAACTGCCTAAATCTGCTACTTCCAAGGTCCTGCCCTGTAAGAAGTGCCCCCTTTTAAAGAAGAACTAGAACAAGCCCCTAATCTTGACTTCCATAAGCAAATATTTTTAAATGATATTCAAAGTTTCTATGTTTATAATGGAAGAAATAGGTACCTTTATAATGCTGGTAGATCTGTGTCTTATTATTAAAACATTTCAGGAGGACAACAGTCAGCATGAATCAAGAGTCTTAAAGTGATCATATCCTTTCACCTGACAATTCCGCTTTTAGGAAATGGTTAAAGGAAAAAGTATGATTGTGCAAAAATTTAGTTAACATGCTTCTGGAACAGTGTTGTAAAAATAGAGAGGAACTGTTCGTTAATTTCTTAAATTCTAGTGAATGTGTAAGTGGAATACCATATTACCATTAAAAAATGTAGGATATTGCTTTTTAAAAAAATTTATTGAAATATAGTTGATTTACAATGTTGTGTTAATTTCTGCTTGACAACAAAGTGATTCAATTAAATACACATAGATATATACAATATATTTATTCTTTTCCATTTTGCTTTATCATAGGATATTGAATATAATTCCTTGTACTATGCAGTAGGACCTTGTTGTTTAGCCATCCTATATATAATAGTTTGCATCTGCTAATCCAAAACTCTTAATCTTCTCTCCCCTATCTACCCCCTGGCAACCACAAGTCTGTTTGCTATATCTGTGAGGCTATTTTAATTTCATAGATATGTTCATTTGTGTTATATTTTGATTACGCATGAAAGTAATAGCATATGATATTTGTCTTTCTCTTTCTGACTTACTTTGCTTAGTACGATAATCTCTAGTTGCATCCATGTCCTGGCAAATGGGGTTATTTCATTCTTTTTAGTGGCTGCATATAGTCCATTGTAGGCTTCCTGGGTGGTGCTGGTGGTAAAGAACCCACCTGCCAATGGAGGAGACGTAAGAGACAAGTGTTCAATTACTAGGTTAGGAAGATCCCTTGGCGGAAGGCAGGACAACCCACTCCATTATTCTTGCCTGGAGAATCCCATGAACAGAGGAGCCTTGTGGGCTATAGTCCATAGGGTTGCAAAGAGTTGGACACAACTGAAGCAACTTGGCTTGCATGCACACAATGGTCCATTGTACCCGTCAGTGGACGTTTAGGTTGCTTCCATGTCTTGGCTTTTATAAATAAGGCTGCTATAAATGTACAGGTGCATGTGTCTTTTTGAATTACAGGTTTCTTTTTTTTTTTTTTTTTTTCTGGGCATATGCTTAGGAGTGGGATTGCTGGATCATATGGCATCTCTAATTTTAGGTTTTTTTTTGAGGAAACTCCATACTGTTTTCCATTGCAGCTGAACCAGTTTACATTCCCACCAGCAGTATAAAAGCATCCCTTTTCCTCCACACCTTCTCCAGCATGTACTATTTGTAGACTTCTAAATGATGACCTTTCTGACCGGTGTGAGGTGGTAGCTGATTCCTGTTTTGATTTTCATTTCTCTAATTATTAGCAGTGATGAGCATCTTCCCATGTTCCCCTTGGCCATCTGTATGTCTTCTTTGGAGAAATGTCTCTTTAGGTCTTCTGCCCATTTTTTGATTGGATTATTTGGTTTTTGTTACTGAATTGTAGTAACTTTTTATATATTTTGGAAATTAAGCTCTTGTCAGTCAATCACATAAAAATGTAGAAAGCCTGAGAAAAGGCTCAATGGATCCAAATGTGAAACATGAAGGCTCCAGTCTTCTATAGTTCTGAGGTTTAAACCTGCTTCCATCACTTACGAGCTGTGTGGCATTGGACAAATTACAGTTTCTCTGTGTTTAGGATTTTTCATCTGAAATAGGGATTATGAATTATGATTGCTTAATGAGTTTAGTATAAGTGAAATAATGCTTGAACAACTCAGGACAGTGACAAGTACATGGTAAATCTCTCATCTATCGTTAAGTGAAACTATGAGGACATGTTTCAGAAAAAGAAAGAAAAGCGTATGTGGTTAAAAAAAAAAGAATTTATATTTTATTCCGTGCATGTTTACTGAATACCTCCCATGTGGCAGGCTCAGGAATAAAACAGCGAATAGAAGAAGCCCAAATATCTGCACTGGCAGTGCTTGCAGTTCCAAAAGGGAGTCGTCGTAAGAATCGCTGGGGGTGCCTTTCAAAATTCAGGTGCTGGGGCCTCATCCATGCTCAGAAATGTGGGTTCTGCAGATGCAGGGGGCAGGCCTGGGAGTCCGATTTTGTGTGTGCACAGGGAGATTCTGCTGCAGGCTCTGGGAGACTGTGCTGGTTGAGCCAAGCGATGGTTAGAGAGGGATGTGTGCTCAGTTGCTTCAGTCGTGTCTGACTCTGCCACCCTATAGACTGTAGCCTGGAAGATTCCTCTCTCCATGGGATTCTCCAGGCAAGTATACTGGAGTGGGTTGCCATGCCCTCGTCTAAGGGATCTTCCTGACCCAGGGATCGAACTCATGTCTCACATCTCTTGCGTTGGCAGGGGAGTTCTTTACACTAGCGCTGCCTGGGAAGCCCAGAAAGGGATGAGGAGTGACATTTTTTTCCCTTGTATTTTTAAAGTTTCAACAAGAAGTAACGCTTCAACAAGAAGCATTTTTTATAATTGAAAAGATAAACATTTTATGTGTTTAAATATTCAGCAGTTCTGCCCCTCCCGGCTGCCTTCCCCCACGCCCAGCACAACCCTCACCTCTTCTCCAGTAGCAGAAGCACATCACAAAGATTTCAGATGAGGAACACTTCTGGGAATGGATGCTGGGGCTGTGATTCTCAGAGAGTTGCAACATCACAAAGGGAAGGTGGCAAATTTCTTGTTCAAATCATCTACTTTTGCTCAAATCTGCCTCGGAGTAGACTCTTTTGTAAGGGACCTCTTTAAAGAGGCATTTCATTTGCTTTCTTTTCCCCTGCAAATGCTCCTGACCTTGAGCTTCTTCCCATGGCTCTGGTAATTGGCGCAGATCCCACCATCATCTGTATGGACACTGTGTAAGGTGGAGGTGGGGGGTAGGAATCGCTGCAGTCATCCTGTGCTTGTAGCAGGTGAATTTATATTTTATGGGTTTTGGTCAGATTGATTTTTGTGAAGCACCCTGGGGTATTTGCAAATATGAAAGCTCTTGTAGTGCTGGTCGCTTGTTTGCATTTATAGGAAGAATTAAAAAAGAAAAAAAATTTGCTCTGTCTGTCGACAAACCCCATGGTCCCCAGGAGCGTGGTAGGGAAGCAGATGAAGGGCTTCCAACAGCTCAGAAAATTAGAGACAGGGAGATCAGAGACCAGGATGAGAAGCTGCCAGTGAGGGCTGATCTGCCCTGAGAGTCACTGGCAGGTGTGGGCTGCATGGTTTTAAGTACTGGGTAGATTTCACTAAGGGGCGTCCCTCGTGACTCAGTGGTAAAGAGTCCACCTGCCAGTGCAGGAGATGCAGGAGACACAGGTTCCATCCCTAAGTCAGAAAGATCCCCTGGAAAAGGAAATGGCAACTCACTCCTTGCCTGAGAAATCCCATAGGCTGAGGGGCCTGGAGGGCTAGAGTCCATGGCATCGTGAAAGAGTCAGACACGATTTAGCCACTAAATAACAAGTTCTCACTAAAGCAGTAGGTTAAGATAAACACAACTGCTACGATTACAGGTTTTAAGATCCCTCATCTCTTTCATGAGTGGGCTCTGAGGTCTTACCTCAGCTTCATTCTGCACAACAGTATCCATTTTGGGTTGACCTTAATAATTGTGGATACACAAGAATATCCAGAAAAACATCCCGACCTGAAACACCCTCCTTCTTGTCCATCTGATTCTTGTTATTTAAGGCTTAGCTCATGGTCCATATCTTTATGCCAAAGTCTTTTCTAAATACCAGCAATGATTTCTCTGTAAAGTCCCAGACGATTTACAATTTATTCTACTCACTTGGTACCAGACATCTTTTGCTGAAACATTTGTTCCCTTTTAACGTCTGTGTACTGTTCATGGGGTTCTCAAGGCAAGAACACTGAAGTGGTTTGCCAAAAGTAATGCTCAAAATTCTCCAAGCCAGGCTTCAGCAATATGTGAACCGTGAACTTCCACATGTTCAAGCTGGTTTTCGAAAAGGCAGAAGAACCAGAGATCAAATTGCCAACATCTGCTGGATCATGGAAAAAGCAAGAGAGTTCCAGAAAAACATCTACTTCTGCTTTATTGACTATGCCAAAGCCTTTGACTGTGTGGATCACAATAAACTGTGGAAAGTTCTGAAAGAGATGGGAATACAGACCACCTGACCTGCCTCTTGAGAAACCCGTATGCAGGTCAGGAAGCAACAGTTAGAACTGGACATGGAACAACAGACTGGTTCCAAAAAGGAAAAGGAGTACATCAAGGCTGTATATTGTCACCTTGCTTATTTAACTTCTATGCAGAGTACATCATGAGAAATGCTGGGCTGGAAGAAACAAGCTGGAATCAAGATTGCCGGGAGAAATATCAATAACGTCAGATATGCAGACGACACCACCCTTATGGCAGAAAGTGAAGAGGAACTCAAAAGCCTCTTGATGAAAGTGAAAGAGGAGAGTGAAAAAGTTGGCTTAAAGCTCAACATTCAGAAAACAAAGATCATGGCATTTGGTCCCATCACTTCTTAGGAAATAGATGGGGAAACAGTGGAAACAGTGGCTGATTATATTTTTTTGGGCTCCAAAATCACTGCAGATGGTGATTGCAGCCATGAAATTAAAAGATGCTTCCTCCTTGGAAGGAAAGTTACGACCAATCTAGATAGCATATTCAAAAGCAGAGACATAGGTCCATCTAGTCAAGGCTAATGTTTTTCCAGTGGTCATGTATGGATGTGAGAGTTGGACTGTGAAGAAAGCTGAGTGCCGAAGAATTGATGCTTTTGAACTGTGGTGTTGGAGAAGGCTCTTGAGAGTCCCTTGGACTGCAAGGAGGTCCATCCTAAAGGAGATCAACCCTGGGATTTCTTTGGAAGGAATGATGCTAAAGCTGAAACTCCAGTACTTTGGCCACCTCATGTGAAGAGTTGACTCATTGGAAAAGACTCTGATGCTGGGAGGGATTGGGGGCAGGAGGAGAAGGGGACGACAGAGGATGAGATGGCTGGATGGCATCACGGACTCGATGGACGTGAGTTTGGGTGAACTCCGGGAGTTGGTGATGGACAGGGAGGCCTGGTGTGCTGCAGTCCATGGGGTCGCAAAGAGTCAGACATGAGTGAGCGGCTGAACTGACTGACTGAGACAATAAACCTTGTCAGCAGGGTCTGGGCACTCGTGTTCCTTTGTTTTGAGTGTATGTGTTGGGGAAGAATGGCTTGTTGGGAGGGAGGCTCCAGAGGGAGGCGATACGTGTATACATATGGCTGATTCACTTTGTTGTAGAACAGAAGCTAACACAACATTGTAAAGCAATTATACGCCAGTTAAAAAAAAAAAAAGAATTATCTGTCCAGGGCTGTTGGTAGGAGGGGATGCTGGTGGAGGGTAAATGAACCTCACTTCATCTACTCTGTTCTCTAGTTGAAGCCCCTACCTATTTCCATCTGAGGCCTTTGAAGTAGGATTTAAAGCATAGGCTAGGATGTCTGTGGGTTTTCACAAGGAAAGCTAATGCGGCAATGAGAGAAATTTAAAGGAGGATCTGGAGGGCGCTGAGCATTTTACCGCCAACCCCAGGCAGTGGGACAGAGCATTGAAAGAAGTTCCACTTCCCTTTGGTTGTTCACACCCTAGTAGGAAGCGATACAATATATAACACTCCAAATCATTTAATCTTTAGTTTTGCCATTAGGGAGGAATTGCATTTTAGCAAAGCATTTCTTTTCACTGTCACTCTACCTTGCTCAAAATCAGGTGTCAGGGCAAGTAGATCTTATTTTGTATATTTGACATTTCTTAGTAAGTGTTAAAAAATAAATCCTCTCCCTAAAAGTCATATAAATTTCATTGTTTGAAGCACAGAGAAGATAAATAATAGAAATCAGACTTCATGTTCAATTTCTGAGTTTTTATTCTGTGTATTTCCAGATTACATAAGGATGTTTTATTCAAAATGATTTTCCTTAATTACAACATCAACATATTTGTATTTTACTTAGAGAATACATTTCTAATAAATCCATAAACTTATAAAAAAATTCAGTGAAAAATTGGTACGTCACTGAGCATATAAATGACCATTCTTTTCATGTTAATGAATATGAAGGTAGCAGTTATTCAGAACCAAAAGTCCAGTGGAGAACCTGAAACCCAAAGGGCATGGGACCTGGCTAAGGTCCAGGCTTTGTTAATACAACTTGAAGAAAATGACCCCCAATTTTCTATCACATCCAGACATGCATATATCCAGTTTCCATAGCTAGTTGGTATATTCTTTGATATTGGAGATCCAGCTTCTAGCCCAGGCTGTCTGATTATCTGTGTGATCTTTGACAAGCAACTAGGCCGTAATCCCCACAGTCCTCATCTGTATGATGAAGAGGTTGGATGAACTGCGACTTGCAAACTGTACTCCTCAGTACCTTAGGGTCCCCTGGGGAGGGCCAAAGGGCAGCTCTCTACCAACTTCTCCCACTACAGCAGCTCTGGTTTTAATTTTTTAATTTTTAAATGCCAAGATACCTTTAAACTCATGGTAGTCAGTGATTAGGTTACACACAGTATAAACAAAACATTGAGACTTGAATATGGGTATTTGATTGAAATGGGGCTCTCCTGGTGGCTCAGTGGTCAAGAATCTGCCTGCCAATGCCAGAGATGCAGGAGACATGGGTTCCATCCCTGGGTTAGAAAGATCCCCTGGAGAAGAAAATGGCAATCCACTCCAGTATTCTTGCCTGAGAAACACCACGGACAGAGAAGTCTGATCAGCTACTGTCCATGGGGTCACAAAGAATCAGACATGACTTAGTGCCTAAACAACAATAACAACATTTGGTTGAAATAACATAGTCAAGTGAAAAATAAGCAATGTTTTACATTATATCATGCATACATCAGAATATTTTAAAGGTGAGAAAACATTGGCAAATCATAGAAACTCTGTTTTTAATTATTATTATTATTTTTTGGGTGTTACAATTAAGGTTCGATTTAGGAAAAATGAATGATATCTAATGTATTGTTCAGCTTTCAAAAATCATATGTCCAGTCTCTTCTCCCAAGGTCTAGTTCAGTAAACACAAAAGGGCTTAACACATCTTATTGGCTAAGAAAATAAAGGGAAATAATGAATTTGTGAATAATGGTTGATATTGTTGGGCTATCTAAAATGTGATAAATGCTTCATAATTATGATTTCACTTATTCCTCACCACAGCCCTGTGGGGTAGTGCTACTATAATCCTTGTAGAGAAACTGAGATTGCTGAGATTGTTAAGCAACTCAGCACATTACTGGTGAGTTTTAACTATGCTGATATTTTAAAAGTATTTATGAAGTACTCATATTTGGGTCCCAGTCTCAAACTTTTGTGTACCATTGTAGTTTTCCCCTTGAGTTCTCTCATCTTCTCTATTCAAGAGTTCATACCTGTTCTGAATCAAATTCTTAAAGAGTCTTAGGAAAAAAAGTCAGAAAATCATTTCTCTAGATCTGTGTTCTTGAGGCTGCTTTAATCATTCAGGGCACGGGAGGCAGAGGACTAGATGAAATGACCTAGTAAGATTAATTTCCAAGTTTCTCATTCTATTTTCTCACACAGTGGTGGCCAAGACGCCTATTACATCCAAGCCCATGTTTCTGAATAGATTTCTGTCTTCAGCATCCAGGGGACATGTGGCCCTCTAATCAGCCCCCGCTCAACCTCCCCAAATAGAAATTACATACCTTCAGTGGTTCAAGATGGGAATTTTGAGGGTAGGTGGTGAGGCTAGGTTGAGGCTCTATGTTTGAATTCTCCCCTTGTGGTACAACTTTAATGAACTAATATTTCCAACATGTTCCCTGTAAGCAAGAGTCAAAAAGGGAGCGGCTGGGGTTTTTAGGAAACTTGGAGAACAACTTTCCCAACTTTGTCTTCTTAGGAATCGATGTGATAATTTCTTGGTGGTATATACTTGGGTGTTAGATTGGTGGGTGGTAGGAATACCAGACCACCTGACCTGCTTCCTGAGAAATATGTGTGCAGGTCAAGAAGCAACAGTTAAAGCCGGCTTTGGAACAGTGGACTGGCTCCAAGTTGGGAAAGGAGTACATCAGGGCTGTATATTGTCATCCTGCTTATTTAACTTATATGCAGAGTACATCATGTGAAATACCAGGCTGGATGAAGCACAAGCTGGAATCAAGATTGCCAGGAGAAATATAAAAAACCTCAGATATGCAGATGACACCACCCTAATGGCAGAAAGCGAAGAGGAACTAAAGAGCCTCTTGATGAAACTGAAAGAGGAGACTGAAAAAGCTGGCTTAAAGCTCAGCATTCAAAAAATGAAGATCATGGTCCCATCACTTCATGGCAAATAGATGGGGAAACAATGGAAACAGTGACAGACTTTATTTTCTTGGGCTCCAAAATCATTACAGATGGTGATTACAGCCATGAAATTAAAAGACACTTGCTCCTTGGAAGAAAAGCTATGACAAACCTAGACAGCATATTAAAAGCAGAGATGTTACTTTGCCAACAAAGGTCCATCTAGTCAAAGCTATGGTTTTTCCAGGAGTCATGTATGGATGTGAGAGTTGGGCTCTAAAGAAAGTTGAACACCCTTGAAGAATTGATGCTTTTGAACTGTGGTGCTGGAGAAGACTCCTGAGAGTCCCTTGGACTGCCAGGAGATCAAACCAGGTAATCCTAAAGGAAATCACTCTTGATTATTCATTGGAAGGACTTATTCTGAAGCTGAAACTCCAATATTTTGACCACTTAATGCAAAGAATTAACTCTTTGGAAAAAACCCTGAGGCTGGGAAAGATTGAAGGCAAGAGGAGAAAGGGATGACAGAGGATGAGATGGTTGGATGGCATCACTGACTCAAAGGATATGAGTTTGAGCAAGCTCTGGGAGTTGGTGAGGGACAGGGAAGCCTGGCGTGCTGCAGTCCATGGAGTTGCAAAGGGTCAGACGTGACTGAATGACTGAACTGAACTGAACTGAGGGAAGGTGTACTGACCCTGGGGTAACGTTGGATAGGCTACACGGTGAGTTCAGGGCCTTCCAGAATGATCTTAGCTATTTAGTTCCATGAAGATCTCGTTCTCCCATATCCTCACGGAACATCTGATGAGTCTCCCGAGGTTTCTCACTGTTACTGGAATTTGAGCAGAAGATTATCTTGTCCATGAAACTAAGCTCCCCAGAGGCTGAGGAATAATCATGTGTGTGTATTTGACCTCTGTTACCCAGCAGGATCTTCTTCTTTACCTCAGTGCCTGGCTCTTCCTTCGGCAGAGGCTTGAGGTGTTCCAGATACAATTTTTTCTTGAAATTTCTGTAAGTTGGAAGCATCTGTGTCTAGCTAGTGTTTGCCAGCACTGCAATCAGGATAATGACAAGTGCATTTTTTTTTCTGTGAAATCAGAAAATCGGTGAACTTCAAGGACGCAAAGAGGAATGTTCATCTAATGACAGGTTCCACTCAGTAAACTCTGATTTCTACACTCTTGTTTGTTCTCAGTGTGATATGTCATCTTGTCGGCTTGTATGCTGCTCACTTAAAAACATTTTTATTTGTTTATTTGGCTGCATTGAGTCTTAGTTCAGCACAAGGATCTTCGCTGTGGCCTGTGGGGATTTTTGTTGCATCACATGGGTTTTTCTCCAGTCACTGTGGGCCACGGGCTCCAGGGCACGTGGGCTTACCCTTTGTGGCTCACAGGCTTAGTTGCTCTGTGGCAAATGGTATCTTATTTCCTCAACCAGGAATTGAACCTGTATCCCTTGCATTGGAATGCAGATTCTTAATCACTGGATCCCTCAGGAAGTCCCTGGCCCACTTTTATTTGATCTGTTTGGAATACTTGCCAGCAGCCATCTGTGAGAAATCTTCTATTCCATCTTCATCCCATCTCTACGCCAGTGGTTTTGAGCATTTTGGGGTCATGCATTCCATTGATACTATGATAATGGATATAAACCCATTCTCTGGAAAATTCATGTATGCACAGAATTTTGCACATAATCTCACTGGATGTGATGACCTAACAACTTACAAGGCAATCGTTTATTTACACACTCATTTATTCATTTACTTGCTCATCACTTATTCACTTGTTCATTCATTTACTGTTAGCTAATGCTGTAATCTAGGTGCTGTGTTAGGTCTTGGAGACTCAAGAACAATGATCCCTACCCTCAAGGATTTTATAGACCAAGCTTACAGATGGTAAGTAAACCATCTGTGATGGTATATTTTGTGTGTCATCTTCACGGGGATAAGGCATGCCTGGACAGCTGGTAAAACATTATTTCTGGGTGTCTGTGAGGGTGTTTTTAGAGGAGATTAGCATTTGGTTTTGTAGGCGGAATGAAGATCGCCCCCACACCCCAATACTACTGAGCATCACCCATCTATTGAGGGCCTATCTAATACAAAAAGTGGGTGGCAGGGCAAGTTTGTTCTTTTTCCTGGGCTGGGCCATCAGTCTTCTCCTGCCCTTAAACATCGGCATTCCTCGTTCTCAGGCTTTCAGACTAGGACTGCAACTTAACCCTGGGGTCCCCTGGTTCTCAGTCCTTCGGACTGAATTCTATTACTGGCTTTCCTGGTTTTCCAGCTTGCAGTTTTTATGGTGGTAAAATATATACAACATAAAATTCACCATTTTGACCATTTTAAAGTGCACAATTCAGTGCCATTAAGTACATTTACAATGTTGTATGACCATGTGCTGTGCTCAGATCAGATGCTCAGTCGTGTCCTCCTCTTTGCAACCCCATGGACTCTTATAGCCCACCAGGCTCCTCTGCCCTCCTAGCAAGAATACTGGTTGGGCTGCCATTTCCTCCTCTGGGGGCTCTTCCTGACCCAGGGATCAAATCTGTGTCTCTTACATCTCCTGCATTGGCAGCTGCCTTTTCTACCACTAGTGCACCTCCACCATGTCACTAGCCGTTTCCAGAACTCTTTCATCACCCCAAACAGGAACTCTGTACTTACTAAGCAGGAACTGCCTCTTCCCCACTCCCTTCTCCTGGTAATCTTTATTCCTCTTCTTGCCTGTATGAATTTGCCTATTCTAGATACCTTGTATAAGTGGACTCATACAAAATTTTCCTTTCGTTTTTGGCTTATTTCAGTTGGCATAGTGTTTTTGAGGTTCATCCAAGTTCTAGCATGTATCAGAATTCATTCCTTTTTAAGGGTGAATAATATTCCATTATATATATATACACACACACACATATATATGCGTGTATATCCATATATATATGGATAGCAGTTCATCTGTTGACGGACACTTGAGTTATTTCTACCTTTTGGCTACTGTGAATAATGCTGTTGTGAACACTGATAAAGAAATATGTGTTTGAGTCCCTGCTTTTGATTCTTTTGGGTATATATCTAGATGTGGAATTGCTGGATCATGTGGTAATTTTATGTTTAACTTTTTGAGGTTATATATATTTTTCTCAAAAGAAAATTTTAAAAGAATTTTCAAATTGTGCTTCATGAATTGCTTGACTATTATTTATGATTGGTATTTATTATTTATGACTGGTTATTTTAAATTTTATTCTGTAAGATTATTATCCTTTTACTTTGGTAATCACCTAGCACAGTTATTCTCATGCTTAAGCTTGTATCAGAGTCACTTGAAGGGCTTGTGCAAACAGAGAATTGGGCTCCATTTCCAGAGTTTCTGATTTGAAAGGTTGGAGGTGAGGACTAGAGGTCTGTATTTCTAGCAAGTTTTCGGACAAGGCTGATGTCACTGTCCTGGAAACCGCATTTTGAGAACCATTGACCATGCCTACTTGGAAATTCTTGAGGTAAAATAGAGCTTACCAACTGTTTTCAAATGTAATTAATTTTATGAGTGCTAAACCTAATAATTGCTGAGGTTGGCATGATATTATAAACACTCATTGTAACGTTGTAGTTTTACTTTTGTATTTTGTAATCAACAATTTTTTTCAGGTCTCTAACATTTTTATAGGCCTCCCCCAGACTTTTAGGCCTTGATTATTGTGCCCAAATCACTGGTGGGGAGAATGGTTTTGCCCAGTGCCTATGTGTACGCAGTGACTCAAATGTGTCTGACCCTTTTGGACCCCGCCAGGCTCCTCTGTCCATGGGATTTTCCCGGCAAGAATAATGGCATCGAAACATGTATACTATCATGTAAGAAACGAAGTACCAGTCTATGTTCGATACAGGATACAGAATGCTTGGGGCTGGTGCATGGGGATGATCCAGAGAGATGATATGGGGTGGGAGGTGGGAGGGGGATTCAGGATTGGGAGCTTGTATACACCTGTGGTGGATTCATGTCAATGTATGGCAAAACCAATACAGTATTGTAAAGTAAAATAAAGTAAAAATTAAAAAAAAAAAAAAAGAATACTGGATCAGGTTGCCGTTTCCTACTCCAGGGTATTTTCCTGACCCGGGGATCAAACCCATGCATGTCTCCTGTGTCTCCTGCATTGGCAGGGGAATTCTTTACCACTGAGCCACCTGGGAAGTCCACCCAATGCCTATAGATTTGCCTTACTTTTTTTTTTTGAATGACTGGATTATTAACCCATTGTGTGAATGGGTCATAATTAATCACACCCAATCAATCAATCAATAAAATCTAACTTGTTTGTATTGTTTTCCTTCTACAAGCAAAGCTTCAGTGAATACTCCTCTGTCCCAGGTGTTTACACTTCTGACTGCATGTTAGAATCACCTGTCCTATTTTGTTCTTCCTGAATATAAAGGGTTTATTCTCTTCTATCATCAGGAGTACGAAATACAAAGTCTCCCCACTCCCGCCACCCCCTCCCCAGTTCCTCAGTGTTAATAGTGATAAGATTGTCCAGGCAGTACTGCTGTTCACTCCCAGCCTCAGGCCTCGAACGTGGCATAGCTAGCACTCAGTGTTTTTCTAATCAGCTCTTCTTCTCCTGTACTTGGATCTCATTACCCGAGGTTCTGATTTTATTGGCCTGAGTGCTGCCCAGGTATGAATATTTTTAAAAAGGTCTTCAGGTGATTTTAATGTGCAGACTGGGGCTAAGAATCATGGTTGTACATGCATCTTTGACCATGTGTGCTGTGTCTTGCCTGGGCCAGGAGAGTCCCTAGAGATACGATGCTAACCCAGAAGAAGACTCATCATTATCTTTGTAAAAAATGATGTTGAAATGATTGTCCCACAAGTCAAGACATGCTGTGTTATCACAGCAGTGGCAGCGGCAACAAGTGTCCTGCTGGTTCTCCTCTGCTCGAAAACATGCGCACCCCTAGCCTTTCCTGGTGTAAATGCTTGTCTTTTAATTACCAGGGAGGAGGGAATGAGCATTAAAAAGACAAGCTTCATTGCAAGAATCAGGACGGTGGCTCGTTCCTTATCCTTAATAGAGTTTCTGAGTTCAGTTGTTTTCATAATTTAAATTCTAGTATCAAAGAAATCTGCAGTGTAGAAACATTAGGACAGATTAATACGTGAAAAGAAAAACACATAAGTGTCTATTTTCTATTTAATGAAAAATAATGAGAATCAAGTCTAATCATCTTAACAGCAGTGTTCAAGTGCAAATGTTACATTTTGGGTCAGAGAAGATGATTGACTAGCAACAGATGCAGAAATTTTTGTCACTGTTGTATGTACTTAAAGGCAGATGTGGCTATGCATCAAGCCAAAAAACTGAAGGTGGTATTCAAGATGTACAACAGCTGGTGTAGCATGGGGCCTGGGGCTAGCCAGGACATAGTTCTGGTCTGTTTTGACCAAAAACCAGCCCTCCAAATACATTTGATATAGTGGTAGTAAGATTCTCCTGCTTTCACAAGCCTACCCCTCTTGTCTATCACACTGCCTGAGATTCTACCACTCACTTGAGTGAAAATTTTATTTTCTGGAAACAGAAATACGGATATCTTTTTAAAAGAGAGTATGTATTTGTATGTGAGAACGTCCCCTCTTAATAGCTTTGTGCCTTGACTACTGATTATAGTTCATAATATAAGTAGGTTCCCTGCTGGAAAGGTTTCCTGGTGGACAGGACATAGATTAGTTTAGTGTTGGTGGGGAGAGAGAAAATTCATGACTCTGGGCTTCTGCCTGGGCAGAAAAGGCCTCATGTATGAGGTGACGTTATTAGGAAGGGGGGCGGAATGGCAAGAGGACTTGAAGATCAATGAAGCCTATTTGTTTTTCTTTTTTTTTTAAATCATTTTGCCAAGTAATAAACTTTAGCAAAGATGGCTAGATCTAGAAGAAACTGTAGAGATCATCTCTTCCACATGACCCAGTTTATATGTAAGGAAGCTGAACTCAGGAAAAGTCACTTGCTCAAGGTCACACAGTGGTTTAGGTTGGCAGTGTGGGAAGAACTGTAGTGTCAGAACCGGCTTTAGAGTCTGGCTCTGATACCAGTGAAGTGTGGCTCTTCTGCTGTCCTACAATATGCGGAATAAATTTCAGAAAATTTAAAACATAGGAAGGGATGAAGAAGTCCAGAGTATACCGTTGTTGCATAAAGTTTATTTTGCGCTGAAGCATTTGAGATCCTGAAATTGCTTATCTGTCTAAGAGCTCAGTTGTCATAAATCCCCTCCTTGGGAACAACTCTCTAATCTTCTTGGAGACGTAAAACTGACACCACACCAAAGCAGATATTGCTACGAAACTATTCTATCCCCCATATCTAAGTGCCCTTTCTTGCCTCTCTTTCTAAAAAGTCATTTTTCCCGAGAAGTGCCCTTCTCCTCCTCTTCCCTGATTAAGATGGTATATAAACCCCTTTGGGTTGCATCATTTTTTATGAACTTTGAGTAAATCTATTTCTTCTCTTCTTCTCAATCTGTTCTTTTGAGCTTAATTTGCAGGCCCACAAGAACAGAATATAAGAGGGTCAAGGAAATATTTTTCTCTATGACACATGAATTATACAAAAGACAAAAAACATTTAAAGATTTTATTCAAAGAAGATAGAATTGGTTCCAAAAGAAAATTTAAGAAACATTTATATAGTATGTTAGTCAAATGGACCTGGAAATGAATTTGCTAAGAGATACAAAATTGGTTAATGTTCTATAGGGCAATGAAATTATAACTTTTGGGATAGAAATTTGCAAGTTAACATTATTTTCACAGTTTTGTTCTCTAAACAAGTAGAATGGCAAAATCAAAGAAAGTCTGAATTAATACTCCTCTGATGAGTCTGTTAAAAACAATGATACTGAAAAGACATACCTTTATCACAGTAGTTAATTTCCAAGTTGGGTAAATTTGGCTTAGTATGTGAAAGTGATGGAAAAAAAGAAGTCTGAAGTACTCCTCAATTGTTACTATCTAGAAGGAATATGGGTTTCTGGAGTGTTCTGGGTCCTTGATTCTTTGAGGGTCCATCCATCTGTATATTTCCTATGTATACACTGCAAGAGGAAGTTATCCTAGGATAGAGAAGTCTTGTTCCATAACATCAAACCTCCCAGTATCAACCAGCCAAACTGCTGAGGATTTGAAAGCCTGAACTCAGAAGGGACTTACTCTTTGCTAGATGCCAGAGTAAACAGATTTAGTTGTCAGTTTAGCCAAGAATGAGTGAAAATAAGTGAAGATTTAAACTTCCTGAAGCAGAAGACCTGTTGAATTGGGAGTGGGCATTGGGCAATGACATTTCTCCCCTTCTGTTTTGTGAGAAGGGAATTGTGTCTGAAATCATTTCACTTCCTCTCACCTTGGTAACAAAATCTGGCCACATATCTTGGCGATTCTCCAAGTCCAGGACTTGTCCGTGAGGTCTGGTCAGGGCTGAATCTGCCCCAGTCAATGTTCTTTTGGGTGTCTACTTCTCAGTTTGCCTCTGTTTGCATTTCAAATGCTTCAATTATTTAGTTATAAACTAGTCTGTTCCTTGTTCTTAGGTGGGCAGTGACCCCACTGAAACAGTTTGGAAATGCTGCATATATTTGTATCTTTCAGCTCCTGTCTCTGGGCTGAATTCTGTGTCCACTTTCTCTCACATACCTACAGAGGCATGGCTGTCTTTGATCATGTTGTGGAATGTTTGGGGAATACATTTCTCCTTGTGCCTTTGGCCCTATTAAGGCATAACGGGGGATGCCTTGACACCTCCCACCCCAGTTCTCATATCTCCTACACACCGCAAGAGAATGGTGATAAACACACTACCTCTTCATACCAAGGAATAAATGACTGACGGCTTTTAATTTGTTAACTATCCCTGAGGTCTCATTTTTTTTTTTAAATTGAAGCATTCTTGATTTACAGAGATCTTATTTTTAAGGCAGGTATTTTTTTTAAATAAGAAAAGTCTCGTTCATTTTGAAAGTCTTAGGAAATTATAAAATGTATTAAAAAGAAAATTTAAATCACCTAGACTATCACTATCCAAGGATAACAAATGTGGTTAACATTTTGCTATATTTGCTTTCAGATATACACATACTTCAAAAGAAAAACTGAGATTCAACTGTTTTATTAACTTTTTAATTGTGGTTGAAGCCAATTTCAAGGGTGTAATTTCATGAATCAGTTAGGGGATTGTAAACAATTCTTTTTTGAAGTTGATGGCGTGGGAGGGGGCAGTAGGAGTTCATAGACATTCATGAACTAACACTGTAGAGGCATCTCCATCCAAAGAAATGCTTTTCTGTCCACATGCTGGGCTGGCAGATATGGGCTCTGAGACAGAGAAGATTTTTGGAGCTATTTATGGAGTCACTAGGAGTCGGACATGACTGAGTGACTTCACTTTCACTTTTCACTTCCATGCATTGGAGAAGGAAATGGCAACCCACTCCAATGTTCTTGCCTGGAGAATCCCAGGGACGGGGGAGCCTGGTGGGCTGCTGTCTATGGGGTCGCACAGAGTCGGACACGACTGAAGTGACTTAGCAGCAGCAGCAGCAGCAGCATGTTACTGTGTGTGCAGGGAGTACATGAACCTGAGGCCTTATTTCTCCTATTTGAGAATGTATATACTCCAGCTTTCCCCAGCTTTCCACTTGTCACTATTGCCTACCTAGTTGAATATTCAGGCTAGAGCTTGATTCTCACTTTCCTTTTCTGCTTACATTTTGAAGGTTCTCCCTTAAAATTTTTTCTTAATATGATCACTTAAAAAACTTTTTTTGTTTATTTTTAATTGAAGGATAATTGCTTTACAGTGTTGTGTGGGTTTCTACCAAACATCAACATGAATCAGCCATTGGTTTGCCTATGTCCCCTCCCACTTGAACATCCCTCCCACCTCCCGGCCCATCCCTCCCCTCTAGGTTGTTACCAAGCCCCTGTTTGAGTTCCCTGAGTCATACAGCAATTCCCATTGGCTATCTGTTTTACATATGGTAATATATGTTTCCTTGTTCCTCTGTCCATACATCCCATCCTTGCCTTCTTCCCCAGCCCTGTCCATAAGCCTGTTCTCAATGTTTGTGACTCCATTGCTGCTCTGCAGGTAGGTTCATCAGTACCATCTTTCCAGATTCCATATATATGTGTTAGTGTATGGTATTTGTTTTTCTCTGTCTGACTTACTTCATTCTGTATAATAGGTTCTAGGTTCACCCACCTCATTAGGACTCACTCACATGCATTCCTTTTTATGGCTGAGTAATATTCCATTGTATATATGTACCACAGCTTCTTTATCCATTCATCTGTCAATGGACATCTAGTTTGCTTCCTACGTCCAATGTCCTAGCTATTGTAAATAGTGCTGCAATGAACATTCCAATACATGTGTCTTTTTCAATTTTGGTTCCTCAGGGTATATGCCCAGTACTATCTTCACTGTTACAGCTTGGTCTATGTCTCCATCATTTATAACTTGAATGAGTTCAGTTAATGTTTATGGAAATAAAGACCAACCTGGTGAGAACAGGTGAAGGTTATTTGTACACAGCTTGCTGTAACAAGGGAGCCAACTGCCATCACTTGGGTTTTGGCTGAGACTCAAAAGCAGGCAGAGAAATGGGAAGATTTTGTAGTGGAGAAAAGAGAAGACTTTAGGTTTGCCCTGACTGGATGCTGTTAGTGTGGGGAAGTTCTCAAGGAGGGGGCAGCTAGAGATAGGACATCTTATGTGATTGGTTAAGGGTGCATATTTGGCTTTCTCTGGTTTTCTAAGTTGGAAGTATGGACAAACTTTAATGAAGCTGCCAGTTATTTATCAATTCTGCCTGTTTTGGGCTGCTAGTGACAGGAGTTGTTTGGCTTCACGGAACTTTTTTCTAGAGATAGTGGTCTGACTTTGTACAAGTCTGCCTTATAAATAATAAGTGGGATGGATTCATGGGCTCCCTAGATAATGAGTTGGTTTCTAGGGCTGGTTGAGATAGTAGGCTAGTGTTCTATTTTTACATAGGGTTAGGCTGTTCTATGGAGAAGGCAGTGGCACCCCACTCCAGTACTCTTGCCTGGAAAATCCCATGGACAGAGGAGCCTGGAAGGCTGTAATCCATGGGGTCACTGAGGGTCAGACATGACTGAGCGACTTCACTTTCACTTTTCACTTTTATGCATTGGAGAAGGAAACGGCAACCCACTCCAGTGTTCTTGCCTGGAGAATCCCAGGGACGGGGGAGCCTGGTGGGCTGCCATCTATGGGGTCACACAGAGCTGGACATGACTGAAGCGACTTAGCAGCAGCAGGCTGTTCTATGGGCTTCCCGGGTAGCTCAGCTGGTAAAAAATCCACCTGTAATGCTGGAGACCCCGGTTTGATTCCTCGGTAGGGAAGATCCCCTGGAGGAGGGCATGGCAAAACACTTTGGTATTCTTGCCTGGAGAATCCCCATGGACAGAGGAGCCTGGCAGGCCACAGTTCACGGGATCTCAGAGTCGATACAGCTGAGGACTAAGCACAGCACAGGCTGTTGTGTGTTCAGTCTGTTACACCGCATTTGCATTCAAAACGTAATGGTGCTTCTTTGCTGAACACTTGGAGCCAACTTGATTGGAAAGTAACTACTGTTATTGTCATCTCCGTTTACGTAGAAGAACCTGAGAGTCATAGAGGTTAAGTAACTTACCCTAGATCGCACAGTAAGAAGAGCCTGGCTTTAAACTTCGGCAGCTTTCACTCCAGAAACCACCACCTTAGACTACCTCCCTTAGCCACTTAGAGACTGGAGTCACTGTCTTTGCCAATATGTTAGCCATCAAGAATTTAAAATGCAACCTCTCCATCAGCAGAATTTACATTTTGACTGCTACTTCTATTCCTGAGTAAGGCAGTCCATTCTATATGACGTAATTCATCTTTTATCTTCTCAGTGAAACTTAACTCCGTTCATCGCATTTTAAAAAATGCACTGGGTCTTTGTTGCTGCATGCAGGCTTTCTCTAGTTGTGTGGCACAGGCTTCTCATTGCTGTGGCTTCTCTCTGTTGTGGAACATGGGCTCCTGGTGCACAGGCTTAAGTAAGTGCAGCATGTGGGCCCAGTAGTTGTGAATTACTGGCTCTCCAGCCCATGGGCTTCAGCAGTTGTGGTGCATGGGCTTACTTGCCCCAAGGCATGTGGGATCTTCTTGGACTTTAGGGATTGAGCCCACGTCCCCTCCATTGACAGGCAGATTCTTAACCACTGGACAATCATGGAAGTCCCCCATTTCCCTTTAAAATATCCAATGTGAAATCATTTGCCTCAGATTGGGACTGGAACCCATGTGCTGGGACTCGAACCCGGCCAAAACCCAGTTCAGGAGTCAAACCCGTGTGACCAGGACTTGAACCCAGCCAAAACCCAGGGTATCTGGTTTCAGGACATGATGAAGCTCAGGTTCTTAATATCTGCTCGCAGAAAGAATTCAGTGAGAGACAAAGTGATAGGTAAGAAGTGGATTTACTCAGATTCGGAGAGGAACACACTCCACAGACAGAATGTGGGCCAGTGCAGAGGGCGAGTGGGGGGGCCCTGAAATGTGGTTGGTTAGCTTTTAAGGCCTGGGTAATATCATAGACAAATGAGTGGGAGGATTATTCCAACTATTTTGGGGAAGGAGTGGAGATTTTTAGGAGTTGGGTCCCTGCTCACTTTTGGTCTTTTGATAGTGCCTTGGAACTGTCTTGGCCCCTCTGGGTGTGTCATTTAGCTTGCTGATTAAGGATCAAGGTCTAGTCAAAGTGGACTGGTTTGCCTTCTTGGACCCATTTCATTCTAATTGGTTTATGTTGTTTCCTTGGGTTAGACTTCCCTGGTGGCTCAGACGGTAAAGCGTCTGCCTACAATGCTGGAGACCCTTGGGTTATGTCATTCTTTTAAAAGTTGTGCCCTGCCCCCTTCCTTCCTGTTTCAAATGTAGAATATTAAGGATTGAGTCTCTGAGAGGAAAATGGAAAGTGTTGTGACACCCGTTGTACACACATCCAGAAGTCAGACTGCCTGGGTTTGGTTCTCAGCTCCCTCACTCAGTAGTTACAGACCTTAGGCTGACCTCTGAATTTATCTAAGCCTCTGTTTCCCAATCTGTAGATGGGGATGATGGTACAATACTACCTGTCCTATGAAGCTTAAAGATTCAAATATCAGACATAAAGCACTTGAAAATGCCAAGGCAGATGGTAGGTTCTCAAGGTCAATTAAAACAGAAATACTCTAAGAAGATTCTCCTATGGCTTTAACTAACGAACTATGGAAGTGGGAATTTAATTGTCAATAGTCTGGGCTGGAAAGGGAGGGGAGAACAATCCTACACCCTTTTTCAAAAAATTTTCTGGGGCAAGTGAAGACTTCTCAAAGCAGTTGACAGAAAATCGCATTCCCACCCATCTGCCTCCCTCCCCCACAATACTTCCCATTCACTTTTGAGGTCCTCCGATGATTACAAGGGAAAAGACTGAATAAGATTTCATTTTTACTGATTGAGTTGAACAATTGGTCTTTGTAAATCCAAGTAAATACACAACACATTAAGGACTTCAAATCTTCAAATCCTATTTTATTTGTCTTCTGTGGGTCACTGTACTTGAAATAAGTAGGAGCCAGATAAATAGGCATCCACTGGAGGAACAATACAGGGATGCCCAGCCTTTTGTTTGTTGAAATAATTGCATATCAAGGGCTTTATCCTCTACTTTGGTACAAAGCACAAAAGAATAATTTAAATTTCCAATTTAACAAAATAAAAGAGATCCGCACCCCCAGCACAGTTTGTTCTGTCTTGGCGGCATCTCCCCACCTAGGGAGGATGTGGCACAAGGAGGGAAGCGAACTGGCTCACTCTGGCGGTGCTGCAGCCTCTGGAATCCCTGGGTGGCCAGGGGAGGGTCTCTGGACCCCTGCCTCTTGACTTCAGGAGGGTGGTGAGAGCTGGGTGCAGTGCACCTGAGTGAAATGGGGTGGGAATTTGTGGACGTTCTTATCTGATTGCCTCTGTTTTCTAATGATTTAGAGAAGCAAAGTCAAGTGCTGAAAATGGGGATGGGGACTTGTGGCTTGCAGTGAGGAGCAGAAGCATGAAAGAAGTCTCAGTGTGGGTGGAAGATGAGTGGACTAGCAACGGGAGCCACTGATGTTCACGGTCATGACTTGACAGTGGCCCGTCGGTGTGGTTATATTTTTCTCCAGCCCCTTTCAGCTCTCAGTGTATGGGGACAGAACAGGCAGAGACCTGATTTTAACAGAGAGATCTGTGTTTTAGCTAAGTGAGTCTAACAAAGTGAGAAGAGGCCAGGGGATTGGGCAAGAGGGAGCAAGGATAATGACGGGCAGGGAACCTAAGCCTCTGTTCACTGTCCCTCCTCCTCCCCCATGCCACATCCTCACTTGGAGAATGGGATGCTTGAAAGCTGAGATTTTGGAGGGGTTTTAGTAATTGGTAACGACAAGGTCTAGGGTCTGGGGTGAGACCATGGGAGAGATTGGTGGAGTGGCATAGAGACCAAGCTCATCAGAGGTGAGAAAATCAAGGAACTGCGTGAACAGGATATTGGAAGGATCAACAATAGATACCAGAATCACCAGTAATTAGGACTGATCTGGTATTGCAGAGAGGGACAGTAAGCCAGGAGCTAAGTATTCAAGGGATAAAAGGGGTGACGCTGGGAAAAGGACTGTGACAACAAAAGTTGGTGGGTGGTATAGTCTGAGAACACAAGATTCAGAGCTGCAGAGGTTTTACAGAGGAAGAGAGGAGAATGGAGGAAAGGATGGATACTCCCTCTCCAGAGGATGGAGAGAGTGTAGTTTTTACTGGGGGGAATCTTTAGGAAAAGACTCATTCTCAGGGCGAAGCCAGGATTCTGTTAAAAAGATCCCTTTAGAAATTCAGCCAACTGAGTAAAGGGAGAGAGAATGATACCTAGTAACCCTAGAATAGAATGGGATACGCATGCTGCTGTAACTGCTCAGAGAACGGCAGGTGGGAGGGTTCTGGGTAGAAGGTGACAGTTGACCTGAGTCTAAGGGATGGGTATGAGTTCTCCAGGCAGATGAGGAGGAAGGAAGGAGAAAAAAAGAGCCCAGACAAAGGCTTGGGGCATGATTGGATGTGGGGAACAGAAAATAGGCTGGTGAGAATAGAGGAGAAGGGATGTGGGGCTGGAGAGTCTGAGGCAGGGGTCCCATCATGAAGGGCCCTGAATGCCATATTTGGAGGCTGAGCTTTTCTTGAAAGTGGTTATGTGCTGTTGAAGGAGTATAAGCAGGACAGTGGCTGGATTTTTAAATATTCAGTTCAGTTCAATTGCTCAGTCGTGCCCGACTCTTTGTGACCCCATGAATTGCAGCACTCCAGGCCTCCCTGTCCATCACCAACTCCCAGAGTTCACTCAAACTCACTTCCATTGAGTTGGTGAGGCCATCCAGCCATTTCATCTTCTGTCGTCCCCTTCTCCTTCTGCTCCCAATCCCTCCCAGCATCAGAGTCTTTTCCAGTGAGTCAACTCTTCGCGTGAGGTGGCCAAAGTACTGGAGTTTCAGCTTTAGCATCATTCCTTTCAAAGAACACCCAGGACCGATCTCCTTCAGAATGGACTGGTTGGACCTCCTTGCAGTCCAAGGGACTCTCAAGAGTCTTCTCCAACACCACAGTTCAAAAGCATCAATTCTTTGGTGCTCAGCTTTCCTCACAGTCCAATTCTCACATCCATACACGACCACGGACCTTTGTTGGCAAAGTAATGTCTCTGCTTTTGAATATGCTGTCTAGGTTGGTCATAACTTTTCTTCCAAGGAGTAAGCGTCTTTTAATTTCATGGCTGCAGTCACCATCTGCAGTGATTTTGGAGCCCCCCGAAATAAAGTCTGACACTGTTTCCACTGTTTCTCCATCTACATTCCCATGAAGTGATGGGACCAGATGCCATGATCTTCGTTTTCTGAATGTTGAGCTTTAAGCCAACTTTTTCACTCTCCTCTTTCACTTTCATCAAGAGGCTTTTTAGTTCCTCTTCACTTTCTGCCATAAGGGTGTTGTCAGCTGGATATCTGAGGTTATTGATATTTCTTCCGGCAATCTTGATTCCAGCTTGTGCTTCTTCCAGCCCAGCATTTCTCATGATGTACTCTGCATAGAAGTTAAATAAGCAGGGTGACAATATACAGCCTTGACATACTCCTTTTCCTATTTGGAACCAATCTGTTGTTCCATATCCAGTTCTATGTCCATGTTCCAGTTCCATGTCCAGTTTTAAATATTAATAGTATTGAATTCAGTAAGAAACCATTCTGTGATTTGCATTTTTAAAATATGTGTATCTATGAATACAGATATCTATTAATCTATCTATATAATCCCAGATATGAAGTTGATTTCAACTGTTCCAGACCAGATTGTTGGCATCTGGACTCAACCAAATACTAAAGATTTAAGTCAGAGGCCAGAGCATTGTGCCTTGGGGAAGGGCCTAAAGACTCCCAGGGATTAGGAGTCTTTGTACATAGACCTGAATTGGATACTTAGGTTTTCAATGACTAGTTTATTGCCTAGGACAAATTACTTAACTGCTCTGACTCCTCTTCTTATAGTAAAATGGGATTAATAGTCCCTACTTGAAGGTTTGCGTGTGGATTAAATGAAATCATGCAGTAATGTACTCAGCAGACTGACTATCACATGATAATTGCTCAGTAAATATTAGTTGTTGTTTTAATAATGTATGAACTTCAAGTCCACACATGTACCTACATTACTTCATCTTGGGTTGACTGCACATTGCAACGACCTAGTTCTACTTTTAAAAAACAGGCAGGGGCCTCCCTGGTGGTTCAGTGATTGAGAATCTTCCTGCCAATGTATGGTTTGATCCTTGCTCCAGGAAGATCCCACTTGCCCCAGAGTAGCTAAGCCTGAGCACCACAACTACAGAAGCTGGCGCACCTAGAGCCAGTGCTCTGTAACAAGAGAAGCCACCACAACGAGAAGCCCGAGCACCGCAATGAACAGCAGCCTCTGCTCGATGCAACTAGAAAACGCTGCAGGCAGCAATGAAGACCCAGGGCGGCCAAAAATAAGTACCTAATTAAAAAACAAACAAATAGGTATAACCTGGTTCCACTCCAGGGATTATGATGAATTTGGTCAAGGGTACGGCCTAGGTATTTTTATAAACTCCCTCAGGTGATTTTAATGTGCAATAAAGTTGAATGCTGTTGCTTCTCAGGGGCGAGACCTTGAACCAGCATCAGTAGCATCACCTGGAAATTAGATTGAAAGGCAAAATTTCCCTGATCTGTTGAATCAGAAACTCTGGGGGTGAATCAGCAATCTGTGTTTAAACAAGCTCCCCAGGTGATTCTCATCACACTCAAGTTCTCATAAGTCCTGATCCAGAGCTAGCAGTTCAGGGTGGTCATTTCAGCTGTTGACCTCACTTACATTGACCCAACAGGTCTTTCAAATTCACCCCTTCCATTTCCTAGGCATTCCCTCACCTGCCTTCCTTTTTTCCCTTCCCCTCTTAAGAGGTTAGATTTAGGGTTGAGGTTTCTTTTCTTTAGCTTATTTAATTTTATGTATTTTATTTTTATTCTATCAGGTACTCTTCCATTCTCCCAACAAAATGTTGGTGTTGGGAAAATGGATGAAATTTCCCAAACATTTCCTGGAGCTTAATAAGGAAAACACAGTTCCTAAGCTCATGGAATTCCCAGCTGTCATACTGATTTATAATAGATGTATATTTGGTCTTTGTCCCCACTTCTGGCACAGACCTCCAAAATTGGAATTTCCCTTGGAATTTTCTGTGTTGAGAGCATTAAAAGTGTCTTTTGTTGTGTTAATGGTGACTTCTGGACAACACCTAAGGAAGGAGACTAGTTGCTAGGAGACCCAATCCTGTGATTACAACTTTGAGTTCCACCCCCTGACCTCAGAGCAGGGCAGAGGGGTTGGTCAATGAGTTTGATCTCCAGTGGCCAATGTTTAGTCAAGTGGGCCTACATAATGAAGTGGCCTAAAAAGCCCAGGAGGCCTGGGTTCAGGGAACTTCCCGGGGAAGATGGAGGCCCTGGAGGGGTGTTGCACCTGGAGAGGACATGGATGCTTCCCCAACCCACCCTCCACCCATCTTTTCGGGCAGTCTGGTAAGTAAAATGTTCTTTTGAGTTTTACGAGCCACTCTAGCGTATTAATTGAACCTAAGCAGGGGGTCTTTTAAACCTTTAGTTATTTTTAGTCAGTCATAAAACCTGGGCTTTCCGTTGGTGTCTGAAGTGGGGAGCAGTCTTGTGGGGCTGAGCCCTTATGTTGTGGGATATGATGCTACCTCTGGGTAAACAGTATCAGATTTGAGTTGAATTGTAGGACATCCAGGTGGTGCTGGAGAATTGCTTGGTGTGGGAAAGGACCCACCACACATTGGAAGTGGAGTCAGAAATTTACCCGCATTAAAAATAAAAGTGGCTACCTGGATGGAAGGGAGGTTTGGGGAAGAATGAATACATGTACATGAGTTTGAGTAAATTCCGGGAGTCGGTGCTGGTCAGGGAGGCCTGGCATGCTGCAGTTCATGGGGTCGCAGAGTCGGACATGACGGAACAACTGAACTGAATACATGTACATGTGTGGCCGAGTCCCTTCGCTGTTCACCTGAAACTATCTCAACACTGTTTGTTAATCAGTCATACCCCAATACAAAATAAAAATTTAAACAAAAAAGGTGGCTGAACTGTGCCTGCCTCGGGCAGACTTGTGCAGGGTGATTTAGGGCCTAAGCTTGCCTGTTTTATATCCTCCTCTTCCTGTAATTTAGTTCTCTCTGCTCTGCCCGTGTGAAAACCTACTCTCACGTTTGGCTCTGACCTCGGTCATTTGTAAGTTAGTTTGAACTACTCTGAGAATAAGCCATGTTTGCTTACCAGACTTCCTGCACCTGAGGAAAGGGGCTGGGTCTTTATTTCTTCCCGTGCACATACTACTCCAGTTCAGACTCCTGTAATAACGTGCCACTTGTATTTTTCAATTGTTTAATTGAAGTATTGTTACTTTACAGTGTTTTAGTTTCTGCTGTATAGCAAGGTGAATCGGCTATTGTAGTTTTTCAGTTGCTAGGTTGTGTCCGACTCTTTGAATCCTGTGGGCTATAGTGCGCCAGGCTTCCCTGTCCTTCACTATCTCCTGGAGTTTGCGCAAATTCATGCCCATTGAGTCAGTGATGCTTTCTAATCATCTTGTCCTCTGCCACCCTCTTCTCCTTTTGCCTTCAATCTTTCTCAGCATCAGGGTCTTTTCCAGTGAATTGGCTCTTCACCTCAGGGGCCAAAGTACTGGGGCTTGTACATATATCCCCTTCCTCTTGAACCTCCCCTCCAACCCCCATCTCACTCCTCTAGACCATCACAGAGCTCACAGCTGAGCTCCCTGTGCTAGGCAGCAGCTTCCTACTGCTCCTGCTCCTGCTGCTGCTAAGTCACTTCAGTTGTGACCGACTCTGTGCGACCCCATAGACGGCAGCCCACCAGGCTCCCCCGTCCCTGGGATCCTCCAGGCAAGAACACTGGAGTGGGTTGTCATTTCCTTCTCCAATGCATGAAACTGAAAAGTGAAAGTGAAGTCGCTCAGTCATGTCCTACCCTCAGCCATCTCATGGACTGCAGCCTTCCAGGCTCCTCCATCCATGAGACTTTCCAGGCAAGAGTACTGGAGTGGGTTGTCATTGCCTTCTCCGAGCTTCCTACTAGTTATCTGTTTTACACATTGTAGTATATATATGTCAGTGCTACTCATTCATTTCACCCACTCCTTCCCCCACTGTGTCTACAAGTCTATGCTCTATGTCTGTGTCTCTATTCCTGCCCTGCAGATAGGTTCATTAGTAGCATTTTTCTAGATTCCCTATATGCGTTAATATACAATACTTGCTTTTCTCTTTCTGACTTACATCAGTCTGTGTGGACAGACTCTAGGTCCATCCACATCACAGCAAATAACCCAATTTTGTTCCTTTTTATAACTGAGTAATATTGCATTGCTTATATGTATCACTTCTTTATCCATTCCTCGTCAATGGACATTTAGGTTGCTGCCATGTCCTGGCTACTATAAATAGTGCTACAATGAACACCCCCAGTGGCTCAGTGCTAAATAATCTGCCTACCAATGCAGGAGATGAGGGTTTGATCCCTGGGTGGGGAAGATCCTCTGGAGAAGGAAATGGCACCAGTATTCTTGCCTGGAAAATTCCATGGACAGTGGAGCCTGGTGGGCTACAGTCCGTGGGTTGCAAAGAATCAGATATGACTGAGCAGCTAAGCATGCATGAACATTGGGGTACGTGTCTTTTTGAATTATGTTTTTCTCATCCACTTGCATTTTTAAGTGCTGAGCAGCACTGGTTTGGCACCACAGAGGAGGGTTTGTCTGCAGCCAGCTAACCATATAACCTTGAGCAAAATCATGGAACGTTTTGGCACCTTAGTTTTCTCATCTATAAAATGGGCTTGATGATGGTTAACATCATACAGTTATGAAGACTATATAAGATGATGCATGAAAAGTGCATTGGTCAATACTGAGGGTATTTACTGAGAGCACTCAATGAATGGTATGTATTAATGATTGTTATTTATTAAATTTCACTTCTTGCTATGGAAGGATAGGTTTCATCCAGGGCAATATGATAAAATGAATGTCAGACTCTAGTGAGCTGTTGGGAAGCTTTTGGGCAGAGTGTTTTCCCTGAGTTACAGTATCTACTCTGATAACCCCCTTTCTAGGCAGCCCAGAACTCTCCTCCACCAATGTCTCCAGAAACACCTGTTGCTGTTGCTACTGCTACTGCTAAGTCGCTTCAATCGTGACCGACTCTGTGTGACCCCATAGACGGCAGCCCACCAGGCTCCCCCGTCCCTGGGATTCTCCAGGCAAGAACACTGGAGTGGGTTGCCATGTCCTTCTCCAGTGCATGAAAGTGAAAAGTTAAAGTGAAGTTGCTCAGTCGTGTCCGACTCTTCGCGACCCCATGGACTGCAGCCTACCAGGCTCCTCCGTCCATGGGATTTTTGAGTACCGGAGTGGGGTGCCATTGCCTTCTCCATTGCTGAGCCCATCTTATGCTTTCCTGTGGGTTCACCAGTGCGGTGCTAAAACTGCCTGGTGTGTGTGCCTATGTGCTAAGTCACTTCAGTCGTGTCCAACTCTTTTCAACCTTATGGACTATAGCCCGCCAGGCTCCAAAGCGGGCTGGAGCAAGTCTTAAATCTTTTCAGGGAGTTTAATACCTTGCAAAAGCCTCAAGTCTATTTTAATTAAATTATTTCATTCAATGTCAGGCTTAAAGACACCCTACAGAGTCTCAGCTCTGAATGAATGCATTAAGAAATCGAATAGTATAGATGATGGCATAATCCTCCAGGCAGATATAAATAGAATCTCCTCTGTTGCCCTTTCATTTCCTTGCATTAGTTAATAAACACACTTTTATAGCATCTGCTTTTTCTTTTCTTTGCCTAATATTCTTTAGTTGCCTTAGTAAAAAAGAGAACAGAATTCATAATAAAAAAGATATTGGGGAAGAATTTACTATCTGGATTTTCAGGACTGGAAGGGATTTTCTACATTTTATATATATAAAACATATTATAACTTATAATTAATATGCATAATTTACCTGGTGTGGGCAGAGATCTAAAGAAGGAGATGACTTGGCCAAGGTCACAGAGCTTCACCTCCAATGAACTCAGCTTGAAAAAGACACAATCTTTGTTCTGGATGAGTATTGGGAGCCACAGAAAAACTTGGTGTGGAAAAATGAGTAGGTCAGGGCAGAGGTTGAGGGGGAGGGGTGCACAATCTGGTCTCAGATTACCCAGGGGTTGAATCCTAGTGTATCTCATGATGATTGGGCAAGTGATTAAAAATGACCATTGCTGGGGTGTAAATTTCCTTTCCTCCAAGTAGGGATAATAACACCACCTACCCCAGAGTGCTGTTGAGTCCAGCTACAGTTCACTAAAAAACAGTACTGTACCTCAATACATTTTAGCTATTATTGTTGTTAACTTTTTTTTTTTTTAAAGCTCTTATTGGGATGGTAATAGGAAGGTTCTCCATCTTTAGTGCTTTATGGCTCCTTGTAATGAGTCAGTTTCTGGCCCCTAAAAAGAAAGTTCCAGTGGTCCTTAATTTAAGGGCTGATTTCTCTGCTAATGAGAGTAAGTAGAAGAAGGGCAGGTGTGAAGGGTCAGCTCCATCAGAGAGGGCCGCTGCTGCTGCTAAGTCGCTTCAGTCGTGTCCGACTCTGTGCAACCTCATAGAGGGCTGGAAACAATGCTATTTGAGCCTCTGAGACTATCAAAGTGAATTTAAGAGCTTAAGAAACATGGGAGCTCCGTGAAAGGAGGTGTTAGTAACAAAAATAAAATTAATGTTACCAAGTACGTTAACATTCATTGTCTCATTTGATTCTCAATTATATATGATTACATATTCTATAGATTCTATGTGGTAAGTCATTAACTCTCTTGAATAAACAAATGAATAGTTGAATAGGCATTATTGTCCTATTTAAATGAGGAAATGGAAACGTACTCTTTGCTAGGTAACAGACTTCCCTGACATTTAGTAGCTGAAAGCAACAATGACTCCTTAAAAAAATTTTTTTTTATTGATTTACAGTGTTGTGTTAATTTCTGGTATGCAGCAAGGTGATTCAGTTATATATATGTATTTTCCATTACAGTTTATCACAGGATATTAAATATAGTTCACAGTGCTATACAGTAGGATCTTGTTTATCAATCCTATATATACTAGTTGGCATCTATTAACCTCAAACTTCCATTCCATTCCTCCCTTCCACCCCTGCACTTGGCAACCACAAATCTATTCTCTACAACTGTGAGTCTATTTCTGTTTCACAAGGACGTTTATTTGTAACGACTTCTTCATGATTCTGTAGTTTGGCAGGATGGCCTCTCTGCTGGTTTTGCCCAGGTTCAAGATGCTGGAGGGTCCATTGGATTGAGGATCTAAGGGACCTTAGTGGTGTATGTGGCAGTTGATGTCAGCTATGGGCTATGATGCCTTGCTTCTCCCCCTCGTGGCTTCCCCTCCTCCATAGACTAGATGAGCTTCCTCACTTGGAGGTTTCAGGAAAGCAGTCCAAGGTGGTGAAGACAGAAGCTGCAAGGCTGTTGCTTCTACCACATTTTATTTGTCAAAGGAAGTCTCAAGGCCAGCAAAGATCCTAAGGTTGGAGAAACTCCCTCTGTTGATGAGAAAAGCTGTAAAAGTGTAGTTATATTTATTAGGAGATTAGCAAATTTAATCCTTTACTAGCGCTTGGTCAAGGTCCCAGAGTTGATGCGAGTCAGGGTATAACTTGAATGAGGCTCCTGTAACTCCAGGGCTCGTGGCCTTTCTCCTACAGTATGATCACATTTGCGGTATGTGTAAACAGAACTCAGGGGTAAGGCAAAGGCTTTTTGCCCTTAGACATCTTGGGACTTTGGGGACCTGATGTGTCCGAAAAATGTCATAATCCTGAAACACTGTGGTTTGGACATAACATAATTCTTTATTTGTAAACTGTACAAAAATAAAATATTTTTAAGTAGTATAATTCAGAATAGCCTCTTTAAAATGAGAACAGAATGGCTGGCCCCTCCTGGAGAACTAAAGTACTTTTGTGGCTTAAATTAAGAAACATTCACTCTCTGTTATTCATAGAAATACAGATCTAGGGAAATAAACTCTTTAAAAAATGATGAAGTTTGAGGAAAGGACATGTGGTTCCTAAGCATTCAGCTGAAGCTTGAGAAGATGAAACAAGGGAGATTAAAGACAAAAAGATAAAATTTCAAGCCAGCAGAGGCTCCTCTAAAACCTTAGAAGAGAGCAGTCTGTTGAAGAATTGCATTGCCCATGCATTATAGGAGAATCTGCCTAGAGTCCCAAACCGTAGTGATCTGTTATGAGCAATAGAAGAAAGTGATTCACAAAATGATTTGTTATACTTCCCCACCCCCCCCGATGCTTGTGATGGTGCAAACTTTAGAACTTTACTGTGACCCCCAAAGATACTTAATGGCCCTCAAAATGGTTTCTTGGAGGAGAAAAGAGTAACATGTAAATGCCTGGTCTCTTATTCCTGGCTGCTAAGAAATGAGTGGTGCTCAGCTGCCTGCCTCTGCAGTGCTGACTGAGGCAGTGGACAGAACCTCAGGACAGAACAAAGCTCCAGGAGGTGTGCGACTCTGCAGGAGAAGGGCCCTAGGCCACCAGTGAGAAAGGACCTGGATGGGACACAACTGAGAGGCTGTGAGGGAGGAGAAGACACCTTTAGGGAGAAGGAGGTGTGGATCGTCTGGGAAGATTTTTAGGAAGTTCAATCTTGTTCTCTAATGGGGAGTGCAATTCCCCTTTTGTGCTAAAAAATGCTAAATTCTTTGATGCTTGAGACTCCAAATTGTGTTTATTTTGAACATAACCCCACACAGAGAAGCAGGAATTGGAAGACCTAGTTCCATCTAGGTTATGCTCCATGTGGGTTATGCCCTCCCCACCCCATCCCTCTGGGTTGTCCCAGAGTCCCGACTTTGGGTGCTCTGCTTCACGCATTGAACTGGCACTGGTCCATGCTCATTTGCTTGGTCATGTCCGACTCTTTGCAACTCCATGGACTGTAGCCCGCTGGGCTCCTCTGTCCATGGATTTTTCCAGACAAGAATGCTGAAATGGGTTGCCATTTCCTTCTTCAGGGTGTCTTCCCGACCCAGGGATCTAACCCTTGTCTCTTGTATCTCCTGTGTTGGCAGGTGGATTCTTTACTACTGTGCCACATGGAAAGTGCTTGGGTTATGCTAGCTTTCTTTAAATCATATTTTCCAGGCATTTTCACCTTTACAATCATGATTTTTTTTTTCCCCAGATGGTGAGGGGTTTTACCAATCTTATAGTTTTTTTTTTTTTCTTCCCTAATTTTGTTGTTGGAATGTTTTGCTAGTGGTGAGTTCTGGTCTCTGTATACAAGGCTCTTGATGAAAAGTGCTCCCTGGCCAATAATGAGAGTTCAAGATATTGCTGATCCAGCAGCAGGCTCGTTCAGGGCCCTGCGCAGGCTGCTGTGAACTGCACATCTGAGCACTGGCCTGGTTTCTCTAGCCCAATATTGCAAGTAATTTAGCAACCATGTTACTGCCCCAGAGCCACCCTGGCATTGGAGCCAGCAGGCATTAAAGTCACGGTCATTTGTATTCCTAGGGGTTTCTAGACAAGCTTTGTTACTCATGAGAGTCAATTGTCATCTTGTTTCATTTCCCACTTCCTGCTCTTTCAGGTTCTTTTCCTGGCTGTGGAAAGGCCATCTGAGTAGAGGGATATTTGGATTAAGATGAAAAAACAAGAGGCTTCCCTGGAGTGGTGTCAAAGCCATAATGATGATAAGGAGAGCACATGCATATATAGGTTCGTTGATTCTTTTTTTCCTTTTAAATTAATTTATTTATTTTGTGTGCTTAGTCAATCAGTCGTATCTGATTCTTTGCGACTGCGTGAACTGTAGCCCACTAGGCTCCTCTGTCCATGGGGATTCTCCAGGCAAGAATACTGGAGTGGGTTGCCATGCCCTCCTTCAGGGGATCTTCCTAACCCAGGGGTCGAACCCAGGTCTCCCACATTGTGGGCAGATTCTTTACTGTCTGAGCCACCAGGGAAGCCCCAAAATACAGTCCATGAAATTCTCCAGGCCACAATACTGGAGTGGGTAGCCTTTCCCTTCCCCAGGAGATCTTCCCAACCCAGGGATCGAACCCAGGTTTCCTGCATTGCAGGCGGATTCTTTACCACCTGAGCTATCAGGGAAGCCCTTATTTATTTTAATTGGAGGCTAATTACTTTTACAATATTGTGATGGTTTTTGCCATACATTGACATGAATCAGCCACGGGTATACATGTGTCCCATTTCTGAACCTTGCTCCCAACTCCCTCCCCACCCCATCCCTCTGGGTTGTCCCAGAGCCCTGACTTTGGGTGCTCTGCTTCATGCATTGAACTGGCACTGGTCATCTATTTTACATATGGTAATATACATGTTTCAATGCTATTCTCTCAAATCATCCCACCCTTGCCTTCTCCCACAGAGTCCAAAAGTCTGTTCTTAACATCTGTGTCTCTTTTGCTGTCTTGCATATAGGGTTGTTGTTACTGTCTTTCTAAAGTCCACCTATATACGTAAATATTCTGTATTGGTGTTTCTCTTTCTGACTTACTTCACTCTCTATAACATGCTCCAGTTTCATCCACCTCATTAGCACTGACTCAAATGCATTCTTTTTTATAGCTGAGTAATATTCCATTGTGTATATGTACCACAACTTCCTTATCCATTTTTCTGATGATGAACATCTAGGTTGCTTCCATGTCCTAGCTATTGTAAACAGTCCTGCCATGAACATTGGGGTACATGTGTCTCTTTCAATTCTGGTTTCCTCGGTGTGTATGCCCAGCAGTGGGATTGCTGGGTCATATGGCAGTTCTATTTCTAGTTTTTTAAGGAATCTCCACACTGTTCTCCATAGTGGCTGTACTAGTTTGCATTCCCACCAACAGTGTATGAGGCTTCCCTTTTTTCCACACCCTCTCCAGCATTTATTGTTTGTAGACATTTTGAGGGTGTCCATTCTGACCAGTGTGAGATGATACCTCATTGTGGTTTTGATTTGGATTTCTCTAATAATGAGTGATGTTGAGCATCTTTTCATGTGTGTATTAGCCACCTGTATATCTTCTTTGGAGAAGTGTCTGTTTAGTTCTTTGGCCCACTTTTGGATTGGGTTGTTCATTTTTCTGGTATTGAGCTGCATGAGCTGCTTGTATATTTTGGAGATTAATTCTTATATACTATATATATTTTAAGACCACTTGGCAAACAATACAAGTTTTAGTGCATATTATTGCTGAATCATTCTAATTTTCAAGTCTTTTTTTTAGATTTTTTTCCAGTTTTATGGAGATATAATTGACATGTTATAAGTTTAAGATATACAACTGACAGGTATAACATTATATAAGTTTAAGATATACAATGTGTTGATTTGATACACTTATAAGTTGTGAAATAACTACCATAGCATTAGTTAATACCTCCATCACATCACTTAGTAACTTTTTTTGTGGTAAGAGGATTTAAGGTCTATTCTTTTAGCAATTTTCAAGTATATCATATAGTAGTGTTAATAATCACCATGGTGTACATTAGATTCCCAGAACCTTTTTATCTTATAACTGGACATTTGTATTCTTTGACCAGTGTCTCCTTTCCCACAGCTGTTGGTGACCACAGTTCTTACCTGTTTCTATGAATTTAGTTTTTTTGATTCCAAATGTAAGTGATATTACAGTGTTTGTCTTTCTCTGAATGACTTATTTTACTTAGTGTAATGACTTCAAGGTTGATACATGTTGTCACAATTGGCAGGATGTCCTTTCTCATGGATGTCCTTTCTCAACATATCCCACTGTGTATGTGTGTATGTGTTTGTGTGTGTGTATATATAAAATACATACTACATCTTTATCCATTCATCTGTTGACTACCACTTAGGTTGTTTTGATGTTGTGGCTACAGTGAATAACACTGCAGTGACTATGGGAGTGCAGCTATCTCTTCAGATGCTATTTTCATTTTTCAGATGTAAACTCAGAAGCAGGATTGCTGGATCATGTGGTCATTCTATTTTTAATTTTTTCTTTTTTTAAAAGAATTATTTATGGCTGTGCTGCATCTTCACTTTCTCTAGTTGCTGCCCATGGGGGCTACTCTTTATTGCTGTGGGCAGGCTTCTCGTGGCTGTAGCTTCTCTTGCTGCAGAGCGCAGGCTTTATGGGTGCGGGGGCTTCTGTAGTTGTGGCACATGGGCCTAGTTGCCCCGTGGTATGTGGAATCTTCCTGTGCCAGGGATTGAACCTGTGTCCCTTGCATTGGGAGGCATATTCTTAACCACCAGGAAAGTCCCAATAATTTTTTTTTTTCCTTTGAGAGTAAAGACCATTTTTCTTTATTCAATCAGTGAAAATTTACTGAGCATGTACTGTGCATGCATTTTAGAGAAGCAGTATACAAAGATGAGTAAGACGATGTCTGTTCCCAAGGAACTTACAGTTTATAGGAGGGACAGGGCAATTACAAATATAGGATAACAGAGATGCACCAAAAAAGAGAAGAAGGGTGTAAAACCCAAACTTGGAGGTAAGGAATCAAGCTGTGTTTGGAGGGAGAGAAAACATTAAATTTATTTTAATTGAAGGTCATAAAAGAACTTCAGATCCAGAGTTCTCTAGGTACAACTGCTGGTCACAGAGCCATAGTCAGGCATTAGAAACGGGAAGGTTCAGACCAAGTGCATGATTTCTGAGTCTGGATATTTGGTGAAACCAAGACTTTCTTTGTTTATTTTTAGAAATTTCTTAACTTTTTTTTGGAGTATAGTTGATTTACAATGCTGTGTTAGCTTCAGGTGTACAGCAAAGTGAATAAGTTATCTGTTACATGTAGATTCTGTTTCCATACAGATCATTACAGGATACTGAGTCGAGTTCCCTGCGCTATACAGCAGGTGTTATTTATTTATCTACTTTATATATAGTGGTGTGTATTTGTCAGTTCCAATCTCCCAATTTTTGCCCCCTTCCCTTTCCACCTTCATAACCATAAGTTTGTTTCTATATCTGTGACTCTATTTCTGTTTTATAGTAAGTTCATTCATACATTTTTTTTTTGATTCCACATATAAATGATATTGGACTTTCCAGGTGGTGCTAGTGGTAAAGAACCTGCCTGTCAATGCAGGAGACATAAGAGATGTGGGTTCAATTCCTCAGCTGGGAAGATCCCCTGAAGGAAGATGTGGCAACCCACTCCAGTATTCTTGCCTGGAGAATCCCTAGGACAGAGGAGCCTGGCAGGCTACAGTCCATAGGTCACAAAAAGTCGGACATGACTGAGTGACTAACACTTTCACTATTGTAGGGACAGGTTGGACAGGAGCTGGATACCTGCTGGATTACTTAAGTCCTGTGCCTTTTAGGACTCTAGATACCAAGGCAGAGAGGGCATCCCATCTCAAATGTGTACATTCATGGAGGGCCTTAATGAGTTTCCATTGGAGGCTACTGGGGTCAAGAAGAGTTTCATCAGAACTAAACCATCTGGAAAAGTCTAGATGGAAAAACTTCCAGGCTGCCCATGCCTTTTCTTCTATATAGGTGGGTAGAGGAAGTGACTGGGGCAGGGATGAGAGCTCCCTGTCCTGGGGCTTCTTTAGAGGCAGCCTGCTTAGCAGCTTGGTCTGCAAATTGGTTTCCCTTTGTAATGTCAGATGAGCCTCACTGATGGCCTTTGCAATGAACTATGGCTACCTCTGGGGGCTTCCCAGGTGGTGCTAGTGGTAAAGAACCCACCCGCCAATGCAGGAGACATAAGAGACATGAGTTTGATCTCTGGGTTCGGAAGATCCCCTGGAGAAGGGCAGGGCAACCCACTCCAGTATTCCTGCCTGCCCATGGACAGAGGTGCCTGGTGGGCTACAGTCCATAGGGTCGCAAAGAGTCGGATATGACTAAAGTGACTTAGCATGCACACACACACACACGGCTACCTCTGTAGGCAGGTGGACAGCCTGGATTAGCTGATTAATAAGGGTCGTATTTAATGGGGCTGTTTTTGGAGATTAGGAATCCTCTTTCTTTGCAGATGGCTACACAGGCATGTAGGATCAAGAAAGCATATTTAGAATCAGTGTAAATTGTGGCCCTTTTTGATTTGGCCAATTCTAATGCTCAGGTGAGTGCAGTGACTTTGGCAAGTTATGGGGATGAGCACTGAGGCAAGCCCAGGCCTCAGTGACCTCATGGAGGGATATGATGACATATCCAGCCTTGTGTTCTCCCTGTGCTGTGTTACTGTTTCCATCGGTGAATCAAACGTGGTCAGCATCAGCCAAACATTGATCCAAGAGGTCCAGGTAGGCATTGAAGAGAATTGTCAAGACCTTGGAACAAAAATCGGCAGGAGCTTTATCCCCTGAGCAAGATTGCTAGATTTAGAGTCCTACAAACACGCAAGATATCTGAGGGTTTTCAAAAAAACAACAAAAAATAACCGGGAGAGGGGCGGAGGATTTGATATCTGAGGATCTTATTGTCTGAGCGCCAGGCTGAAGCCAGTCATTAAGTAAATGTGGTGCATGCTGGGTAGTGAGAACCCAAATGGGTGCTCCCAGGGTGAATTTAAGGGCCTCCTCTCTTAGGAGGGATAGTACTCCTGTGCCCTAAGACAGGGGGCCAGCCCTTCACAGTGGGACCCTACTGTTTGGAGAGGAAGGCTACCGGCTTTTGAGTTTCTCCTAGTCTTTGGGCGAGGATCTCTAAGGCAACACCCCCTTTTTTGTGGGTGGAAATTTGGAATAGCTCGGCAGGGTTGGGTAATCCTAAAGTTGGAGCTCTGGTAGAGAGTTCCCCCCCCCCCCGCCAAATCTCTTTTGGCAAAGATATTTTAAAGCTTGAGCTCTGGCAAAGAGGAGGTTCCTATGGCCTCCTGTTGGGATGGCCCCCATGCAAGGGGTATTTAATAATCTCTGCATTTTGAGGCTTCATATATGGGCTGTGCAATGAAACTATAGTTGGATATCTGAATACAATATCTGGTTAGGCCCAGGAATGCTTGTAGCTGCTTACAGGTGGTGGGAGTCTGTAGGTCAGATATAGATAGCTTTTATACAGTCTGCCAAAATGCTGTGCCTCTCAGTATACCTGTCAGTATTGTTCTGAGATAGGAAACTTATTGTTGTACTAGCTGAGCCTTAGATTTGGACACTTTATAATCCCACTTGGCCAAGAAATTAAGGACCTGATTGGCATGAATGGCCTAGGGTTGAGAGCGGAAACAAATCAAGAATTCATCTACATATTGTAGGAAAGCTCCCCTCTCAAGTGTTAAACATTGTAAATCTTGGACTGGAAGTCACTCAGTTGTGTCCAACTCTTCGTGACCCCATGAACTGTAGCCTGCCAGGCTCCTCTGTCCATGGAATTTTCCAGGCAAGAATACTGGGGTGGGTTGCCATTTCCTTCTCTAGGGGATCTTCCTGACTGAGGGATCAAATCTAAGTCTCCTTGCAAACTAAAAGAATTGCAAGCAAGTTCTTTACCATCTGATCCATCAGGGAAGCCCTGATCTCAGGCTAGCACCTGTCTAAAGAGGTGGGAGCTATCCCTAAAGCCCTGCAGCAGAACAGGCCAGGTCAGTTGTTGAGGTGCTTGTAATGGAGATTCTCATTCTAATGCAAACAAGTATTGTGATTCTGGGGCCAATAGGATGCAGGAGAAATCATCTTTCAAATCTAGGGCTGAGAACCAGCTACTATCTGGGGGTAGCTTTCCCAAAAATATGTAAGGTTTGGAGACTATTGGGTGTAGGGGAATTATTACCTCATTAATGATTCAAAGTCATTGATGAGGCAGTAACAGACCAGGTGGTAAGTGCTGTCCTTTTTCTTGACTGCTAGTATTGGGGTAATGCAAAGTGAATTTGTGGGGATAAGGAGTCCATGAGACATCTGGATTTGAATATGATGGGTTGAAGTCCCATGTGGGCTTTGGACTTAAGGGGATATTATGTCTTTTGGGGAAATTTATGTGGGTCCTTTAGAGCTGTTGTGACCAGTGTTGCATTTTTAGCTTTTCTTTGGACACTCGGGTCCCAGGCCAGTGGGTTGACTTGTAGCTGGTATGGCCCAGAGGAATTTTTGATATCCTCATTAGTTAGAGTTCCTAAAGTTTCCCAGAGTTTGCACCCTGGATGGGGTCCAGAATGGCATTCCATTTTTGTAGTATGTCCCTCTGCAGGAGTCATCTAGGACAGTCAGGCATTTGTGAAAAACTGTGGGAAAATCCAGATCCCTCCCAGACACAGAAGAGGGGTATAGTAGAAGGCCTGTTGAATGGCTTGCCTGTGGCTCCCGTGATGGTGCAGGTCTATGAAGAGAAGGGTCCAGAGAAGGAAGTCAAGACAAATAGGTGGCCCCCCAACTGAGTAAGAAAATGATTGACTTACCTGCCACATCCATTTGTGCTCTTGACTCCACTCCAGTGATGTGAATCTGTTGTACTGGGGCCAACTGGAGGGGCCCTCCTAAGTCTTGGGCAGTCACCTGGGTAGGAGCCTCTGGTCCTTGGTCTCTTTGGATCAAGGGGCAAAGGGCTGTCCAGTTTCCCAACTGTTGGCATTTATAACAAGCAGTCTTAGGTTTATCCCAACTGGGGCACTTCTGTGCCCAATGGCCCATCTGGCAACAAATGTGATATTTGTCTTTTTTGAGCTGTAAATTCAGGGTACTCTTGGGGGCAGCTTGACCCTTTAGGGCGGCCATCATCTGGGCATATGTTGATTCCTTCCTTCTTTCCTTCTCCCAGGCCTTGGCCTCAGTCTCTTGGTCACGGTTATAGATGACTGAGGTTTTGTTCACTAGTGCATCTAAGGTGACATTTAGATCTTCAATTAGTTTTTATAATTTGTCTCTAATATCAGGAGCTGATTTAGCTTGTCCCTCATATGGGTCCAGATCTAGATTGGTGTATTTAATGAATGTTTCCCTCAGCCTGTTAAGGAAGCGTGTTGAATTTTCCCTGAGCTCCTAGCTGATTGCTATTACATGGGAGTAGTTTATGACTTAATGTTGGGGTGCCTTAAAGCCCGCTTTGATACAGATGATAAAATTGTTTCTTTCCCATTGATGTTCTTTCTGATTGTAGTCCCATTCCAGATCAATGCTGGGGCCTGCCGTCTCCCCAATGGGGAGTACCAGAAAGGTGGAGTTCATCAGCAAATTTTTTTGCCTCTCTTTCAACTCATTCTATATCAGTATCAGAAAGGGTCTGGTTTGGATTATGGTGATATCTTTCCAGGTCAGTTCATAAGCCTTAGTGGTATGTTGGAATCCCTGGATATATTTAGTGGAATTGTCTGACAAGCTACCCAATTTTGCCTTGATCTTTTTTAGTTCTACCAATGAGAAAGGCTTATGGACTAGTTGTGGGCCAAATTTGCCTCCTGGTGCTTCCACCAAGGGAAAGACTTTAGCTGATGGAGGTAACAGAGGTCCCTTGTAAGGTGGTGGGGCAGAACTAGATGTGATGTGGCTGGTAGAACTGAGGGATTTTCCTTAAGAAGCAGGGCTGCAAGGGTGAGAAGTTTACAAGTTGTAAGGAAATCTTGTCTATTCCTTAGGACAAAGGAAAGTTGTCCATATGGGATCTCAGACTATTTGCCCTGCCTTTTGCAAAATAGGTCTAACTGGAGAATAGTGTTATAATTAATGGTTCCATTTAGGGGCCAGGATTCCCAGACCCAAAGGTGATATTGGGTCTAGACCGTATTATAAAGAAAATGAGTCTCCTCTTTTGTAGCATGGCAGGGTCATGGATGTTTAGCTGAAGCAGTTGCCTCTTGTTCTTGGCTAACTTCCTGCCTAACAGAGAGATGAGTGAAATATATTAAGGGGATTTGTTTGTTTGCTTGTTCAGTCTCTAACTTGTGTTCAACTCTTTGCTACCCCATGGATTGCAGTATGCCAGGCTTCCCTGTCCTTCACTATTTCCCAGAGTTTGCTCAAACTCATGTCCATAGATTTGGCGATGGTATCTAACCATTTCATCCTTTGTCATACCCTTCTCCTCCTGCCTTCCATCTTTCCCAGCATCAGGGTCTTTCCCAAGGAGTCAGTTCTTCACACCAGGTGGCCGAAGTATTGGAGCTTCAGCATTAGTCCTTCCAGTGAATATTCAGACTTGATTTCCTTTAGGATTGACTGGTTTGATCTTCTTACAGTCCAAGGGACTCCAGTAGAAGTATAAATTTCCATTACAAAATAAATGAGTCACGGGGCTGAAATGTACACCAAGCAGAATATAGTCAATAGTAATGTAATATCTCTGTGTGGTGACAGATGGTAACTAGACTTATTGTGGTGATCGTTTTGTAATATATAGAAATCTCAGATCATTATGCTGTTCATCAGGCACTAATTAAATTTTTCTTTTTAAATTCCAAACAGCCAGAATGAAAGCTTAAAGAATTTGGCTGCAGCTATTTAACCTAAGGGGTAAAACATGTTTCAGTTGTAGAGAATATCTGCCAGCCGGTATTTTTTTCTTCATCTCAGAAAGAAATACGAGGAAAAAGAAAAATTGCAGCTTGAGGGAATGAAGCTAGGAATGAAAAAAAGATCCCTGACAGTATGATGATGTTCCTTGGACACTGGAATTGATTACCAAGTATTTGATCAGACTGAGGTTTTGCCTAAAGGTGATCTTATCGATAAAGCACCTGAGAGGTGAGAGTTTTGACAAGATAATTTCCACAACTCCTTGAAATCTGTGTTTGGCAAAGATCAAAATGACTGGGGTGCTTCAACTGGGGTTTTGCATTTTTAACAAGCTTTCTTTATTAGTCATTATCTAGTCAGAGAAATAGCAATGTCTTCCATTTAATGAAAGGGATCCGTTATTATAAGATTATCTGTTGGGAGGTTACAGAACACCCTAAAACTAGTGGCTTAAAGGAACAACTGTTTGTTACTGCTCCTCAGCCTAGTGGACAACTGGGCTGCTTGTCTGATCCTGGCTGGTCTCAATCGTGTGTCTGTGGCGGATGTCAGGTCAGCGAGGTGTCTCTGGTCCTGACATCTGATGGATTTTGGCTGGGGCACTTTGTTTCTCCTGTGAGGTCTCATTCTTCAGCAGACCAGCTCAGGCTCATTCATACAGAAGCTTAGTGGGATTCCAGAAGAAAGCATGCAAGGTTTTTAGGTCTAAAATCAGAACTGGCAGTGGGTTTGTGGCATATGGTCTTTATTATGTTGAGATATGTTCCCAGTAGGCCCACTTTCCAAAGTGTTTATTGTAAACAGGTGTTGGATTTTGTCAAAAGCTTTTTCTGCATCTACTGAGATGATCATATAGTTTTTATTGTTTGGTTTGTTAATATGGTGTTGGACTTGATTGATGCACATATGTTGAAGAATCCTTTCATCCTTGGGATAAATCCCACTTGATCACAGCTTGTTGGGTTGAAATAAATATATGCAATATAAAAAATAATCAGAACTGGAATATTGCTTTTGCTACTATTTATTGGCCAAAGCAAGTCATAGGTCCAAGCTAGATCCAAGAGGTGGAGAAAGATATTACTTGTTGATGGGAGGAGCTTTATAGTCATACTGCAAAGGGGAATAGGCAGTCGGAAGGGATTAATCTGGACCATTTTGCATACTGTCTATCATGAAAATAATAGGGTTGGGAGAACCGGAGGAATGAAAGGAACAAGGAATGTGCTAAGGAATAGCACTTTTAATATATGCTTTTAATGGGACTGCTCTTGTGTAGGAGGTGGAGTCTTCTCCATCTCTTGAGTCTGGGTGGGCCTTACAGCTTGCTTGGCTGACAAATGATAGCAAAAGCAATACTGTGTCAACAAGCAGCGCTGGGGTCTTGGAGGGAGGTGTGCCATGCCGCCGCTTGATTTACTTATGAGATACTGCCTCTGCTAGGACCAGGGTGACTTCTTTCCAGATGCCAATGATTCACATTGAATGAACCTAACCAAAAGCCACTGAAAAGAGAATCTCTGGAAAACCTAGCATGCTTCCGGGCCTGGCAGTATAGAGTAGATTGAAAGGGGAGTGTGGGGCTGTGAGCAGACTGGAAAACAACCGCACAGTTCCACAGTTCCCTGTGGAATTCTTATCACATTACAGGTATGAGATCTATTGCTCTAGCATGCTATGATTCTAGGGGGGTAGTTTTTCATCCCAAAGACAGACACTGGCTCAGTCAACTGTGTCTTGGTGATTTTTGACCTGTAACTAGGCTGGAGCTAGGGGTATTCACAAGATAATTATGGTGAATGGTCAAGAAAGTCAGATTTTGGTCTCATTCATCATTATATCAAAGGAGGTTATCTGTATGGAGAAGCAATGTGCATGCTCAGTTGCTAAGTCATGTCTGGCTTTCCGTGACTTTATGGACTATAGCCCATAAAGGAGTAGCCCACCATGCTCCTTTGTCCGCAGGATTCTCCAGGCAAGAATACTGGAGTGGTTTGCCATATTCTTCTCCAGGAGCTCTTCCTGACCCAGGGACTGAACCTGAGTCTCCTGTGTCTCCTGCATTGGCAGGGAGATTTTTTTTTACCACTGAGCCACCTGGGAAGCCACATGGAGAAGTAACAGATAACAAAAATTTTGTTGTTTGTCTTCTGAGAAGTTGCTTGGCCAGTGGTCTCAGCCATCAGCCCAGAGGATTTGCATGATGCTATGAGTGAATGGGGTATAGACAGGCAGGCAATCAGCATGAAAAAGTACAAGACTAGTAATCTAGTCAGACTTGTAAGAAGTTAAAATTCTGGATTCTCTAATTAGAAGAGAGAATTTACATATTATTAGAGAAATCTGGTAGCTTCCACTTGAGAGTCAGCTAATGACTAATTACGGCAGCTGAGGGGACATCTGAAGGATGGGGCAGGGGTCAGGAAGGCACAGGCAGGGTGACAAATAGTACAAGAATGACACTGCTACTGGGGCGTTTATAAAAATTCCACACTGAACACTGCAGAAGCTTAATTATGGATTCTGAAGACATCTAAATATGTAATGGACTGATCTGGCACGAATGTGTTTTAAATATGTATTCCTTTCCTGTTAAGAACTATTTAACATTGATTATTTATACTGAGGCTTAATCAATTAGTGTTTGAAATTGGACTGCAAATGTGAAAAAAGATAACTACTTAACCTTAGCTCTTTAAGACATGTTAGAAATCATCTATTCCTCCTCTCATTGTGTCTGTAATGAAACTGGGGCCCAGAAAGGTGACATAGCTGGTCTGAGGTCATGCAGCTGATTAAAGACAGAATCAGGACTAGAACTCAAGCTGGGTGATTCCCAGTCAGATGGGTTTTTATTCCCTTTACCATAATTTCTACCTTGTATTTTGACAGAGGTGAGCCCTGTATCTAAATGGAGCTTGAAGAAAGTATTTTCTAGATTCATCAGAATCACCCATGGGTGCTTTTATAGATCTGCCTGGAGCCTAGCCCAGAACTTCAGAGGCAGAATTCTGTGTATTTTAACAACCACCACCACCTGCTTAGGCGTTTTTGATGTCCTGTCTCCCTTTTATCTTGCCTAGTTCTGAGTAAGGATATGGTTTTAGGCATTGATTAGCAGGAGAGAGAACTCTTTCCAGAGGTTTACATGCTTTCAGTTAGGTAAGGCTTTTGCCTAAAGCCCCCACCCCACCTTTTATAAATACTTATTGATTGATATTTGGCTGTGCTGGTTCTTAGTTACAGCACACAGGGTCTTCAGTCTTCGTTGTAGCACATGGGATCTTTTCAGCTGTGGCATGCGGGATCTAGTTCCCTGACCAGGAATCAGACGTGGGCCCCACTGGACCACCAGGGAAGTCCCTGAAGCCCTGTCTTTTTTTTTTTTTTTAAATTTGGAGGCTAATTACTTTACAATATTGTAGTGATTTTTGCCATACATTGACATGAATCAGTGATGGGTGTATATGTGTTCCTGAACACCCCTCTCACCTCCCTCCCCAACCCATCCCTCTGGGTCATCCCAGTACACCAGCCCTGAGCACCCTGTCTCATGCTTCGAACCTGGACTGGCGATCTGTTTCACATATGATAATATACATGTTTTAATGCTATTCTCTCAAATCATCCCACCGTCGCCCTCTCCCACAAAGTCCAAAAGACTGTTCTATACATCTGTGTCTCTTTTGCTATCTCGCATATAGGGTCATCGTTACCATCTTTCTAAATTCCATATATATGCGTTAGTATACTGTATTGATGTTTTTCTTTCTGACTTACTTCACTCTGTATAATAGTCTCCAGTTTCATCCACCTCATTAGAACTGATTCAAATGTATTCTTTTTAATGGCTGAGTGATATTCCATTGTGTATATGTACCACAGCTTTCTTATCCATTCTCCTGCTGATGGACCTCTAGGTTGTAAAGTCCTGTCTTTACTGAGCAACTTCCTGAGGGGCTCACGAGCTGTAACCCCTCACTCAATAGAGATTTCCATGGGCCCCTCCTTTGTACAGAGAGTAATAACACTGAAGGTGCAGCACTGGCTATAGACAGGTTGGTTCCTCCAAGTAAAATTGTAGGATGATGTTCAGTTCAGGCCATCTCAAGTGTTGATCTCCAGGCGCCAGGTTGTTGGTGTGTTTGGCCAATGGTGAATGTGAGTTATCAGGGAGAGAAGCCAACTCTAGGTATAAGTGAGTCTCTCTTGCCCTTTGTGGTATCTGCAGCTCCTGAAACAGTACCTGACATATATTAGGTGCTCAGTAAATATTTGCTGGCTGACTGAATGAAATGAAGCCCCCTGTTTGGCGCCAGCTGTGAAATAGCTGTACTTAATGTATCATGAGTCAGTAAGTGTCCTCTTTCCAGAGTGTGGTTGGATTCTGAGTGTAGTTGGGATTCATCCTGTAAAGCACCACAGGGCCTAACATATGATGATAAATCATAACCCTCCTAGGTGTTCGGAATCAATTTCACACCTCATCTGTTACCATGAGCAGAATATGTGAGAAAGTACCCTCGTCTTTGTAATACATCAGCTCACAAAAATAAAAAAATGCCCGAAGATCAGAAAAGGGAACACTGTTATAGTGCATGGTGCTTAATCAGCTACCCAGACAGTGATGGATTTCAGGGGATATTTACATTTGAATCATGACATCTAAAATGTCTCAAGTACAACCCATAGTGTATGGGCAGCATGGAAGCAGTTTTAAAAAATCATTTCTCATTATCTGTAGTTAAAAACAAAGTCTCTTTTTGTACACACATTCTTTCTACAAAAGTAATAATAAAAAAACAGGATAAAGTCCTGTCTAGATCAATGATAGGCTTGGAGTCCTCACTGTGTCCCTGACAGACATCACTGATTGATCGCAGTACATTTTCCTGCTTCACCTGGTACGGTCTCATTACTTCTCAATCCAAGGCTCTAAGAAGCCATTGCTGATTGATCTGAGTTGACTGAAACTCATTGACCATTGCTGATCTATAGTTTGTCTTTGTTCTCTGAAAAGCTAACTATAGTGGATAATAAGATGGAGGGAAAAGCAAAGGAAATGCTATTGGTTTGGAAAGCATCATGGATTAATCAGCTGATCCACTTCCTGCTTCTGGACAGGATCGTATTCAAAGCCATGGACAGAATGATTTCCTTACTGGTGGTGTTTCGCCAGTTGAGATTCTGGGGCCAGGTGCATCATGGGTGATACTGTAGGAACTTGTGCCTTGCTTAAGATGTAATGGATCAGAACCTCTGGGCTTGAAGTCAAGGAGGCTGCATTGGAACTAGTACTCAGGTGCATCTTAGTCACTCTAAAGTTGGCAATGATGCCCTATGGCTATCTGGGGGTCTAGTCTCACCTCTGTTGTTTACTCGCCATGAGAACCTGGACCTATCCCTTACCACAGCCTCAATTTTCTTATGGAGAAATAGTAACATTGTGTCATCAACTCCTGGGGCAGTCATGAAACTCACCTGGGACTTCTGAGAATGCTTTCAGGCAAAGTGAGTGCTGTAGACATGGAATATATTGTTGTTTATCTGGTAAACTCTGTGGGGTAATTGGAGTATGCTTTTGAAAGTTTATTTTAACTTTATCAAGAGCTAGTGATCTACTAAAAACCAGAATGACTCTCAAAGGTAAAACAACTCTGTTGAAGAGACCAGAGCAGTAGTTCTCAACCATGCTTATAAACTAGAAACATAAGGGAGGTTTTAAAAAAAATTTATGTTGGAGTATAGCCAACTTAACATATTGGCTATAGTTTCAGGTGGGCAGCAAAGGGACTCAGCCATACATGTACATGTACCCATTCTTGCCAAAGCTGCTGTTTCATATCCAGGCTGCCACATAATATTGAGCAGAGTTCCCTGTGCTATACAGTAGGACCTTGTAGGTTATCCATTTTAAGTAAAGCAGTGTGTACATGTCAATCTCCGTCTCTCTGACTATTCCTCCCACTGCCATTCTCCCCCGACTGGCAGCCGTAAGTTCATTCTGTAAGTCTGTGAGTCTATTTCTATTTTGTATGTAAGTTCAACTGTATTGTTTCTTTTTAGATTCCACATATAAGGGATATCATATGATGTTGTTTCTCCTTCTCTGACTTACTTTATTCAGTATAACAATCTCTAGGTCCGTTATGTGGGGAAGTTTTAAAAACTACCTAAGCCAGAGCTCCATCCAGGACAAAGTTACAAGAATTCAGAGGGTGAACTTGAGCTTGGCATCTCTTGTACGTATTCTGGTTTCCAGCCTTTCTGAAAAATGGCTGACCTCTTGGTCTTTCAATCCGATCAGCATTTCGGTATTTTGCCAACACATTTCGTTTTAAATTACTCAGGCTCACATTTGTTGCTTGTGACCAGAAAACCTGAACTGATATCTCATTAGTCAGTTAACCTTCAAAGCTAGGGACTGTGACTGTCTCCTTCACCTCTGGATTCGGAGTGACTCACACAGATCCTGACACTCAGTGAGATAAAAACTGGCTTAACAATTTGAGGTAGAATTTTTTAGATTATTGCAAACGTTATGGATGTATGAGTTACAATATTGTAGTACTAATGTCCAGGTGAATTCTTTGGGTAATTTTACTTGGGTAAAGTTTACTTGGTAATTCTATCTATATTTGATGCTTACTCCTTGGAAGAAAAGTTATGACCAACCTAGATAGTATATTGAAAAGCAGAGATATTACTTTGCCGACTAAGGTCCATCTAGTCAAGGCTATGGTTTTTCCAGTAGTCATGTATGGATGTGAGAGCTGGACTGTGAAGAAGGCTGAGTGCCAAAGAATTGATACTTTTGAACTGTGATGTTGGAGAAGACTCTTGAGAGTCCCTTGGACTGCAAGGAGATCCAACCAGTCCATTCTGAAGGAGATCAGCCCTGGGATTTCTTTGGAAGGACTGATGCTAAAGCTGAAACTCCACTACTTTGGCCACCTCATACGAAGACTTGACTCATCGGAAAAGACTCTGATGCTGGGAGGGATAGGGGGCAGGAGCAGAAGGGGACAACCGAGGATGAGATGGCTGGATGGCATCACGGACTCGATGGACGTGACTCTGAGTGAACTTTGGGAGTTGGTGATGGACAGGGAGGTCTGGCGTGCTGCAACTCACGGGGTCGCAAAGAGTCGGACACGACTGAGTGACTGAACTGAACTAATGTACAATATATATTACAGGTATACAACACAATGATTCACAATTTTCAAAGATTATATTCCGTTTGTAATTATGAAGCATTGTCTATATTTCCTATGCTGTACACTATATTCTTGTAGCTTATTTTATACCTAATAGTTTGTATCTCTTACTCTGCTAATCCTATGTTGTCCCACCCTCCTTCCCTCTCCCTACTGATAAACACTAGTTTGTTCTGTGAGTCTGCTTATTTTTTGTTATATTCACTAGTTGATCATGGTGTGTTTTTATATTCTATATACATGTGAAATAAACTATTTGTCTTTTTCTGTTAGACTTATTTCACTTCACATAATACCCTCCAAGTCTAGCCATGTTGCTGCAAATGACAAAATTTCATTCTTTTTTTGTGGCTAAGTAGTATTCTATTGTGCATGTATATATCTGCATTTATATCATGTTTCTTAATTATTTTGACAAAGTATAGTTGATTTGCAATGTCAATTTCTGCTGTATAGCAATGTGATTCTGCTAAACATATATATATTTATATCTTTTTAAAATGTTTTTAAATTATAGTTTAACATAGATTTTTTAAAATTAAAAAAACATATTGGAGTATAGCTGATTAACAATAATGTGGTAGTTCCAGGTGAACAGCAAAGGGACCTAGCCATATATATACATGTATCCATTCTCCTCTAAACATCCCTCCTTTTCAGGCTGGCACATAACATTAAGCAGAGTTCCATGTGCTATGCAATAAGGTTTTGTTGGTTATCCACTTTAAATATAGTTATATATAGGGATAGTTAGGGACTTTGGGAAGGTCATGTACACAATGAGATATTTAGTAGAGGATATCAAATATAGTTCCATGTATTATACAATAAGATCTCGTTTATCCATCCTATATATAAGCTGTTATGCATCCTATATATAAGCTATTATGTATACATGGAACTATATTCAATATCCTATGATATATATAACAGTGTGTACATAACCTTCCCAAAGTCCCTGACTACCCCTATATATACTATACATGTGCTAACCCCAACCTCCCACTCCATCCCTCCCTGTTGGCAATCACAAGTCTAGTCTCTATACCTATGAGTCTGTTTCATAGACATGTTCATTTGTGTCATAGTTTAGATTCTCTGTATAAATGATATCATATGGTACTTGTCTTGCTCTTTATCACTTACTTGGTTGATTATCTCTGGTTGTATCCATGTTGCTGCAAATGGCATTACTTTTATAAAAAATCACTGACTAGTTTTCTGTTGTGTATATATACACACTACATCTATGTTCATTCATCTGTCAATGGATATTTAGTTTGCTGCTATGTCTTGACTATTGCGAATAGTGCTATATGAATATAGGGGTGCATGTGTCTTTTTGAATTAGTTTTGTCTGGATATATGCTCAGGAATAGGATTTCTGGATCATATGGCAATTCCAGTTTAAGTTTTTTGAGTAACATAACATACTGTTTTCCACAATGGCTGCGCAAACTTCCATTCCCACCAATAGTTAGAAGGGTTCCCTTTTATCCACACTTTTTGATGATGGCCATTCTGACCAGGTGGCTCAGTGATAAAGAATTGGCCTGCCAATGCAGGAGATGTGGGTTTGATCCCTGGGTTGGGAAGATCCCCTGAAGAAGGGACTGGCAATCCACTCCAGTATTCTTCCCTGGAAAATCCCATAAATAGAGGAGCCTGGCAAGCTACAGTCCATACGGTCCCAAAGTTAGACACAACTGAACACAGCACATGTCTTTGGAGAAATATATATTTAGACCTTCTGCCCTTCTTTTGGATTTTGTTGTTGTTGTTATCAAGTTATATAAGTTGTATATTATGGAAATTAAGCCTTTGTTGGTCATATCATTTGTAGATATTTTCTCCCATTCCATAGGTTTTCTTTTTGTTTTATGGTTTCCTTTGCTGTGCAAAAGCTTATAAATTTGATTAGGTCCCCCCTTTTAAATTTACTTATTTTAAAATATAATTTCTGTTCATTGCAATGGTGAATGGAATTGTTTCCTTAATTTCTCTATTTTCTCATTATTAGTGTATAGAAATGCAAGGGATTTCTGTGTGTTGATTTTATATCCTGCCACTTTACTATATGCATTGATTAGCTCTAGTAATTTTCTGGTGGAGCCTTTAGGGTTTTCTATGTAGAGGATCATGTCATCTGCAAACAGTGAGAGTTTTACTTCTTCTTTTCCAATTTGGATTTCTTTTATTTCTTTTTCTGCTCTGATTGCTGTGGCCAAAACTTCCAGAACTATGTTGAATAGTAGCGGTGAGAGTGGGCACCCTTGTTTTGTTCCTGACTTTAGGGGAAATGCTTTCAATTTTCCACCATTGAGGATAATGTTTACTGTGGGTTTGTCATATATAGCTTTTATTATGTTGAGGTATGTTCCTTCTATTCCTGCTTTCTGGAGGGTTTTTATCATAAATGGATGTTGAATTTTGTCAAAGGCTTTCTCTGCATCTACTGAGAAAATCATAAATTTTTCAATTTGTTAATGTGTGGTGTATTACACTGATTGACTTGCAGATATTGAAGAATCCTTGCATCCCTGGGATAAAGCCCACTTGGTCATGATGTATGATATTTTTAATGTGTTGTTGGATTCTGATTGCCAGAATTTTGTTAAAGATTTTTGCATCTATGTTCATCAGTAATATTGGCCTGTAGTTTTCATTTTTGGGGGCATCTTTGTTAGGTTTTGGTATTAGGGTGATGGTGGCCTCATAGAATGGGTTTGGAAGTTTACCTTCCTCTGAAATTTTCTGGAAGAGTTTGAGTAGGATAGGCGATAGTTCTTCTCTAAAATTTATGGTAGAATTCAGCTGTGAAGCTGTCTGCACCTGAGCTTTTGTTTGCTGGAAGATTTCTGATTACAGTTTCAATTTCCATGCTTGTGATGGGTCTGTTAAGATTTTCTATTTCTTCCTGGTTCAGTTTTGGAAAGTTGTACTTTTATAAGAGTTTGTCCATTTCTTCCACGTTGTCCATTTTATTGGCATATAATTGATGATAGTAGTCTCTTATGATCCTTTGTATTTCTGTGTTGTCTGTTGTGATCTCTCCATTTTCATTTCTAATTTTATTGATTTGATTTTTCTCTCTTTGTTTCTTGATGAGTCTGGCTAATGGTTTGTAAATATTATTTATCCTCTCAAAGAACCAGCTTTTGGCTTTGTTGAATTTTGCTAAGATCTCTTTTGTTTCTTTTGCATTTATTTAGGAATATATCTACCTAAAGAAACAAAAGACCTGTATATAGAAAACTATAAAACACTGGTGAAAGAAATCAGAGGTCACTAATAGATGGAGAAATTTACCCTGTTCATGGATCAGAAGAATCAATATAGTGAAATGAGTATACTACCCAAAGCAATCTATAGATTCAATGCAATCCCTGTCAAGCTACCAACGGTATTTTTCACAGAGCTAGAACAAATAATTTCACAATTTGTATGAAATACAAAAAACCTCGAATAGCCAAAGCAATCTTAAGAAAGAAAAATGGAACTGGAGGAATCAATCTGCCTGACTTCAGGCTCTACTACAAAGCCACAGTCATCAAGACAGTATGATACTGGCACAAAGACAGAAATATAGATCAATGGAACAAAATAGAAAGCCCAGAGATAAGTCCATGCACCTATGGACACCTTATCTTTGACAAAGGAGGCAAGAATATACAAAGGAGAAAAGATAATCTCTTTAACAAGTGGTGCTGGGAAAACTGGTCAACAACTTGTAAAAAAAAAAAAATGAAACTAGAACACTTTTTAACATCATTCACAAAAATAAACTCAAAATGGATTAAAGATTTAAACATAAGACCAGAAACTATAAAAATCCTAGAGGAGAACATAGGCAAAACACTCTCTGACATAAATCACAGCAGGATCCTCTATGACCCACCTCCCAGAGTATTGGAAATAAAAGCAAAAATAAACAAGTGGGACCTAATTAAAATTAAAATCTTCTGCACAACAAAGGAAACTATAAGCAAGGTGAAAAGACAGCCTTCAGAATGGGAGAAAATAATAGCAAATGAAGCAACTGACAAAGAATTAGTTTCAAAAATATACAAGCAACTCCTGCAGCTCAATTCCAGAAAAATAAATGACCCAATCAAAAAGTGGGCCAAAGAACTAAATAGACATTTCTCCAAAGAAGACATACAGATGGCTAACAAACACATGAAAAGATGCTCAACATCACTCATTATCAGAGACATGCAAATCAAAACCACAATGAGGTACCATTTCACGCCAGTGTGGATGGCTGCGATCCAAAAGTCTACAAGCAACAAATACTGGAGAGGGTATGGAGAAAAGGGAAGCCTCTTACACTGTTGGTGGGAATGCAAACTAGTACAGCTACTATGGAGAACAGTGTGGAGACTCCTTAAAAAACTGGAAATAGAACTGCCATACAACCCAGCAGTCCCACTGCTGGGCATACACACTGAGGAAACCAGAATTGGAAGAGACCCATACCCCAATGTTCATTGAAGCACTGTTTATAATAGCCAGGACATGGAAGCAACCTAGATGTCCATCAGACGAATGGATAAGAAAGCTGTGGTACATATACACAATGGAGTATTACTCAGCCATTAAAAAGAATACATTTGAATCAGTTCTAATGAGGTGGATGAAACTGGAGTCTATTATACACAGTGAAGTAAGCCAGAAAGAAAAGCACCAATATAGTATACTAACACATATATATGGAATTTAGAAAGATTGTAACGATAACCCTGTCTGCGAGACAGCAAAAGAGACGCAGATGTATAGAACAGTCTTTTGGACTCAGAGGGAGAGGGAGAGGGTGGGATGATTTGGGAGAATGGCATTGAAACATGTATAATATCATATGTGAAATGAATTGCCAGTCCAGGTTTGATGCATGATACAGGGTGCTCGGGGCTGGTGTACTGGGATGACCCAGAGGGATGGGATGGGGAGAGAAGTGGGAGGGGGGATTCAGGATGGGGAACATGTACACCCAGGGTGGATTCATGATGATGTACGGTAAAACCAATACAATATTGTAAAGTAATTAGCCTCCAATTAAAATAAATGAATTTATATTAAAAAATAATTTTGATTGGAGTATAATTGCTTTACAATGTTGTATTAATTTCTGCTACACAGCAAAGTGAATCAGCTATATGTATACATATATCCCTTCTTTTTCAGATTTCCTTCCCATTTGAGCTATCATAGAGCATTGAGTAGAATTCATTGTGTGATACAGTAGGTTCTCGTTGCTGTTCAGTCACTAAGTGATGTCCGACTCTTTGTGACCCTATGGACTGCAGCACACCAGGCTTCCCTGTCCTTCACCATCTCCTGGAGTTTGCTCAAACTCATGTCCATTGAGTCAATGATGCCATCTAACCATCTCATCCTCTGTCATCCCCTTCTCCTGCCTTCAATTTCTCCCAGCATCAGGGTCTTTTCCAATGAGTCAGTTCTTCGCATCAGTGGCCAAAGTATTGGAGCTTCAGCTTCACCATCAGTCCTAATGAATGTTCAGGGTTGATTTCCTTCAGAATTGACTGGTTTGCTATTGCTGTCCAAGGAATTCTCAAGCGTCTTTTCCAGCACCACAATTCAAAACATCAGTTCTTTGGCGCTCAACCTTCTTTATGGTCCAACTTTCACATCTGTACATGACTATTGGAAAACCATAGATAACTTTGACTAGATGGACCTTTGTGGGCAAAATTATATCTCTGCTTTTTAATGCTGTCTAGGTTGTCATGCTTATTTCCAAGGAGCAAGCAACTTTTGATTTCATGGCTGCAGTCACTGTCCACATTGATTTTGGAGCCCAAGAAAATGGCTTCTGTCACTTTTTTTCATTTTCCCCTGTCTATTTGCTAGGAGGTGATGGGACTGGATGCCATGATCTTGTTTTGAATGTTGAGTTTGAAGTCAGCTTTTTTACTCCTCTTTTCCTTTTATTAAGAGGCTCTTTAATTCTCCAGTTTCTGCCATTGGGGTGATAACATCTCTCATGTCATCCCTCATGTCTGAGGTCATTGATATTTCTCCTGGCAATCTTGATTCCAGCTTGTGAGTCATCCAGCCTAGCATTTCTCATAATGTACTCTGCATAGAAGTTAAATAAGCAGGGTGACAATAAACAGCCTTGACTTGCTCCTTTCCCAATTTTGAACTAGTCTGTTCTATGTCTGGTTCTAACTGTTGCTTCTTGACCTACATACAGATTTCTCGGGAGGTGAGTAAAGTGGTCTGGTATTCCCATCTCTTTCAGACTCTTCCACAGTTTGTTGTGATCCACACAAAGGCTTTAGTGTAGTCAGTGAAACAGAAGTAGATGTTTTTTTCTGAAATTCTCTTGCTTTTTCTATGATCCAACGAATGTTGGCAATTTGATCTCTGGTTCCTCTGCCTTCCCTAAATCCAGCTGGAAGTCCTTGGTTCATGTATTGTTGAAGCCTAACTTGAAGGATTTTGACCACTGCCTTGCTAGAATGTGAAATGAGTGCAACTGTGCAGTAGTTTGAACATTCTTTGGCATTGCCCTTCTTTGGGATTAGGATGAAAACTGAACTTTTCCAGTCCTGTGGCCATTGCTAAGTTTTCCAAATTTGCTGGCATATTGAGTACAGTACTTTAACAGCATCATCTTTTAGGACTTGAAATAGCTTTGATGGAATTCCATCACCTCCACTAGTTTTGTTCATAGTAATGCTTCCTAAGGCCCACTTGACTTCCACAGTCTAGGATGTCTGGCTCCAGGTAAGTGACCACACCATTGTGATTATCCAGGTCATTAGTTATCTCTTTTATACATAGTAGTATAATTTTTGAGGGACCTCCTGACTGTTTTCCATAGTGGCCGTACGTACCAATTCCCATCAACAGTGTAGGAGGGTCTCTCTTCTCTGCATCCTCTTCAGCATTTATTATTTGTAAGTTTTTTTTTAAACTCATTCTTTTTTTAAAGAATTTATTTATTTTAATTGGAGGATAATTAACTTATAATACTGTGGTTTTTGCCATACATCGACATGAATAAACCATGGGTGCAAATGCCCGCCCCCCCATGCTGAACCCCACCTCCCTGCCACCTCCTTTCCCACCCTACCCCTCTGTGTTGTCCGAGAGCACTGGCTTTGATTGCCCTGCTTCATGCATCTAACTTGCACTGGTTATCTATTTTACATCTTGTAATATACATGTTTCAATGCTATTCTCTCAAATCATCCCCCCCTCACCTTCTCCCACATAGTCTAAAATCTGTTCTTTACTTCTGTGTCTCTTTTGCTGCCTTACATATAGGATCATTGTTACCGTCTTTCTAAATTCCATATATATGCATAAATAATATACTGTATTGGTGTTTCTCTTTCTGAATTACTTCACTTTGTATAATAGGCTCTATTCACCTTATTAGAACTGACTCAAATGTATTTTTTTTAATAGCTAATATTCCATTGTGTATATGTACCACAGCTTTCTTATCCATTCATCTGCCAATGGACATCTAGGTTGCTTCCATGTCCTAGCTAATGTAAACAATGCTGCAATGAACATTGGGGTACCTGTGTCTCTTTCAATTCTGGTTTCTTCAGTGTGTATGCCCAGCAGTGGGATTGCTAGGTCATATGGCAGTTCTATTTCCAGTTTTTAAAGAAATCTCCACACTGTTCTCCATAGTGGCTGTACTAGTCTGTATTACCACCAACAGTGTAAGATGGTTCCCTTTTCTGTGCACCCTCTCCAGAATTTATTGTTTGTAGACTTTTTGATGGTGTCCATTCTGACTGGTGTGAGATGATACCTCATTGTGGTTTTGATTTGGATTTCTCTAATAATGAATGATATTGAGCATCTTTTCATGTGTTTATTAGCCATGTGTATGTTTTCTTTGGAGAAATGTCTGTTTAGTTCTTTGGCTCACTTTTTGACTGGGTTGTTTATTTTTCCTGTATTGAGCTGCTTGTATATTTTGGAGATTAATTCTTTGTCAGTTGTTTCATTTGCTATTATTTTCTCCCATTTTGAAGGCTTCCTTTTCACCTTGCTTACAGTTTCCTTTATTGTGCAAAAGCTTTTAAGTTTAATTAGGTTCCATTTGTTTACTTTTTGTTTTTATTTCTATTACTCTGGGAAGTGCGTCATAGACGATCTTGACATGGTTTATGTCAGAGAGTGTTCTGCTGATGTTTTCCTCTAAGAGTTTTACAGTTTATGGTCTTAACATTTAGATCTTTAATCCATTTTGAGTATCGTTTTGTGTACGATGTTAGAAATGTTCTAGTTTCATTCTTTTACAGGTGGTTGACCAGTTTTCCCAGCACCACTTGTTAAAAGAGATTATCTTTTCTCCATTGTATTGCCTCCTTTGTCAAAGATAAAAGTATCCATAGGTGCATGGATTTATCTTTGGGCTTTCTTTTTCTTCCCATTGATCTATATTTCTGTCTTTGTACCAGTACCATACTGTCTTGACTGTAACTTTGTAGTATAGTCTGAAATCAGGAAGGTTGATCCCTCCAGTTCCAATCTTCTTTCTCAAGATTGCTTTGGCTATTTGAATTTTTTTTGTTGTTGTTTCCATACAGATTTTGAAATTATTTGTTCTAGTTCTGTGAAAAATACTGTTGGTAGCTTGATAGGGATTACATTGAATCTATAGATTGCTTTGAGAGGGTAACAGGCAGGAAGGCCGGGGGTCTCCAAACGGAGGAAATAGCCTGCAAGTGTCAGACGTTTTTATCTCTTAAGTGGCAAGAGGAAACAAACTAGCAAGAGGAAACAAACTAGGGATATTTTTTCCTTCTCTATACAAATTTAAAAGATTTCCCTTAAAATTCTGTGTTGCCATGACACCTGGTTTCACCTGAAGTTAACCAATGCCTTTTTCTTTTGGAAATGTTTATCTTAAACTATGCTAATGTACTATGCATTTACCCCAAACTCTGTCTTCAAGTCGGTTCGCCTTTTGGGCTCAGAACCTACTTGATAAACCAGTATGTTATACTCTGATATTGTTCCTCTAATCTATATAAATAACACTATTTGTATCGTGCTCTGCCCTTCTTCAAGATTCAAATTAATCCTTTTATGGCCCAAGATAAACCATTTGGAGCCAAGATTATCCCAAAATACATCTTATGGGTGCCAGTATGTTATACTCTGATATTGTTCCTCTAATCTATATAAACAGCACTATTTGTATCGTGCTCTGCCCTTCTTCAAGATTCAAGTTAATCCTTTTATGGCCCAAGATAAACTATTTGGAGCCAAGATTATCCCAAAATACATCTTATGGGTGAGGGGCCTGGTGCCATTCTAAGTTTTGAGACATTCCTTTCTTTCATTAACAGACTGGTGGTGACTATATAACATCCAGCTAAAGACTAGCAGGGGGTTACTCTTTCTGCCCGCTTCTGATGCCTATGTCAGAAGCTTTCTCTAACTCTTGTATACTTTAATAAAACTTTCTTACACAAAAGCTCTGAGCTATCAAGCCTCGTCTCTGGCCCTGGATTGAATTCTTCTCCGGGGAGAAGAAAAGCTGGTTTGGTGGTGCTGAATTCTCTTAACTTTTACTTGTCTGGAATGCTTTTGATTTTTCCATCAAATCTGAATGAAAGTCTTGTTGGGAAGAGTATTCTTGGTAGTAGGCTCTTCCCTTTCACCGTTTTAAATATATCATGCCATTCCCTTCTGGCTTATAGAATTCCTGTTGAGAAATCAGCTGATAGTCTGAAGGGAGTTCTCTGGTATGTTAGTTGTCCTTTTTCCCTTGTTTTTAATCTTTGTCTTTAATTGTTGTCAGTTTGATTACTGTGTGTCTTCATGTGTTCTTCTTGAGGTTTATCTTGCCTGGTACTCTCTGTGCTTCCTGGACTTGGTTGACTATTTCCTTTCCCATGTTAGGGAAGTTTTCAGCTATTATCTCTTCAAATGTTTTCTTGGGTCCTTTCTCTCTCTCTTCTCCTTCTGGGACCCCTATAGTGTGAATGTTGGTGCATTTAATGTTGTCCCAGAGGTTCCTTAGGCTGCCTTTTTTTTTTCCCCCATTCTTCTGACTTAGTTAATTTGCTATTGATTCCTTCTAGTGTATCATTCATCTCTACTTGTTTGTTTTTAATTCTTCTAGTTCTTTGGTAAAGATTTCTTGCATCTTCTCCATTGTTTTCCCAAGATCCTGGATCACCTTCATTATCATTATTGTGAATTCTTTTCTGGAAGGTTGCCTATCTCCACTTCATTTAGTTGTTTTCCTGGGGTTTTATCTTGTCCCTTAATCTGGGATATAACTTTCTGCCTTTTCATCCTGATTTACTTTCTGGAATGTGGTTTTTGTTCTAGCCACTGTGGGATTGTGGTTCTTCTTCTGTCTGCCATCTGATGGAGGAGGCTAAGAGGCTTGTGTAAGCTTCCTGATGGGAGGGACTGGTGGTGGGAAAAACTGAGTCTTGCTCTGGTGGTCCTGGCCTTGCTCAGTAAAGCTTTACTCTAATTTCCTGCTAATGGGTTGGGGTTGTGCTCCCTCCCTGGTAGTTGTTTGGCCTGAGGTGACCCAGATCTGGAGTCTACAGACTCTATGGTAGGGTTAATGGAGACTTGAAGAGGGCTTAAACCAAGGGGGACCTTCCAGCACTGCTGTTGCCAGTGTTCCCATCCCTGTGATGAGCCCCTGCTGACCTACATCTCCACGGGAGACCCTCCAACACTAGCAGGTAGTTTTGGTTCAGTCTTCTGTGGGGTCACTGCTCCTTTCCTCTGGGTCTTGGTTTGTGCAAGACTTTGTTTGTGCCCTCCAAGACTGTAGTCTGTGTTTCCCCCAGTCCTGTGGAAGTCCTATAATCAAATTCCACTGGTCTTCAAGGTCAGATTTCCTGGGGATTCCCTGTCCCTTTGTTGGATCTCTGGGCTAGGAAGCCTGACATGGGGTTCAGAACCTTCACAACAGTGAGCGAACTTCTCTGGTATTATTGTTCACCAGTTTGTGGATCACCCACCCGGTGGGTATGGGATTTTACTGTATCATGATTGTGCCCCTCCTACCATCTTGCTGTGGGTTCTTCTTTGTCTTTGAACATGGGGTGTCTTTTTGGATGGGTTCCAACATTCTTATGTGATGGCTGTTCAATAGCTAGTTGTTATTTTGGTGCTGTTGCTGGAGGAGATGAGCATATGTCATTTTACTCTACCATCTTGAACCAGAAGTCCTCTTGTAGGTTTTTATATTGCTCCTTCATCTGCAACATATTTCTTAGCTGTCTAATTTTGTCAGACCTACTGTGTTTGTGGTCTCTTTTCCACATGCTATAGGATCATAGTTCCTCTTGCTTTTGGTGTCTGTCACCTGGTGGGTGAGGTTGATTCAGATGCTTGTGCTATTATCCCATTGATAGGGGTTTGGTTGGTGTTATGTGGGTCAGAACTGCCCTGAATGTTGAGTAGAGACTTTGCTCTGTGGTTGTTGCTACCTTTTGAGGGATGGGGTCTGTTCCCTGGTAGTTGGAGTAGAGGCCCCAGGTATGTTTCTTGGCTGTGATTCTGATCTGTAGTGTGAGGTAGGTGAGATTGGAGCACTCCCACTGGGAGGTTAGCCACTGAGTTTTCCTCCACTGGAGCTGTTCACCCGTGATTGTGCTCAGTTTTGTCCCATATCGCCTATTGTAAAAGGTCATAAAGCATACGATTTTTGGAAATGTTCTTGGCCCTGCTTACCTGTGGGTATGCTGGCAATGGGCCCTGGTGACTCTCAGTTGTTATCACCCAGCCACTGATGCAGGTTCACCAAGGTTAGGTCCCAGTAATGCAGTAATTGTGCATCTGGACCCTCTGAGAGAGACTTGTAGGGCTGTTCAAACTCTGGTCTGGCCCTATCCTTATGTTACAGGCTAACAGAACCCACAGTTACTAAAGCTAGACTTGTAAAGGGGACTTGAGTGGTATTATGGTGACCAGAACCTGCTCTGGATATCTAGCGGGACTTTCCCCTTTGCTCTGTAGGTGCCACTGCCCTTCAGGGCCAGAGTCTGCTCCCTAGTTGTTAGAGTAGAGATCCCCAGATCTGCTTCTTAGCTGTGGTTCTGACCCACAGTGTGAGGTAGGTGGGATTGGCGCACTCCCACTGGGAGGGAAACTACTGACTATTCCTCCTCTGGAGCTGTTCATCTATGGGTGTGCTCTGTTGTGTCATCTTGTATCCAGTGTGTGAGCTCTCAGATCATGATGATGTTGACACTGCTTTTGGCCACACTGTAACTGTGGGTGTGCCTATAACTAACTTTGATATTTCTTTCACTAGGGCCACCAGAGTAGATGAACTGAAGTCAGGTCCCAAGATTGCAGTAACCATGGATATGGACCTGTTGCAGGTGTTATGGAGGCAGATTTGACTTTAGCCTGGCCCAACCCCCTTGTGTATGGGCCCACAAAGTCTACAGTTGCTAAAGCTAGGTCCATCTTGGAGTTCATATATTTGGTAGGTGCTGAAGTTTTATCAAGTTGGTCATGAGGGTATTAATTCACGGTTTGTGCAGCTGCAATGAGAGATTTCAGTTCTTCTTCTTAGTTGCATGGCCCCTAGGGCTCAGGGGTGCTTTTACCCCCCACCTCTGTGAGGGGCCAGCCATAGCGGTCTGCTCTTGAGACTGCCCTGGAGAACTCGGGTCTGCCCCATTGAGTACAGGGCACAGAGATAGCATGGCTGCTGGAGTCTCAGGAGCCCTGGCAGCCCCAGATGCATGCAAGGAGTCAGTGGCCACGAGAGAGCTGCTCCTGTTGGTGGCAAGATGTGGGGAAGTGGCCACGGGCATGAGAGATTTGACCCTAGTGGGAGCCTTTCCTAGCTACTAATGACCAGCATGTCAGAGCCAGCCTTGGTGGGAGCCTTTTCTATTCTAGTGCCTGGAAGCAGGCATGTAAGTGTCAGCTCTTTCCTTGTTCCTGGCAGCATGTATGTGTGGGGCCTTCTTCTAGTGTTTGGTCACAGGTATGGGAGATCTGGCCCTGGTGGAGGCATTTCCTAGCTCCTGACCACCAGCATGAAATGGCTAGCTCTGGTGGGGGCCTTTTCTAATGCCAGAGAGCAGGTACCAGAGGGTCAGCCCCAGCAGAGACCTTTCCTAGCCCCTGGGTGGAGGGCAGGGGCTGGTGCTTGGGGAGAGAGGTTGCAAAGGCGGGTCCAGCCCCTGCACATTGGTCAGTAATGGTGCCTTTCTTCTACTGCAGTCCGGGTATCCTCCACCAAACATTTTTGGGTTTCCTCATTCCAGTCCCTTCAGGCTGCTTCCTCACATCCAGCAGCAGTCCTCTCCCTGGGTTTGCTCTCCAGTCTCCATGTTCCAGCACGCAGTCCCTCCCAGTCCCTGTGTGTACCTGGAGACACATGTCCCAGGCTACAGCATAGAGGGATGTGGTCCTGACCGTCTGTCCTGCCTGCCACAGACCAGCTATTTCACTCTCCTCTAACAGCTCCAGATGTTCTTCTGCCCAGCTGATCTCCCTGTTGGTAAGGGGGTTCCTTTGGATGTGGGAACATCTGTTTTCTTCAGGTCCCCTCAAACCCAAGGGGCGTGGGTCCCATCCCACTTCCTCTCTTCTTTTTTTCCCCTTTCTTCTTTCTTCTGTCCTACCTGGTCATCAGGGATCTTTTTTGTACTCTCCAGTGTCCAAGGTCTTCAGATAACCTTCAGCTGGTGCTCTGTGAGAACCTTTCCATCTGTAGATGTATTCTTGATGCATTTATGGAGAGAGATGAAACTCGATGTCCTCCTACTCCTCTGCCATCTTTCCTCCTCCCACCTCCAATTTGTTATTTTTTATTTTATTTGTATTACCTTGGGAGGCTGAAAGTGAAAGTGAAGTTGCTTCGTAGTGTCTGACTTTTTGTGGCCCCATGGACTGTAGCCTACGCGGCTCCTCCATCCATGACCTAAGAAAATATTGGTAGGATTTATGTTAGAGAATGTATTGCCTGTGATCTCTCTAGGAATTTTTTTAAAAAATATTTTTTGGCTGTACTATGCTGTATGTGGGATTCTAATTTCCAGATTAGGAATCCAATCCTTGCCCCCTGCATTGGAAGCATGGAACTTAACCACTGGGCCACCAGGGAAGTCCCTCTTCTATGGTGTCATATCTTATATTTAATTATTTAAGCCATTTTGAGTTTATTTTGGTGTATGGCGAGAGGGGTGTGTTGTTCTGTCCTGAATTTTTGCCTGATTCTGCAATCCCATGGACTGTAGCATGCCAGGCCTCCCTGTCCTTTATGATTTCCCGGGGCTTGCTCAAATTTATGTCCATTGAGTTAGTGATGTTATCTAATCATCTCATTCTCTGCTGCCCACTTCTTCTGCCTTTAAGCTTTCCTAGCATCAGTTCTTTTCCAATGAGTCAGTTTTTCATGCCAGGTGGTCACAGTATTGGAGCATCAGCATCTTTCCTTCCAGTGAATGTTCAGGGTTGATTTCTTTCAGTATTGACTATTTTGATCTCCTTGCCAGCCAAGGGACTCTCAAGAGTCTTCTCCAGCCCCACAATTTGAAAGCATCAGTTTGTTGGCCTTCAGCCTTCTTTATGGACCACTTTTCACATCTGCATACATCTACTGGAAAAACCCATTTACTATATGGACCTTAGTTGGCAAAGTGAAGTCTCTGCTTTTTAATTCACTGTCTAGGTTTATCATAGCTTTCCTTCCAAGAAACAAGTGTCTTTTAATTTTATGGCAGCAGTCACTGTGATTTTGGAACCCAGGAAAATAAGATCTGTCACTGTCTCTGCTTTGCCTCTTCTATTTGACATGAAGTTATGGGGCTGTATGCCATGATATTCATTTTTTGAATTTGGAGTTTCAAATTAGTTTTTTCACTGTCTTCTTTCACTCTTACCAAGAGCCTCTCTAGTTCCTCTTCACTTTTTGCCAATAGAGTGGTATAATATGCATTTCTGAGGTTGTTGATATTTCTCCCGTCAATCTTTATTCTAGTTAGTGATTCATCCAGCCCGGCATTTAGCATGATGTACTCTACATATAAGTTAAATAAGCAGGGTGACAATATACAGCTTTGATGTATTCCTTTCCCAATTTTGAACCAGCCCATCGTTCCCCGTCCGGTTCTAACTGTTGCTTCTTGACCTGCATGTAGGCTTCTCAGGAGACAGGTAACATGGTCTGGAACTTCCATCTCTTTAAGAACTTTTCACAATTGGTTGTGATCCACACAGTCAAAGGCTTTAGATTGGTTAATGAAGCAGAAGTAGATGTTTTTCAATGATCCAGCTGATGTTGGCAATTTGATCTCTGGTTCTTCTACCTTTGCTAAATCCAGCTTGTATATCTGGAAGTTTGTGGTTCAAATACTGCTGAAGCCTAGCTTGAAAGATTTTGAGCACAATCTTGTTAGCATGTGAAATAAGTGCAATTGTATGGTAGTTTGAAATTCTTTGGCATTACCTTTCTTTGGGATTGGAATGAAAATTGACATTTTACAGTCCTGTGGCCACTGCTGAGTTTCCCAAATTTGCTGGCATATTGAGTGCAGTACTTTAACAGAATCCTGTTTTAGAATTTGAAACAGCTCAGCTGGAATTCTACCACCTCCACTATCTGGGTTTGTAGTAATGCTTCCTAAGGCTCTTTTGACTTCTCGGTCCAAGAAGTTTTGCTTTAGGTGAGTGAGCACACCATTGTGGTTATCTGAGTCAATAAAACCTTCTCTCTCTCTCTCTCTTTTTTTTTTTTTTTTCAACCGTTCTTCTATGCATTTTTGCCACCTTTTCTTAATCTATTCTGCTTCTGTTAGGTCCTTATCATTTCTGTCCTTTAGTGTGCCCATTTTTGCAGGAAATGTTCCTTTGGTATCTCGAATTTTCTTAAAGAAAGCTCTATTCTTTCCCATTCTATCATTTTTGTCTCTTTGCATTTTCACTAAAGAAGGCTTTGTTACCTCTCCTTGCTATTCTCTGTAACTCTGCATTCAGTTGAGTATATCTTTCACTTCACTTCCTCCTCTGCCTTTTGCTTCTCTTCTTTCCTCAGCTATTTTTAAGGCCTCCTCAGACAACCACTTTGTCTTCTAGCATTTCTTTTTCTTGGGAATGGTTTTGGTCATCACCTCCTGTACAGTGTTATGAACCTCCGTCCCAGTTTTCAGGCATTCTGTTTACCAGATCTAATCACTTGACTCTATTTGTCACTTCCACTGTATAATCATAAGGGCTTTGATTTAGGTCATACCTTAATGGCCAAGTGATTTCCCCTAGCTTCTTCAATTTAACCTGAATTTTGCAATAAAGAGTTCATGATCTGACCCACAGTCAGCTCCATGTCTTATTTTTGCTGATTGTATAGATCTTCTCCATCTTTGACTGCAAAGAATATAATCAATCTGATTTCAGTAGGACTATCTGGTGAAGCCCATGGGCAGAGTCCTCTCTGGTGTCTTTGGAAGAGGATGTTTGCTATGATGAGTACATTCTCTTTTATTCTCTCTCTCTATTCTCTTTTTTGGCCTAGAGAAGTTCCTTTAATAGTTGTTGTAAAGCTGGTTTGGTGGTGCTGAACTCTGCACTTTTTGCTTGTCTGTAAAGTGTTTGATTTTTCCATTGAATATGAATGAGAGCCTTGATGGGCAGAGTACTTTTGCTTTACGTTCTTCCCTTTCATCACTTTAAATATGTCCTGCCACTCCCTTTTGTCCTGCAGTTCCTGCTGAGAAGCCAGCTGATAATTTTATAGGGTTTCCCTTGTATGTTATTTGTTGCCCTTCCCTGGTTTCTTTCAATATTTTTTAAATTTAATTTTTGTTAGTTTAATTCATGTTTGTCTTGGTGTGTTCCTCCTTTGGTTTATCCTGTATGAAAATTTCTATGCTTCCTGGACTTTGCTGACTTTTTCCTTTTCCATTTTAGAGATGTTTTTGACTGTGATCTCTTCAAATATTTTCTCAGGCTGTTTCTCTTTTTCCTCTTCTTCTGGGACCCCTATAATTTGAATGTTGGTGCATTTAATGTTGTCTCAGAGTTCTATGACAGTGCTATCATTTCATTTTATTATTTATTCTGTTCGGCAGCAGAGATTTCCACCATTCTGTCTTCCCAGTCACTTATCCTTTATTCTGCCTCAGTTATTCTGTTATTGATTACCTCTAGTATATTTTTCATTTGGGTTATTGTCTTATTCATCTGTTTGCTTGTTCTTTAGTTTTTCTAGGTCTTTGCTCAACTTTTCTTATATCTTCTGGATGTGTGACTTTTCTGTTTCCAAGATCTTGAATCATCTCTACTAACATTACTTGAATTCTTTTTCAGATATATTGCTTATCTCCTCTTCATTTGGTTGTTCTTGTAGGTTTTCTCTTGCTCCATCATTTGCAATGTATTTCTTAGTTTTCTCATTCTGTCAGATTTATTGTGTTGTGGTCTCTTCCACGTGCTCTAGGATCATAGTTTCTATTGCTTCTGGTGTCTGTCCCCTGGTGGATGAGATTTGTCCAGACCCTTGTGGTATTATCCCCTTGAAAGGGGGGTTTGATTGGTGTTGTGTTGATCAGAGCTGCCATAGATATTGAGTGGAGCCTTCCCTTTGCTCTGAGGTTGTGTTTGCCTTGTGAGGGGTACAGTCTGCTCCCTGGTTTTTGGAGTAGAGTCCCCCAGATCTGTTTCTTAGCTGTGATTTTGACCTGTAGTGTGATGTAGGAGGGGTTGGAGCACTCCCACTGGGAGATTAACCACTGAGTTTTCCTCCACTGGAGCTGTTCACCTGTGATTGTGCTCAGTAGTGTCCCCTTTGTGAACTGTTGTGAAGCCTCAAAAACTACACTGTTTTTGGAACTGCTTTTGGTCCTGCATTAACTGTGGGTTTCCAGTGGCTAAGTGGTAATGAACCTGTCTGCAATGCAGTAGCCACAGGAGACATGGATTCAATCCATGAGTCAGAAAGATCCCCTGGTTAAGAAAATGACAACCCACTCCAGTATTCTTGCTTGGGAAATCCCATGGACAGAGCAGCCTGGTGCATTTCATCCATAGGGTCACAAAGAGTTGGACATGACTGAAGTGACTTAGCAAACACATACTGGTAACGGGCCCTGGTGACTCTCATTTGTTGTTATCAATCAGCCACTGATGCAGGTCTGCTGAGGTTAGGTCTCAGTAATGGAGTAATTGTGCATCTGGACCCGCTATGGGAGCTTTATAGGCAGCTCAAACTCTGGTCTGGCCCTACCCCCATGTTTTGTGATAACAGAATCCATAGTTATTAAAGCCAGATCTGTGACGGGTTTTGAGTAGTGTTGTGGTGACCAGAGCCTGCTCTGGATATTGAGCAGGACCTTCCCTTTACTCTGTGGCTTTCACTACCCTGTTAGGGCAGGGTCTGCTCCCTAGTTGTTGGAGTAGAGACCCGTAGATCTGCTTCTTAGCTGTGGTTCTGACAACAGTGTGAGGTAGGTGGGATTAGAGCACTCCCTCTGGGAGGGAAGCTACTGAGTATTCCTCCTCTGGAGCTGTTCACTTGTGGGAGTGCTCTGTTGTGTCACCTTTTACCCTCTGTGTGAGCTTTCAGATCATGCTGACTTTGGCACTGCTCTTGCCGCACCTTAGCTGTTGGTATGCCTGTTACTTGCCCTGGTATCTGTCAGACTCTGCTTTCACTCGGCCACCTGAGTAGATCCTGAAGTCAGGTCCCAAGATTGCAGTAACCATGGATCTGGACCTGTTGTAGGTCTTATGGAGGCGGATGTGACTTTAGCCTGGCCCAACCCCCATGTATATGGCCCCACAATGTACACAGTTGCTAAGAGTAGATCCATGTTGACTGCTGGAGTACTCACTCATTCATATATTTTGTAGGTGCTGAGTTTTTAGTAAGTTGATCATGCGGGTATCAATTCGTGGTTTGTGCAGCTGCAAGTAGAGATTTCAGCTCTTCTTCCTTAGTTGCATGGCCTCTAGGGCTCAGCGGTGCTTTTACCTCCACCTCTGTAGGGGGCCACCCACAGGGGTCTGCTCTTGAGGCTTCCATGGATTACCTGGGCCTGCCCTGGTGAGGACAGGGCATAGAGATAGCAAAGCTGCTGGGGTCTTGAGAGCCCTAGTGGCCACTGGTGCATTGGGGAGTCAGCAGCTGCAAGAGAGGTATTCCTGCAGGTGGCAAGACATGCAGGGAAGTGGCTGTGGGTATGAGAGATTTGACCCTTGTGGAAGCCTTTCTTAGCTTCTGGCCACAAGCATTAGAGACCTAGCTTCAGTAGTGGCCTTTCCTAGCCCCTGGGGAAAGGGCAGTGTTGGTGCTTGGGAGTGAGGTTAAAATGGTGGCTCCAGCCCTTGCATGTTGGTCAGTAATGATGCCTTCCTTCTACGGCCAGTCAGGTTTCCTCCACTAGCATTTCTGGTTGTGGATTTCCTCACTCCCGTCCCCTCAGGCTGCTTTCTCACATCCAGCAGCTGTCCTTTCCCTGGGTTTGCTCTCCAGTCCTCATGTTCCAGCACCCAGCCCCTATGCATAATGGCAGATGTGGGCTGGGGCGCGCAGATATTGGCATGGACTGTCTGTCCTGCCTGCCACAGACCAGCTGTTTCACTCTCTTCCAACAGCCCCAGATGTTCTCCTTCTGCCCCAACTGATCTCCCTGTTGGTGAGGGAGTTCCTTGGGATGTGGGAACCTCTCTGCTTCTTCAGGTCCCATCAGCCCCCCAGGGGTGTGAGGCCCATCTCACTTCCTCTCCTCCTCCTTCCCCTTTTTCTTCACTCAGTCCTACCTGGTCACTTGGGGATATTTTTTGTCCTCTCTAGTGTCCAAGGTCTTTGGCTAGTGTTCAGCTGGTGCCCTGTGAGAATTGTTCCATCTGTAGATGTATTCTTGATGCATCTATGGAGAGAGATGAACTCGATGTCCACCTATTCCTCTGCTATCTTGCCTCCCTTCACCCTGAATTTGTTTTCATTTCTATTGCCTGGGGAGACTGACATAAGAAAATATAGGTAGGATTTATGTTAGAGAATGTATTGCCTATGAGCTCTTCTAGGAGTTTTATGGTGTCATATCTTGCATTTAACATATTAAGCCATTTTGAGTTTATTTTTTTGTATAGTGAGTGGAGTGTGTTGTTGCTCTTGTTCACTAAGTTTTGTCTGACTCTGCGATGCCATGGACTATAGTACAACATGTTCCCCTGTCCTTCACTATTTCCTGGAGTTTGCTGAAATTCATGTCCATTGAGTCAGTGATGCTATCTACCTGTCTCATCCTCTGCTGCCCTCTTCTCCTTTTGCTTTTAGTCCTTTCTAGCATTAAGGTTTTTTCAAATGAGTTGACCCTTCGCATCAGGTGGTCACAGTATTGGAGCTTCACCGTCAGCATCTGTCCTTCCAATGAATGGTCAGAGTTGATTTCCTTTAGGATGACTGGTTTGATGTTGCATTCTAAGGGACTCTCAAGAGTTGTCTCCAGCACCACAATTTGAAAGCATTAATTCTTTGGCACTCAGCCTTCCTATAGTCCAGCCCTTATGTCCATATATGACTACTGGATAAACCACAGGTTTGGCTATACGGACCCTTGTTGACAAAGTTCTGTCTCTGCTTTTTAATACATTATTTAGGTTTATCATAGCTTTCCTTCAAGAAACAAGTGTCTCTTAATTTTATGGCTACAGGTGCTGTAATTTTGAAGCTAAGGAAAAAAATGTCATTTTTTTCACTTTTTCACCTTCCATTTGCCATGAAGTTATGGGTCTAGATGCCTTGATCTTAGCTTTTTGAATGTTGAGTTTCAAGATAGCTTTTTCACTCTCCTCTGTCACCCTCATCAGGAAGTTCTTTAGTTCTTCTTCACTTTTTACCATTAGAGTGGCATCATCTGCATTTCTGAGGTTGTTGCTATCTCTCCAATCCTTCCATGAAATGTTCCGTTGATATCTCCAATTTTCTTGAAGAGATCTCTAGTCTTTCCCATTCTGTTGTTTTCCTGTATTTCTTTGCATTGTTCACTTAAGAAGGTGGTCTTATATCTCCTTACTACTCTCTGGAACTCTGCATTCAGTTGGGTATATCTTTCTCTTTCTCTCTTGCCTTTTGTTTCTTTTCTTTTGTCAGCTATTTTTAAATTCTCCTCAGACAACCCCTTTGCCTTCTTGCATTTCTTTTCCTTTGGGATGGTTTTTGTCACCTCATTCTGTACAATGTGATGAACCTCTGTCCATGGTTTTTCAGACACTGTCTACCAGATCTTGTTGTTGTTCATTCACCCCGTCATGTCTGACTCTGCAACCCCATGGACTACAGCACATCAGCCTTCCCTTCCTTCTCTATCTCCTGAAGTTTGCTCAAACTCATGTCCATTGAGTCAATGACGCCATTCAACCATCTCTCCTGTTATCGCCTTCTTCACCTTCTGCCATTAAAGTGGTGTTATCTGCATATCTTTGGTTGTTAATGTTTCTCCTAGCATTCTTGATTCCAACTCAGGCTTCATCCAGCCTGGCATTATGCATGATGCACTCTGCATATAAGTTAACTAAGTAGGGTGACAATATACAGCCTTGACATACTTTTTCCCAGTTTTAAACCAGTCCTTTGTTCCATGTCTGCTTATAACGGTTGCTTCTTGACCTGTATACAAGATTCTCAGGAGACAGGTTCAGTTCAGTTCAGTTGCTCAGTTGTGTCCAATTCTTTGCGACCCCATGAATTGCAGCACACCAGGCCTCCCTGTCCATCACCAACTCCCAGAGTTCACTCAAACTCGTGTCCATTGAGTCAGTGATGCCATCCAGCCATCTCTTCCTCTGTCATTCCCTTCTCCTCCTGCCCCCAATCCCTCCCAGCATCAGAGTCTTTTCCAATGAGTCAACTCTTCACATGAGGTGGCCAGAGTATTGGAGTTTCAGCTTTAGCATCAGTCCTTCCAATAAACACCCAGGACTGATCTCCTTCAGAATGGACTGGTTGGATCTCCTTGCAGTCCAAGGGACTCTCAAGAGTCTTCTCCAACACCACAGTTCAAAAGTATCAATTCTTTGGCACAGCTTTGTTCACAGTCCAACTCTCACATCCATACATGACCACTGGAAAAACATTAGCCTTGACTAGATGGACCTTTGTTGGCAAAGTAATGTCTCTGCTTTTCAATATGCTATCTAGGTTGGTCATAACTTTCCTTCCAAGGAGTAAGCATCTTTTAATTTCATGGCTGCAATCACCATCTGCAGTGATTTTGGAGCCCTCCAAGATAAAAGTCTGACACTGTTTCCACTGTTTCCCATCTATTTCCCATGAAGTGATGGGACCGGATACCATGATCTTCGTTTTCTGAATGTTGAGCTTTAAGCCAACTTTCACTTTCTTCAAGAGGCTTTTAGTTCCTCTTCACTTTCTGCCATAAGGGTGGTGATCTGCATATCTGAGGTTATTGATATTTCTCCAAGTTAGATGGTCTGGTATTCCCATCTCTCTAAGAATTTTCCAGTTTGTTGTGAACCACACAGTCAAAGGCTTTAGTATAGTTGATGAAGAAGTAAATGTTTTTCTGGAACTCTCTTGCTTTTTCTATGATCCAAATGATGTTGGCAGTTTGATCTCTGGTTCCTCTGACTTTTCTAAATGCAGCTTGTACATCTGGAAGTCCTTGATTCATGTATTGTTGAAGCCTAACTTGAAGGATTTTGACCGTTACCTTGCTAGCATATGAAATGCGTGCAGTTGTGCAGTAGTTTGAACATTCTTTGGCATTGCTCTTTTGGAGTGAAAACTAACCGTTTCCAGTCCTGTGGCCACTGCTGAGTTTCTCAAAGTTGCTGGCATATTGAATGTAGCACTTTAGCAGCTTCATCTTATAGAATTTGGAATGGCTCAGCTGTAATTCTGTCACCTCCACTAGCTTTGTTCATAGTAATTCTTCCTAAGGGCCACTTGACCTCACACTCCAGGCTGTCTGGCTCTAGGTGAGTGATCATTTCATCATGGTTATCCAGGCCATTATGACCTTTTTTGTACAATTCTTCTGTGTATTTTTGTTACCTCTTCTTAATCTCTTCTGCTTCTCTTAGGTCCTTGCAGTTACTCTCCTTTATTGTGCCCATCTTTGCAGGAAATATTCCCTTGGAATCACCAATTTTCTTGAAGATTTATTTAGTCTTTCTCATTCTATTGTTTCCCTCTATTTCTTTGCACTGATCACTGAGGAAGACTTTCTTATCTCTCCTTGCTACTCTTTAGAACTCTGCATTGAGATGGGTGTATCTTTCCTTTTCTCCTTTGCCTTTCACTTCTCTTCTTTTCTCAGCTCTTTGTAAGGCCTCCTAACACAACCATTTTGCCTTGCTGCTTTTCTTTTTCTTGGGGATGGTTTTGGTTACCACCTTCTATATAGTGTTACAAAGTTCCATCCATAGTTCTTCAGGCAATCTGTCTATGAGATCTATCCCTTGAATCTATTTGTCACTTACACTGTATAATCATAAGGGATTTGATTTAGGTCATACCTGAATGGTCTAGTGGTTTCCCCTACTTTCTTCAATTTAAGTGTGAATTTGCAGTAAGGAGTTTATGATTTGAGCACAGTCAGCTCTGGATCTTGTTTTTGCTGACTGTATAGAGCTTCTCCATCTTCAGCTGCAAAGAATATAATCAGTCTAATTTTGGTATTGGCCATCTGTTGATTTCCATGGGTAGAGTCATCTCTTGTGTTGTTGGAAGAGGTGTTTGCTGTGACTCATGCATTCTCTTGATGAAACTGTTAGCCTTTGCCCTGCTTCATTTTGTATTTCAATGCCAAACTTGCCTGTTACTCTAGGTATCTTGACTTCCTACCTTTGCATTCTAGTCCCCTATCATGAAAATACTTCTTTTTTTTGGTGTGGGTTCTAGAAGTCCTTATAGGTCTTCATAGAAAGGTTCAACTTCAGCTTCTTCAGCATTAGTGGTTGGGGCACAGACTTGGATTACTGTGATATTAAATGGTTTGGCTTGGAAATGGATTGAGATCATTCTATCATTTTTGAGATTGTACCCAAGAACTGCATTTTGGACTCTTTTGTTGACTTTGAGGGCAACTTCATTTCTCCTAAGGTATTCTTGCCCACAATAGTAGATATAATGGTCATCTGATTTAAATTCACCCGTTCCAGTCCATTTTAGTTCACTGATTCCTAAAATGTCAATGTTCACTCTTGCCATCTCCTGCTTGACTACATCCAATTTGCCTTGATTCATGGAGCTAACATTTCAGGTTCCTAATGCAATATTGTTCTTTACAGCATTGGACTTTGCTTTCACCACCAGACACATCCACAGCTGGGTGTCATTTCCACTTTGGCTCAGCCTGTTTATTCCTTCTGGAGCTATTTCTCTGTTCCTCCCCAGAAGCATATCAGACATCTACCAACCTGCGAAGTTCATCTTTCAGTGTTGTTTCTTTTTGCCTTTTCATACAGTTCCTAGGGTTCTGAAGGCAAGAATGCTGAAGTGCTTTGCCATTCTCTTCTCTGGTGGAACACATTTTGTTAGAACCCTCCACCATGACCCATTGTCTTGGGTGGCACTACATGGCATAGCTCATAGTTTCATTAAGTTACACAAAGGTGTGATCCATGTGAGCATTTTTTTTTTTTTTACTCTGGTTTTCATTTTGTCTGCTCTCTGATGGATGAGGATAAGAGGCTTGTGCAAGTTTCCTGATGGGAGGGACTGTCTGTGGCAAAACTGTGTCTTGCTCTGGTGGGAAAAGCCATGCTCAGTAAATCTTTAATCCAAATTTCTGCTGATAGGTGGGGCTGAGTTCCCTCACTTAACTGTGTAGAGCTTCTCCATCTTCAGCTGCAAAGCATATAATCAATCTGACTTTGGTATTGATGATGTCCATGTGTAGAGTCATCTCTTGAGTTGTTGGAAAGGGGTGTTTACTGTGACCAGTGTGTTCTCTTGACCAAATTCTGTTAGCCTTTGCTTTGCTTTATTTTGTACTCCAAGGCCAAACTTGCCTGTTAACTCCATAGATTGTTCTAATGGTAAAGAACACGCCTGCCAATGCAGGGGATACAAGAGGTACAGGTTCAATCTCTGGGTCAGGGAGATTCCCTAAAGGAGGGCATGACAACCCACTCCAGTATTCTTGCCTGGAGAATTCCATGGACAGAAAAGCCTGGCAGGCTACAGTCCATGGGGTCACAAAGAGTCGGACATGACTGAAGTGACTTAGCATGCATGTACACACTAGAAGATCTTATAGGTCTTCATAGAACAGTTAAACTTCAGCTTCTTTGCCACTAATGGTTGGGGTATAGGCTTGGTTTATTGTAACGTTGAATGGTTTGCCTTAGAAATGAACTGAGATCATTCTGTCCTTTGTGTGATTGCACCCAAGTACTACATTTCAGATTCTTTTGTTTACTATGAGGGCTATTCCATTTCTTCTAAGGGATCCTTGCCCAAAGTAAATTCATCCATTCCTGTCCATTTTGGTTCACTGATTCCTAAGATGTTCAGTTCAGTTCAGTTGCTCAGTCGTGTCCAACTCTTTGCGACCCCATGAATCACAGCACGCCAGGCCTCCCTGTCCATCACCATCTCCCGGAGTTCACTCAGACTCACGTCCATTGAGTCCATGATACCATCCAGCCATTTCATCCTGGGTCGTCCCCTTCTCCTCCTGCCCCCAATCTCTCCCAGCATCAGAGTCTGTTCCAATGAGTCAACTCTTCTCATGAGGTGGCCAAAGAACTGGAGCTTCAGCTTTAGCATCATTCCTTCCAAATGTTGATGTTCACTATCGTCTTCTGCTTGACTACGTCCAATTTGTGTTGATTCATGGGCCTGACATTTCAGGTTCCTATACAATATTGTTCTTTACAGCATCAGATTTGCTTTCACCACCAGACACTGGGTGTCATTTCCACTTTGACCCAGCCTATTCATTCTTTCTGGAGTTACTAGTAATTGCCCTCTGCTCTTCCCCAGTAGCATATTGGACACTTTTCAACCTGGGGGCTCATATTCTGGTGTTATATCTTTTTGCCTTTTCATACTGTTTATGGGGTTCTTGGATTATGTTTTTTTTTAAAATTAATTAATTTTACTTTACAGTATTGTATTGGTTTTGCCATACATTGACTTGAATCTGCCATGAGTGTACATGTGTTCCCCATCCTAACCGCCCCCCCTGCCTCCCCCCCCCCCCCACCTCCCTCCCCATCCTATCCCTCTGGGTCATCCCAGTGCACCAGCCCCAAGCACCCTGTATCATGCATCAAACCTGGACTGGTGCTTTGTTTCACATATGATAACATACATGTTTCAATGCCATTCTCCCAAATCATCCCACCCTCGCCCTCTCCCACAGAATCCAAAAGACTGTTCAATACATCTGTGTCTCTTTTGCTGTCTTGCATACAGGGTTATCATTACCTTCTTTCTAAATTCCATATATATGCATTAGTATACTGTATTGGTGATTTTCTTTCTGTCTTACTTCACTCTGTATAATAGGCTCCAGTTTCATTGGTTCATGTTTTTCAAAGCCCTTCACTATGACCCATCCATCTTGGGAGGCCCAGCACAGCATGGTTCACAGCTTCATTTCATTGCCCAAGCCCCTTCACCATGACAAGACTGTCATCCGTGAAGAGGTGGGTGGTGTGTTCTAACTTCATTAATTTACATGCATCTGCCCAACTTTCCCAACACTATTTACTGAAGCAACTGTCTTAACCCTATTGTATATTTTCATCTCCTTTGTTAAAGATTAATTGGCTCCAGGTGTGCAGGTTTATTTTTGCGCTCTGTATTCTGTTTCATAGATCACATGTCTGTTTTTGTGGCTTACCACACTGTTTTCATTAGTATAGATTTGTAGTATTGTGTGAAGTCTGGGAAGGTTATGCCTTCTGCTTTGTTCCTTTCCTTCAGGTTTCCTACATCTTCTTTATTCATTCCTCCATCACTCGACATTTAGGTTGCTTCCTTATCTTGACTACTGTAAATAGTACTGCTATGAACATTGGGGTGCATGTATCTTTTCAAGTTAATGTTTATTTTTTTGGATATATCTCATGGAAAGAAATTGCTGGGTCATATGGTAGTGCTGTTCATGGGGATGGTTGGATGGCATCACTGACTCAGTGGATATGAGTTTGACCAAGCTTCAGGAGCTGGTGATGGACAGGAAATCCTCACATGCTATAGCCCATGGGGTTGCAAAGACTTAGACACAACTGAGCGAATGAACTGAACTGATGGTAGCGCTATTTTTAGTTGTTGAGAAATCTCCCTACTGTTTTCCACTGTGGCTGTGCCAATTTTTTTCCCCCATAATTTTATGTATGTATTTTAAGCTGTGCTGGGTCTTTGTTGCTCCATGGGCTTTCTCTAGCTGCAGTGAGCGGGGGCTACTCTCTAGTTTTGGTGCTCGGCTTCTCATTACAGCGGCTTCTCTTGTTGCGGAGCATGGGCTCTGGGACTCACGGGCTTCAGTAGCTGCACATGGGGGCTCAGTATTTGTGGCTCCTGGGCTCTGGAGCACAGACTCAGTTGTGGTGCACAAATTTAGTTGCCCCACGGTGTGTGGGATCTTCCTGGACTAGGGATAAAACCCAAGCCTCCTGAATTGGCAGGTGGATTCTTTACCACTAAGCCACCAGGCAAGTGCTGGCTCTGCCAATTTACATTTTCACCAGTGAGAGTTCCCTTTTCTCCACATCCTCACAAACATTTGTTGCCTAGTCCTAATTTAAAATGCAAGAAAAGGGGTACAGTTGTCTCCTCATAGAATGCCACAGAGAGTTGTTACACTGCATGCCAAGGCCCTGGTGTGTCCATGGTGGTTATTGGCAAGTGGTTCCACTCATGGGAAGGTAGTCATTTCGGCCATTGAAATCTATTTATTTATCTGCTTGGCTGTGCCAGGTCTTAACTGTTGCATGCAGGATCTTCAGTCTCTGTTGTGACACGTAAGATCTTTAGCTGTGGCATGCAAACTCTCAGCTGTGGCATGTGAGTTCTAGTTTCCTGGCCAAGGATCAAATTCATGTCCCCTGTTTGGAGAGCATGGACTATCAGCCCCTAGACCACTGGGGAAGTCCCTGACCATTTTAAAAAAGAGCAATTCTCAACTAAGACATGCTGGTGGGATACAGACAAATAACTGGGTATTCTGGATATGGCAGCCTCTCTTCTTTCCTGAGGCCCCTTTGAGGAAGGACATGGAAGTTTGGTTCATTTACAGCTCCAGGGAGTGTCTAGGAGAAGTGACATAACTGAAGACTGTCCTTGGCAATTAGAAGGGAGACATACATACCTTTATACATCTTGTTCTTCTCCCTAGAGTAATTCTTCCTTGAAAACCACCTTTCGTATCTTTTTTTTTTAAACCATAAATCTCCAATATTAAAAAAAAAAGACTCTCTTACTCTGTAACATTTCATCCTCACCCTGTACTTGTACAGCTGCTGCTGCTGCTAAGTAGCGTCAGTTGTGTCTCTGTGTGACCCCATAGACGGCAGCCCACCAGGTTCCCCCATCCCTGGGATTCTCCAGGCAAGAATACTGGAGTGGGTTGCCATTTCCTTCTCCAAAGCGTGAAAGTGAAGTCGCTCAGTTGTGTCCGACTCTTCGCAACCCCATGGACTGCAGCCTACCAGGCCCCTCCATCCATGGGATTTTCCAGGCAAACTTGTGCAGCTACACTCAGCAAAACCTAGCATAATAACATGTGTTACTGGTTTCCCTCATCCTCCCCTGCCAATGAGATGGGGGTAGACTCCATTTACCATATTCCTGGTGGAGTCCAGCTGGTGATGGTGGTGGAATTCCAAATAGAAAGGGGTTGGGTTATGACTCTCTAGGGAAGAGGGAAACAGTGGGTCTTAAACACAGTGGGCTTTTAAAATTATGACCTGCCTGTCTCTTTTTTTAAAATTAAGCTATTTTATACAATTTTAAAAGTTACTTTCCATTTACAGTTATGATATTCTCTGTGTTGTACCTAGATCCTTGAGCCTGTCTTACACCCAACAGTTTGTACTTTCTAACCCCCTCTGTTCCCCCCAACCCCCCTGCCATTTCTCTGGTAACCACTAGTTTGTTCTCTATATCTGTGAGTCTGCTGCTTTTTTTGCTTGATTCACTAGTTTGTTGTGTCTTTTAGATTCCACATAGAAGTGATATCACATAGTGTTTGTCTTCCTCTAACTTACTTCACGTAGCATGCAGTTCAGTCACTCAGTTGTGTCCAGCTCTTTGTGACCCCATGGACTGCAGCATACAAGGTTCCCTGTTCTTCGCTATTTCCTGGGGTTTTCTCAAACTCATGTCCGTTGAGTTGGTGATGCCATACCACCATCTCATTCCTCTCTCAGCCTCTTCTCCTCCTGTCCTCAATCTTTCCCAGCATCATGGTCTTTTCCAATGAGTCAGCTCTTGGCATCAGGTGGCCAAAGTATTGGACCTTCAGCATCAGCATTTGTCCTTCCAATGTCAGGGTTGTTTCCTTCAGGATTGACTGGTTTGATCTCCTTGCAGTCCCAGGGACTCTCAAGAGTCTTATCCAGCACCACAGTTAGAAACCATCAATTCTTTGGTGCTCAGCCTTCATTATGGTCCAACTCTCATATCCGTACATGACTACTGGAAAAACCATAGCTTTGACTATATGGACCTTTGTCAGCATCAGTTCAGTTCAGTTCAGTTGCTCAGTCCTGTCCGACTCTTTGCGACCCCATGAATCGCAACACTCCAGGCCTCCCTGTCCATCACCAACTCCTGGAGTTCACTCAGATTCACGTCCATCAAGTCCGTGATGCCATCCAGCCATCTCATCCTCTGTTGTCCCCTTCTCCTCCTGCCCCCAATCCCTCCCAGCATCAAAGTCTTTTCCAATGAGTCAACTCTTCGCATGAGGTGGCCAAAGTACTGGAGTTTCAGCTTCAGCATCATTCCTTCCAAAGAAATCCCAGGGCTGATCTCCTTCAGAATGGACTGGTTGGATCTCCTTGCAGTCCAAGGGACTCTCAAGAGTCTTCTCCAACACCACACTTCAAAAGCATCAATTCTTCGGCACTCAGCCTTCTTCACAGTCCAACTCTCACATCCATACATGACTACTGGAAAAACCATAGCCTTGACTAGATGGACCTTAGTTGGCAAAGTAATGTCTCTGCTTTTCAATATGCTATCTAGGTTGGTCATAACTTTTCTTCCAAGGAGTAAGCATCTTTTAATTTCATGGCTGCAATCACCATCTGCAGTGATTTTGGAGCCCCCCAAAATAAAGTATGACACTGTTTTCACTGTTTCCCCATCTATTTCCCATGAAGTGATGGGACTGGATGCCATAATCTTCATTTTCTGAATGTTGAGCTTTAGGCCAACTTTTTCACTCTCCACTTTCACTTTCATCAAGAGGCTTTTTAGTTCCTCTTCACTTTCTGCCATAAGGGTGGTGTCATCTGCATATCTGAGGTTATTGATATTTCTCCCAGCAATCTTGATTCCAGCTTGTGTTTCTTCCAGTCCAGCATTTCTCATGATGTACTCTGCATAGAAGTTAAATAAGCAGGGTGACAATATACAGCCTAATGCCCTCCAAATCCATACACATTGCTGTAAATGACAAAATTTTGTTCTTTTCTTTTTATACGGCTAAGTAGTATTACATTGTGGGGGTGTGTATATGTGTATGGGGCTTCCCAGGTGGTGCTCGTGATAAAGAATCCGCTTGCCAATGCAACAGACACCAGAGACACAGGTTTGATTTCTGGGTCAGGAAGATCCCTGGAGTAGGAAGTGGCAACCCACTCTAGTATTCTTGCCTGGAAAATTCTATGGACAGAGGAACCTGGTAGGCCACAGTCCATGGGGCCACAAAGGATCAGATGTATATATATCCCCCTCATGATCTTTACCCAGTCGTCTGTTGATGGACACTTATGTTGCTTCCATATCTTCTGCCTGGTTTTTTTTGAGGTAGAACCTGAAGAATCTCTTCTCTTGGACTAATCAGCTTTCCAAAAAAAGAGTTCTCTGATCTCGTGCTTGGTTTTGGAGCTGCCTATATTCTAAGAGCTAAGAGCCTAAACTTTTGATCAGAGAGGACCTTGTTCTCAGCTCATGTTACCTCTTGCAGAATCTTCATTTCAACTCCTGCCTGGTTTCCTGGTTTGGGGAATGGAAGTTTCATGTCTGCACTGGTTGGGGGAGGGGATCTGGCTCAGACTTTGCAACACCTTGTTTTCAGCTCTACTGAAAACCCCCGTCTACTGTGGACCCCCGTTTTCAGAGTTACTTGGTGCTTTTGATTCCCAAGCCTCTGAGGGCTATTAGTAGATACTGCCTGGATTTATGTTGGTTTCTCACCCTGCAGGTCCTTAGCAGAAAGAAGAAAGCTTAAATGTAATCCAGTTACCCTTCCTTTATTTCCTTTCCATTTTCTTAAGTTTTGTTGACTGTTATTTGGCTTTATTTCTCTCCCTTTTGATTTGTTCTTAAGGATTTATACCTTTCTACTCTCTTAACTCATATTCTAGTGGGAATTTAGGAGAAAGTGGAGATAAATATGTATGTCAGTCCATCTCATTTAATTGGAAGTTGAGCTGATATTCTCTTTTTATGTTTCAAAAGTTAAATAACTGTCTGTCGTCATTGGTTATGTGGGTCTGTCATGCTTTCATTAACGAGAATCATTTGTTTTCATCCTGGAGGACCCATAGAGATTTCTTTTAGGTTTCAGATTTTGTCTTTAGAAGATTTTCAGTCAAGCAGCTGGCACTTTCCCTATTTTCAATGCTTGCATGTGTGATCAATGCACCCGTTCAAGAGAGAAGGGGTAGAAAGTCTTATTAGTCTGGACTTGTCAGCCTGGACCAGGGGGCCTTCCATCTGCCCAGGAAATCTGCCATAGAATGATGCTGAGCTATCTTAGTTATTAAAGAACACCTGCACATCACTCAAATCAGTTCTCAGCTCCCCTGCGCTCTGAGTTTCTGTATCTGCAGTCATTAATATCATCTCTGGGTGTTTTCTCTGCTCTCTGGGGCACCATGTTGATCCTTTCCCTTGGCCCTCATGTCTCTTTCATCACTCAAAACGTACAGCTGCTCTATTCTAGCGTAGCAGTTTCCTTACACCATTTCAGTTCTTCTTACTTCATAGGCTCCACAGCTATGAAGGATTTTAGGTATCACCTAGGAGCTTCAAATTTGTAGTCTACAGATCAAAAAGAATTTTCTTTCAACAGAATCTTGGGGGAGAGCCTGCCACATGAATCAGGTAGAATGATAGCTGTTGTGGGTAATGCAGGCGAGAGAATCTGCCGTCCCCATCCTGACCACATCTCCCCAGGGTGATGGACTGACCACCCATGATCCCATTTAACTCTCCTCTTGAATGTAAGAGGCTGAGTCCCCGAGAAGGGGAATAATTTGCAGAAGCTTGTGTAGTGGATTAGTTCAGGACTCAAATCAAGTCCTCCTTATACTTTACCGCTGCCTCTAGATCCACAAATGATGAAACCTGGAGGGTGGTGGTGGAGACTTTCAAGTGAGTGATCAAACAGTGGCTGCCTGCTATTAGTCTGACTGCCCCTTTTTTCAAAGCCTCAGAAGCCTCCACTGCATCCATAATTTTGCATGAAAAAAATCATAAATAATAATTCTCACTGAAACGGCCTCCTTCCTGCCCCAGAATTGGTGTCCTGCTGGCTTGTTAATTTTAGTTTGGGAGTCAGAGACCTATGACAACTGTTCTCATGCAGGGCTCCTTGGCTGTTCAATAAATGCTAATAAACCATAAGCGGGAATCCTATCACTGCCGCCCAAACTGAAATGCAAGGGCAAAGATGACTTTGGTCTGAATTGGATTTGAAAAAGCTGAGAGAACAGGCTTTGAGTGTGCAGTGGAAATGCCAGTTGAATATTAATTATAGCGGCAGTGCCGGCCCGAGGAAGGCGCAATGCAGATGAGATGCTTCTGGCTATGGAATCCAAGTGTGGTTTCACACAGAGACCAGGGAGCCTCTGGTGGTTTTCCGTAGCTCTCCTGGTGTTCAGAGAGGTCTTTCTGGTCTTCTCATTTGCTCATTTTATTTGTTCCTTAGACTCACCAGGATGACTCAGCCAGGAGGTATCTTAGGGGTAGGTTTTAATTAGTGACTTGGGGATTCTGAAAGTGGCAGCAATGTAGGTGGGGACTCTCTAACCTCTTTGCCCCACTGATTATTTCCCACATTCCAGGAATGGGATGTTCGGGTCCACAGTGAACCAGACATGGAATTATTGGGCTGGCCAAAAATTTATTCAAGTTTTTCCATAGCATGTTACAGGAAAACCCAAATGAACTTTTTGGCCAACCCAATATAACAGGTGCCTTTAATGCACCAGGTGTCTTAGCCTCCCTCCCGCCTCCACCCCAACACACACAGCATTAATGGCATGGGGGATAGAGGTTTGCTGACTGAGCCATAGGCAATAGATAATGTCCATATATCTCATCCCACCCCGGTAAACTTTTAAATTATGTATACTGAAGAATTTCCTACAGCTCTAACTGCCCCATAGATTGTGTAGCTAATTGTTTCTTCCACTTAAATTGGGAGCCTCCTGGTAGGCTGTATGTTTTGGTGCAATTATGTTGCCTGGACCAGGGCTGAGGCCATTTTAGCCACCAAGGGGTGTGCTAATTGTTCTGAAGTGTGTAGCCTGGGGTGCATCTCATTGCTGTAGTGGTTTTAATAGAACTTCTAATTAAAAACAAGCAGTGAGATGGGGCTGGGTGCATTCCTCCACATCAGGGGTTCAGGTAGGGCCCCTTTGGGCACAGTAGTGTGAACATGCCCATGGTGGGAGCCAGCTAGGGCAGAGATTGATGCGCCTCTGGTATGGTTTGTCTACAGGCTTGGTGCAGGCTGTTTAGCTATAATTAGAGCGGGGCCAGTGGCAGCGTGGCAGCCAGTTCTTCTCCTAGGCTCTGTGTCAGTGTTTGGACAGGGTGCCTGTGGAGGAACTGGAAGGGGAGGAGGCTGGAAAGTTTAAGTAGCTGAGGTACAACCTGAGACTCTGAGGGAGTTTGTGAGACAGGAATGTTCTGGAAAATCATATGCCCTGCATGTCACATTCCCAGAGACCAGGTTATCTTGGTTATTAATTACAGTGCACTGGGAATCTGATCTGGGTTTGGAATACTTAGTTCTGTCTCTTGTTAACAGTGCATCTTTGGGGAGATGGCTTAACTTTTCTGAGTCTCAGTTTGTTTATCTATAAAATGGGGATAAAATACAAATTAAGTTGGGTATTTTGGTATAATGGGCATAGAAATCAGGAATGCCTGCATCCCACATGGGCAATCACTTCTACCCTTTGTGGGCCTCCACTTCCCAATTCGCTTACTCTGCTCTCCTAGTCTAGTGCCATGAGGAGCATTAGAGGATGGGAACAAGGATAACTTATTTATAACTGAGCCCCATGAGCCAAAGTAGGAGAAAGAAAAGGGAACAAATGAGAGGTTGGCTTTCTCCATGAGGTGAGCCTCAATTTAGTGTGCTGGCTGATCTCATGGAAGGAGGAAATGCAAGAGAGAGACTGTATCTCCTTTAGGACCTAGGCCCTCAAGAACCACTGATTTGTCTGGCACTTTGACATTTGGATCATCCTCTGGTCTTTACCTATAGGGAAAGCAAGAGTGGGAAGACAAGACAGAGACCTCATGGTATGGGAGAGGCAGAAGAAATACTCCCTCTCTCTCTGTATCCTAGATTTATAGTCAGGATTAGAAGGTAGAACATTCTTATGAGCTAGTCTGCTACTGTCACTGACCCTAGAATGACCTAAATTTGAATCCTTCATGACCTCTGCTATCAGGCTCAGATATTCTGTCAGGAATGATTGGAAAAAGAAAAAAGAAAACCTTGAGAACCTAGAGGTGAGTCTGTATTGAGTTCTGTAAGTGGTATGCAAAGAGATTTGAAAGGGCCATGACTAGGGAAATCTTTATGGAAGAAGTGGTTGAGGGATCTGAATTTGAACTTTGGGTTTTGGGCAGGTGTTCTAGGTAGAGAATGTGGCCTGGCCAAAGGCACAGAGGATGGCAAGAAACCTGTTTGCCTCAGTCGCAGGCTCTGAGCTTGGTGAGGAAGGTCATGGGCAGGCAATGGGGGCACAGTGAATGCCTAGCTCAGGAGTTGGGGCATAAATTGAGCACATGGCTCTTTCTTATCTCCTTTGTTGTTCAGTCGCTCAGTTGTGTGTAACTTTTTGTGACCCCATGGACTGCGGCATGACAGCCTTCCCTGTCCTTCACCATCTCCCAGAGCTTGCTCAAACTCACGTCCATTGATTTGGTGATGCCATCCAACCATCTCATCCTGTCGTCCCCTTTTCTTCCTGCCTTCGATCTTTCCCAGCATCAGGGTCTTTTCCAATGAGTCAGTTCTTCGCATCAGGTGGCCAAAGTATTGGAGTTTCAGCTTCAGCATCAGTCCTTCCAATGAATATTCAGGATTGACTGGTTTGATCTCCTTACAGTCCAAGGGACTTTCAAGAGCCTTCAACACCACAGTTCAAAAGAATAAATTCTTCAGCGTTCAGCCTTCTTTATGGTTCAACTCTCACATTTGTACATGACTACTGGAAAAACCATAGCTTTGACTATATGAACCTTTGTTGGCAAAGTAGTATCTCTGATTTTTAATTTGCTATGTAGATTTGTCATAGCTTTTCTTCCAAGGAGCAAATGTATTTTCATTTTATGGCTGCAGTCATGATCTGCAGTGATTTTGGAGCCCAAGTCTTTCACTATTTCCATTGTTTCCCCATCTATTTGCCGTAAAGTGATGAGACCGGGTGCTATGATCTTAGTTTTTTGAATGTTGAGTAGTTTTAAGCCAGCTTTTTCACTCTCCTCTTCATCAAGAGGCTCTTTAGTTCTTTGCTTTCTGCCATAAGGGTGGTATCATCTGTATATCTGAGGTTATTGATATTTCTCCAGCAATCTTGATTCTAGCTTGTGCTTCATTCAGCCTGGCATTTTGGATGATGTACTCTGCATATAAGTTAAATAAGCAGGGTGACAATATACAGCCTTGATGTACTCCTTTTCCAATTTTGAACCAGTCCGTTGTTCCATGTCTGGTTCTAGCTGTTGTTTATTGACGTGAATACAGGTTTCTCAGGAGGCAGGTCAGGTGGTCTAGTATTCCCATCTCTTTCAGAATTTTCCAGTTTGTTGTGATCCATAGTCAAAGACTTTAGTATCTTATCCTTCAGATTCCTTCCCTGCCACCTGCTTACTTTCCCTGTCCCCCACCTTCCAACTATGTTTGTGGTTTGCTAATACTTAGCTAGTCAGTAGGTTTTCAATCCATTAAAAAATAATTTAATTAATTAATTTATTTTTGCCTGTGCTGGGTCTTCATTGCTGTGCGGACTTTTTCTCTAGTTGAGGTTTCAGTCTTTCATTGCCGTGGCTTCTTTTGTTGTGGAACACAGTCTCTAGTCTTGTGGGCTTCAGTCACTACACTCCCAGATTCCTGATCACAGACTCAGAAGTTGTGGCTCATGGGCTTAGTTGCTCTGAGGCACGTGGGGTCTTCCTGGACCAGGGATCAAACCCAAGTCCCCTACTTTGGCAGGTGGATTCCTTACCACTGAGCCACAAGGGAAGCCCTTTAATTATCCTTTTGAAGAGCTGATTGGCCTGGTTTCAAACACATCAACTAAAAAAAAAAGATTTCTTATTGATAGCTTGAGTGAAAGCTTCAAGAGCATTTAGGAGTCAAATGAGTACATGTTCTTCCAGAAGAGAATCACCTATTTGGAAATATGTAAAGACCTGAGAAATCTCCTGGCCAACCTCTTTATTTCATACACAGAGAATAAGAGGAAAGAAAGTTTCCCAGTAAGAAACTTGTAGTTTTCGGAACCAGATCTCTTGTCTCTAAATTCATTCAGGGTGTTTGCAGTGGGTTGTAGAAGGAATGTAGCCTAGAGGTTAACATTTTGGGCCCTGGAATTGGGCATCTTGGGTTTGAATCTTGGCTCTTGGCCACATAATTGCCTGTTGACTTTGGGGAGAGCCTCAGTTTATCCACCTTTAAAATGGGACAAGAAAGCCAATTTGTTATCTGCAGGGAACAAAAAGAAAAAGGGTATATATTCCACTTGTCCTGTTGTACAAGAGCTGTCTGATGTGTAGGCAAGGGTTGATGTAAGGGTCTTTTAAAGAAACAGCCTCTTGGCCAAAGGTATTCATCTCCCCCTGTGCCTTACCACCCTGCATGAAGAACTCCTGTGTCTGTTGCTTCTTCTGTTTTAACCCCAAACTGCTGTTAAAATAGATGAATTAACAAGACGGGATCTCACATTAGGTCATGATGTTCATTAATACTGTGGTCTGAATGACATCCTCTGATTTATCCTGAGCCGACTGATGGATGGTGAGGCTAGGAGGGTGACCTGAGGACCTGGTTGGAAGGGCCCCATGGACCCATTTGGTAAATCACCCATTGAGGGTACACGGTTACCTGAGAGGTCCATTTTCAACATGGAACAGATCTTCTAGTCACTGTCCTCCAGCCACCAGGGGCAATTGAGGGCAGCAGAGGTGACTCTCAACCTCTAGCAAGTTCACGTTTCTTCTTTCGGCCTTGTATCCCTCTCTGGTTCCATGCTCTTTAAAAAGAGGACGACTTTGCTAGAAACCTAGCAAGCGTTAAGTTCCCTGTACTCTCTTCTTGAAAGCTCAGTCTCCCTGATAGTCTTTGTAAATATTTATGTATTTATTTGCTGCATTGGGTCTTGGTTGTGGCGTGTGCAATCCTCGTTGAGGCATGTGGGCTCTTCCGTTGTGGCGCATGGCATGCAGGCTCCAGAGCAGAGTTGTGGTGTTGCAGGCTTAGCCATGCAAGCTCAGCAGTTGTGGTGTGCAGGCTTATTTGCCCTGAGGCATGTGGCATCTTAGTTCCCCCAACCAGGGGTCAAACCCTCATCCCCTGCAGTGGAAGGCAGATTCTTAACCACTGGACCACAAGGGAAGTCCTGCTAATCTGTTACAAATGGGGAAAGCAAACTTGTGCACTTCTCTTTACACTTTTGTCTTTTGCATCCAGTAAAAGGGACAAAAGCTACTTTGTGTGTGTATTGAGGGGATGGGGAGGAGAATGTGAGTTCTTTTAAAGGCAAGATTTGAGGCTCAGAAGCTGCAGTTGGCGGGGCTTCAGAGGACCAGAGAACTCAGAGGTGCCTTCTCACTGGAAGAGGCTCACCTTTCACCCCAGGCTGGACTGGTTCTGGACTGATTCCATAGTCAAATGGATCTAGGCTGGCTCACCTGCTGTGTGGTCTGATTTTTTAAAATTTTACCCTTTAGGGTTACTCTTCTCTTTTTCAAATGTCCAAGCAGTCCTGGAAAGGACTGCCAGTTAATCTCTTGCTGTTGGTTGAAGAGTCCTCCTTGGGGAGTTTCAGTTCAGTTCAGTTCAGTCGCTTAGTCGTGTCTGACTCTTTGCGACCCCATGAATCGTAGCATGCCAGGCCTTCCTGTCCATCACCATCTCCCGGAGTTCACTCAGACTCACATCCATCGAGTCCATGATGCTATCCAGCCATCTCTTCCTCTGTCGTCCCCTACTCCTCCTGCCCCCAATCCCTCCCAGCATCAGAGTCTTTTCCAATGAGTCAGCTCTTCGCATGAGGTGGCCAAAGTGCTGGAGCTTCAGCTTTAGCATCATTCCTTTCAAAGAAATCCCAGGGCTGATCTCCTTCAGAATGGAAACCCCAATTCCAGTCTCTGTTCTAACTCCAAATTACGGGGTGACCCTGGAGAGAGCCACTTATCAATCATCTGAGTTTTGTCATCCGCATCTACAGGAATCTCTCCCACCTCATCATGTGGGAACATAGGTGAGCTCTGATAGGAAGGGCTCATGACACGGAAGAAAAATCACTTTTCCTCAAAGTTGAGTCAAGTGTCTGTCAGGCAGTCTCTGTTTATTGCACTGGGATCTGAAGAAGGCTCTGAGGTGCCTCCCAGGTCAGCATCCCTCACACGTCTGAGATCACCTTTCCCCAAGCCTGACCTGCGAGGAGCTGGCTCCTCTTGCAGCCTGAGAGTCAGGGGAGAGCTGGTCGCCATTTAAATGTGGGCAGAGGAGGGACATGGGGCAGTGGTGCGCATGGTACTGGAGCTTGTCTGGTGTTTTATTTTCTATAGTAAGCAGTTGTGTTTATGGAGAAGCATGGAGGTACTGATGGAAGTTACAGGAGAGTGAAGCTCCTTTCTGTCCATCCGTTAGTGCTTGGAGCGACCTGACAGTGGTGAGGAGAGGCGTCCTGCCTCGGGCTCCCTCCTGACAGCTGAAATGGCGCTGCCCTGCCCCTGCCTTGAGTGTTTGCAAGTCTTTAGTACTTACTTAGCTGAGAAAGGCAACCTGGGGCCTCAGTGAGGCTTAGGGTATCCATTATTGTCCCAAATGGTTGCTGCCCTCCTGCTTTGACACTCACCCCAAGACCAGTGCCCATCTATGATTTTCCTCAACAGCAAGAGTTACCATTTTGCTGGGCTCTGCCATGTGCCAAGCCCTGGGATTGCATCAGAGAAGATCACAGACTGCCTCCCTGTGGTATCTTCGTGTGTGTGTGTGTGTGTGTGTGTGTGTGTGTGTGTGTTGCACATGCACAAGACTCAAACAACTTCACTAGTAGTAAATTGATTTACCAGGGGTCCTTCCCTTACTGTAACCAGCCTCCCAAAGTAGTTTTTAGAATCACAGGATGTTGGAACCAGTCCAGTTCCTGTCCTGAGCATTTGGGTAGTCTGAGCGAACCTCACTTTGAGGTTGAAACTTGGGAAAGCTTTGTCCAGACTTACAGCAGAAACTGTGGGCACAGCTGGAGTGGTAGGTCTGTCCTCTGACTTCCGGCTCAGCTTCCCCAGGTCCTGCTATTCCTGAGGAATGCAGCCGAGCCTCAGGTGCAGCAGCTCCTCCGCCAACGCTAGATGCTAGGTGGCACCAGCACGCCTTGGAACAGAAAGGCGCTCGTCTAGCTTCTATCTGAAAATGTTTGAATCCTCAGTGTGGGCGGCCTGGAGTTCTGGCTGAGCGCTCTCCTCTCCTGAGGCCTGCCTGCCTGGGGGGCCACCCCAGATCCCAGTCCCATCTCCTTCATCCAGGGAACCCATCCCAGATGCCTTGGGGATCGGTTTGCTGGCTACCTGGAAGAATTCACTCCTGTGTGATTGATTTCTTTCAGGGGCTCTCTGTGCAGAATGGATAAAGTTCTGCTGGGTGATCTTTCCAACTACTCTGCTGAGTTCTGAGCCAAGTTCTTTGTGGTTTCTGTTCTTTCAGGACATTGTTGCAGGGCAACAAGGCTGGCTGATGTCACTGAGGATGTGAGGCAGTGTGGAAGGAGACCCCAGCCACCCAGCCCAAATTGCCCACTTGCAGCATCGTGAGTATGTGAGTCAGTTTTGGGGTGGTTATGTTGCAGAAGCTGATTGAAATAGGAGAGAACAGCGCAGTAGCCTCTCCCTATCCATGATTTTCCTGTCCATAGTTTCAGTTTCCTGTCGTCAATCTTGGTCCAAAAATACTAGAAAATGCTAGAAATAACTTATAAGTTTTAAATTGCATGCTTTTGTGAGTGGTTTGATGAAATCTTATACCTCCCACTGGGACATGAATCATCTCTTTGTCCAGCATGTCCATATAGCATGTGCAACCCCACTGCTCAGCATGCTCTGGTCTTGGTTTTCAGATCAGTGGTCGCAGTATCACAGTGCTTGTGGCCAAAGTCACCCTTACTTTACTTAATAATGGCTTTAGCACACACCAGTAGTGATGCCAGCAATCTGGATATTCTCTTATTGAACCTGATTTATACATTTTATCATAGGTAAGTGTGTATAGGTAAAAACATTGTTGTGTGTATGTACAAAGTGAAACTGAAAGTCACTCAGCCGTGTCTGACTCTTTATGACCCCATGGACTATATAGTCCATGGAATTCTCCAGGCCAGAATACTGGAGTGGGCAGCCTTTCCCTTCTCCAGGGGATCTTCCCAACCCAAGATTGAACCCAAGTCTCCTGCATTGCAGGCGGATTCTTTACCAGCTGAGCCACCAGGAAGGTGTGTGTGTGTGTGTGTGTATTTATATTATATATATATATATTTTATAAATATATATTTATATTTCACTGTTATATGTGGCTTCAGGCATCTACTGCAGGTCTTAGAATATAATCCCCTTGAGTAAGGGGGGACTGCTGTATCTACGTTGAAGGGTTGCAGTGAGGTTTACGTGATAATATGCACTTAGATCTGCGCCTAGCACACAATATGTGAATACTGTTGTTACCATCAACATCATCATGGGGCACTTCCTCTTGCTTTCTGGGTTCTAAGTCCCAGTGACCTCCTTTCTCTTCCTCCTCCTCCTCTTCTCCCTCTTCCTTCCCCGGCTCCTTCCTTCTCCTTTATTATATATCAAACTGCACCTTTTTCAGGGCTTTCATACTTAATTCTCTCCATTCAGAATGGTCCTTCCCTGGTACCTTGTTTTCATGGTTAGGGTCTCCTCCTTGAAAAAGCCTTCTCTGGTTACCCTGAGACCTCCTGCCTCCCATCCTTTCCATTCTTGTTTCATTTCATTGTGCGTCATTATCACATTTATTGATTCCTTGAATATTGTCTGGGTCCCCTTCTAGACTAAATCCCTTGAGGGCAGGGGCTGGGCCTGTATGCTTGCTACCCACCACACTGCTGTGTACAGTGGAAACTCACTTGGTGTTTGTTGAATGAATGGGTGAAAAGAGGCACCTAATCAGTATGAGTTTGAGGTTGGTGTCAGGCTTCCAGGAAGAGATGATCCAGGTTGGAGTTTCAGAGGTTGGGGGGGGGGGCGGGGGCGGCAGGATTGTGTATACTGCTTCTAATTCTTACAGCTGTTTAGGTTTGTGTCACAGTCTTTGTTGGATCAATTATCTTCCTGATACCCTATGTCCAACAAGGATATGGGCTTCTTTAAGAAAGAGATGGGTTTCTCACAACCCCAAGCGCATTGTCAGGCATCTAGTAGGGGCTTAACAGAGGTTTATTGGATCAATAAATGGATGGATGAATGACTGGATGTCAAGAAAGATGGAGGGGCAGTAGTACTCAGACTGTAGGCAATGATGGGAAACCATGTTTATTTTTTCTTTTAATAAAGGATAATATATTCCCAGTCAATCTGTAAAAGGTCATGAATGTATAAAAATGTATTAATTACAATCATTAGCATTATGTTACAGAGAAATAGTTGTTATAACCTTTTCCCCTAAGATGGCACTTGGACGGACACAGTTGGTTTGCTTCACAAAAAAGGGTAAGAGTAGGTGACCAGTTGGCCTGGTCGGCCCAGGACTGAGGAATTTCCCAGGCTGTGGGGCCTTCAGTGCTAAAACTGGGGAAAGCCCAGGCAAACTGGGATGCTTGGTCATGCAAGAGAGAGAGCAGGATGAGAATGTCAGGTGTGCTTTGGCATTTATGTACAGGTGATATTTTCTCAACTTTTCTCCATGATTTTTCTTCCTCTTAGCTCTCAAATAAAAATCCCTGTGTTATTATCAAGGATGTTACAGCTTTCAAAGGGTTTGAACAACCCCATGTAATTTTCACTTGATCCTTATGCCGAGTCTGGGAGGCAGGGCAAGGGGAGCATGCTACGTCAATGCTCCTGGCTCCTAGAGAATATGGGGCAGAGAAACGGCTCACATCTCCATCTCCTGAGGGCAGTGCTCTTTTCACTACTCTGTTCTTTTCTGAAATGTCCCACCTGTCTCATCTGGCTTTCAGGAGTAGACAGGAATCATAAAGGAAAAGGAAGGATCCTGAGATCCAAGCTTTGGCTCAGTCCCCTCATTTGGGACAATTTATATTATTACTGCTTTGCCTGATACATTCACCTGCTCCTCCTCGAGCCGTCCTCATGAAGGATTCCCCTGAAGCCCCACCAGCTGGCCAGAGCTGGCGCCATTATGTGGCAAAGTCAGTGAGAGAGATCCAGTGTATTGACTCAGGATGATGCCCCAAATGGCCCTTCCAGTTAAGGTTTGCCAGCAGGATGGTCAGGAGACGAGCTCACTCTGCCATCTGTTGGCTTGATTGTTGAGCTCTTTTTGGGTGCTTTTGCTACGAAGTTATTCAAGTGATGTCAATTCATGGGGTGGCTGTGACTTGCCACAATTGTTTCCACCCTTGTATCAGTACTTTTTGCTCAGTATCTAGGTACCACCTTAAGGCGAGTACTCACCTTAAAAGGCTGGGCTATCCTTGGACAGGCTATCCTTGCCCATTGTAGAGCTCGCTTCTCTTGACAGTGCATTAGAATATTATCATCCATTCTTTTATCCCAACACTGTTTTCCATACAAGTCATCTATGTAATTCTTCTTTTTCCTGTGAAGTGAGACTTCCCCTGGCTCTCCCTTGTTCAGCTGAAGCCTGTGATGTTCTGGATGAATGGGGTTTAACATTGGTTCTACTCTTTCAGATGCTGTTGTTTGGGCTCAGAGTTGCTCTCTCATCTGGGTTGTCTGTTCTGGGTGCAGCTGTGCAAAAGTTTGATCTTGGAGTTTGCCTTTTTCTGAGAGCAGAATGAGGATGGGTACAGGTTTCCCCTGCAGTCTGAAAGTAGAGCGTTTCTATGAAAAATTTCATAAGCTGAAATGGTATAAACAAAGAAGGAGTTACCTTAGGATACGTCTTGCTAACAGATGTACAAAATAAATTGAGATAAGGCACAGATGCTCAGACAGAGTTCAAAGCTATGGCAGTTTGATTCTGAGGTGCTGTGTAGTTCCCAGGGAAGGAGGTTGGCAGCGCCACTGAATGCTTGGGTAGAGGTAGCCTGCACCTCTAACCACTGGCTGCAAAACGAATGCTGAATGCTCTTTTCGCCTTTGTTTTGGTAAGAGGAAAAATTCTCTTTGGATTTCTTTTGGTTAGCAACAATCGGTACTAATATAGGTTTTTCCTTAAAGGGAAATGGTGTAAGGCAGACTTTGGAGAACTTGGGGATATTTCTACTTTTATTTAAAAATAAATAAAATACATATCTTAAAGAAGAGTGCTGCCTAGGTCCTCTGGGTGGATTCCCCAGACCGTGGGACACGTGGCCTATTAGCTAAAGCATGGGGTTTCCGGTGCCCCTGTTCACTTTCACGTGCTTGTTTTCTTGCTGCTCTTACACTAGCTGTGGCCTTACCACCTTTGGAAGTGTCTGTGGCTCTGAGTTCAAATCTGGTTGTAATCTTCAGATGTCCTTTTCTTTGGCTTAGAGCAGACCCAACTCTGAGGATGGACGAGATGTTAACCCTGACATGACCGTTCCTGCGATACTCTTGAGATGAGGCACTTGTGTGTATGAGACTCTTCTGAAACTTGGACTCTTGGCACTAAGGGACGAGGTGATGGTTTGAGAAGGCCAGAAACTTCCAGATCTTGAGAGATCGGCTGGGTCAAGACACTTCTTGGCATCTTGGAATCTGATGCTACCCAGTTGCATTGGGTTGTAGGCTGTCATTATCCAGAGGGTCAGAGAATCTCTCCAGGCTAAAGAATGAAAAAACTCAATGCAATAGAAATATAATCTCCTTATAAAAAACCATTTACAAGATGTGCTGCCTGGAAGCAGGACAAAACTAGAGGTTGACTGATTTCCAGTTCTTTTTTGTTAAACTCCTTGGGCCAGCACGTCCTCTAAGGGTGGGGAGAAGAGAATAAGACTGGCACATTCTTTCCTCCTTGAGGAAGAGTCACGGTTAATTAAGCCACTGATCAGGTGGCCTCCTCTGAGTGTGTACAGATGTCTGTAGGCCCCTCATATGGTCAGTGAGCTCTGGGATCGGCGGTGGCTGCCCCGGCTGAAGGGCCAGTTTGAGTTAGTCTGTCCGGATGCCATCGTCCTACTAGGCTCCAAGAGCAGGTGCTCCCCAGATGAGAATTTAGCCCAGGAGTCCCCTGAGTATGGGTCGTCCCTTGTGTGGTCTCTGCTGCATCTTTCTCCAGGCAGTACCCAGTCCTCCTTGTACCTCCGCTCGGCGGGGCTCAAATTCTTTGGGGTGCTGCTTCTGAAGCTCTGACCTGAGGTAGGTGACCCCAGATGGTTGGTGGGATGGGCCTCTCCAGGGATGGTGGCCGGCCTCTGGCGGCTTCTCCAGCTCTGGATTTCCAGCTCTCTTTTGTCCACAGGGAGTCTGTCAATTTTCTGAGCTCTTAGGATTGGAGACTTCCCATATGTTCCTTGAAGAGTCAGGAAAAAGTACCTGGTGGGAAATAACAGAATAAAGATCTTTTGTGACTTCTGATGTCTCGAATTTCAGCATTGAAAGGACCCTTAGAATCCAAGTCCCCACCCAGCGGAGGATCCCCTTTGCTGCTCTGTTAACTGATGGATCAAATCTATGTCCAGGCACTTCTGATACTGGGGGCGTTCAGCAACAAAATGTAACAGCAAACATTTGTTATGTACTGTACACATAACTCAGGTTATTCTCCCCCAAATCACAAACAGTTGGTACTTTTGTTTCCTACTATGTACAGACATGGAACTGGAGGCACTAAGAGACTGAATGATTTGTCCAGAGCCATACAGTGGTCGAGGTGTGGTCAGGACCCAGTGCCCTGGATTCTGATGCTTTCCTCTCACCTACAATGCATGTGGCCATTCTATTTCTGGGCTGTTCTAATTTAGGCAAATTTACTTGCTTTGAAGTGTCAAATCTTTGTGGAACTTAATAATTTTTAAGTAGTTTCCCAATACATATTCTTTTCTTGAATCCATGGGCTATGCCAACTTCACAGCATCAGTACATTATCACTATTTGCTAGATGACAATACCATCGAGGCCCCAAATGATGAGCTGGATTTCCTAAGGTCTCCTGAGAAGTTGACAGATCTCCCTGATGGTTAACTCATGGTTCCTCTCTCCTGCCAAGCTGCCTGTAGTGGACTCTGGAATAGAAGTCTCTATATGTGGCTCAGATCATGAACTCCTTACTGCCAAATTCAGACTTAAATTGAAGAAAGTAGGGAAAACCACTAGACCATTCAGGTATGACCTAAATCAAATCCATTATGATTATACAGTAGAAGTGACAAATAGATTCAAGGGATTAGATCTGTTAGACAGAGTGCCTGATGAACTATGGATAGAGGTTTGTGACATTGTACAGGAGACAGGGATCAAGACCATCCCCAAGAAAAACAAATGCAAAAAAGCAAAATGGCTGTCTGAGGAGGCCTTACAAACAGCTGTGAAAAGAGAAGAAAAAAGCAAAGGAGAAAAGGACAGATATACCCATGTGAATGCAGAGTTGCAAAGAATAGCAAGGAGAGATAAGAAAGTTTTCTTCAGTGATCATTGCAAAGAAATAGAGGAAAACAATAGAATGGGAAAGACTAGAGATCTCTTCAAGAAAATTAGAGATACCAAGGGAATATTTCATGCAAAGATGGGTTCAATAAAGGACAGAAATGGTATGGACCTAACAGAAGTAGAAGATATTAAGAAGAGGTGGCAAGAATACACAGAACTGTACAAAAAAGATCTTCATGACCCAGATAATCATGATGATGTGATCACTCACCTAGAGCCAGACATCCTGGAATGTGAAGTCAAGTGGGCCTTAGGAAGCATCACTATGAACAAAGCTAGTGGAGGTGATGGAATTCCAGTTGGACTATTTCAAATCCTAAAAGATGATGCTGTGAAAGTGCTGTACTCAATATGCCAGCAAATTTGGAAAGCTCAGCAGTGTCCACAGGACTGGAAAAGGTCAGTTTTCATTCCAATCCCAAAGAAAGGCAAAGAATGCTCAAACTACCGCACAATTGCACTCATCTTACATGCTAGTAAAGTAATGCTCAAAATTCTCCAAGCCAGACTTCAGCAATATGTGAACCGTGAACTTCCAGATGTTCAAGCTGGTTTTAGAAAAGGCAGAGGAACCACAGATCAAATTGCCAACATCTGCTGGATCATGGAAAAAGCAAGAGAGTTCCAGAAAAACATCTACTTCTGCTTTATTGACTATGCCAAAGCCTTTGACTGTGTGGATCACAATAAACTGTGGAAAATTCTGAAAGAGATGGGAATACCAGACCATCTGACCTGCCTCTTGAGAAACCAAATGCAGGTCAGGAAGCAACAGTTAGAACTGGACATGGAACAACAGACTGGTTCCAAAAAGGAAAAGGAGTGCGTCAAGGCTGTATATTGTCATCCTGCTTATTTAACTTCTATGCAGATTACATCATGAGAAATGCTGGGCTGGATGAAGCACAAGCTGGAATCAAGGTTGCCGGGAGAAATATCAATAACGTCAGATATGCAGATGACACCACCCTTATGGCAGAAAGTGAAGAAGAACTAAAGAGCCTCTTGATGAAAGTGAAAGAGGGGAGTGAAAAGGTTGGCTTAAAGCTCAACATTCAGAAAACTAAAATCATGTCATCTGGTCCCATCAGTTCATGGCTGAGAGATTGAATTGATCTGAATGTAATTATAGTTCAATTAAAAAATAAAAAGTAATCCAACTGGTCCAGAGGACATCTAAGGTCTTTTCCAAAAATAATCCTTAATTTTTTTTAAACCTTCTAAGAGCCTTACAAGCAGAGACGCTCTTATCCTTCTATTATGTCTAAAAGATTCTGGATGACCTCAATGTGAGCAGGCATTTCTGAAGACCACAATAGATCCTATGGAATCAGAAACTTTCCCTCACTCTTTCTCATCTCACTCAGGGAGGCAGTACAGGTGGCCATGCCTATGTTTCTTAGGAAAGACTCAACTTTTGCCCGGAAACTAGAATTTCCACAGTTTAAACATTTCCCCCAAGCTACGAATTTCCTTCTCTGTGCATTCAGTGAACAAATAACTGTCAAGTTCTTACAATGGGCCAAGCCCCAAGGGATTAAGCTGTGAACCAGACTGACAGGATTCTAGCTGTCAGAAAGCACAGGAACCAGAGTTAGAAGCCACGGGAACAGTGAGTGTGTCACACACACGATCTGATTTAGAGACCTTCCTCGAGGAGGAAACAATAAAGCTGAGGGCTGAGGGATGCACAGGAGGGAGCCAGGCAAAGAGGGGGTGAGAGCCAGATTCTGAGCACGATAGCTGCCATGTGGAGACTGAGGGCAGGAGTGGGGTGAGAGGTCACAGGTGTCGGTAAGGCCAGAGCAAGCAAGGACTGTGGGGAATGTCTTGGGTATTGTACATTATTGTAAAGACCTTGGCAAGCCCTTGGAAAGTTACAAACATGACATGATCATGCTTTGGCACAATGATGATGGATTGGAGTAAACCCAATAGGAGACTATTGAAATGATTTGGAATGAAAGAATTATAACCTATCTATGGTGGTAGCTTCCCTGGTGGCTCAGAGGTTAAAGCATCAGCCTGCAATGTGGGACACCTGGGTTCAATCCCTGGGTCAGGAAGATCCCCTGGAGAAGGAAATGGCAACCCACTCCAGCATTCTTGCCTGGAGAATCCCATGGACTGAGGAGCCTGGTAGGCTACAGTCCATGGGGTCGCAAAGAGTCAGACATGACTGAGCGACTTCACTTTCATTCACTATGATGGTGGCTGTAGAAATGGAAATAGCAGATAAATTCTATTTAACAAGATCAAACTATCAGGTCTTGGCAATGGATAAGAGAGGGCCATGTGGTGGTGGGTGGAGTCAAGGATAATTCTCATGGGCCAGCCTTGATCCTCAGTGGGTAACAGTGGATGGAAGGAACTTGGAAGAGAGCCATGTTTCTGGGAGGGTGGTGGTGATAGAAGGTGGATCAGGAATTAAGTTATAGATGCCTGCCACTTTTCTCAGATGTGGCCTGTCCAGTGCTGGTGAGGCACAGGTAGCTAGAAGGATGTATCTGGGATTCTGGAGAAAGATCTGGGCGGGGAGTTTATATTAGAGATACATCTGTGAAAAATGACATTTAACTTCACAATAATGGTTGCTGTGTTTATGGAAAGAACTAAAGTTAGAAGACAAAAGAACCTAGGACGTACACCATGTCATCTTTGAACCAGCAGAGGAAACAAGAGGTAGGAGAAAAACCAAGAGAGAGTTGTGTTATGAAGCCAAGTGAAGTGTGCAAGGACTGTTGGAGCCTAGTGTAGCTAATTATGCTGCACTGTGTTTTAAAGTTTGTGTGTTAGTAATTTTACAGATGAAACAAAAGAAGTTTGCTCTCAGTTTAAGAGAATCATACAGTTCCTTTATACTGGTTGAATTAATTAGACTCAATTAGTGAGGTCATGGTTAGTGGCTAATTATCACAGGCTTGGTGAGTGAAATCAATCTTATTATAAACACAGCTTGCATCTTTAAGTGAACAAATACAGTTTTTTACAGCAAACATTCTGCCATGTAGATTTCTGTAACAAAAATTAATCGTTCCAAGGTTATAAGTTAACAGTCCTTGGAGCTATTAAAATAATCCTTTCTCTGTCAAAGGAAATCTCTTTGCCTTTTTTAGTAAACAGAATTAAGACGGAATTCAAGTTTATGATGATCTAGAATAAGCAGAGATTTAACTTGCATGCTATGGTAACTGGCAAGAAAATATTTGCTAACTTTCCCTAGCTTGTCCCTCATCTGTTCAACAAGATATAATGGTAAAGTGTCTGTCTTTTCCAAGAATGTCGGTGCTTTTCAACCATCCTTATCAAGCTGGTAGCCTCTGGCTACAAGCGTGTCGTCTAACCAAGAATAAGACAAAGAACCAGAACTCTTTGTAGACGATGAACGCTTCCTCTACCCCAAATAACACACCGAACAGAAGAGGTCAGTCCTTGGTCAGAGGTGATCACAGCCATATTTAACCCCAAAAGTGTGCATGAAAGCATTTAACACAGACACCTGATATCCTTTTCCAACAAGGGCAGGACCTTCAAGGTCTTTCCCAGGATCTGTCTCCCAAGACGGGGTGGGAAATATGTTCTCTGAGGCTTGTGCTTACTTGCCTCCCAGTCTTCAGTCTCAGGGCCCTTGATTAGTGCTGCTCACTCTTACCTGCATTATATGTCTGAGCTGTCTACTGGATGGTAGACTTCTTGAGAGAAAGAGCCCTATTTTATTCATCTTTCTGTTTCTTTAGCATCTTTTTTTTCTCATTTATCTCTGAGGGCAGCCTTTGTGATGAGAACTATGCTAACTGTGGGTTATATAATGATAACAAGGAGGATACTTCTTTCTAGGAGTTCATGACAAACAGATAAAACAGATAATATGTGGGATAAAGGTAGTGACAGATACAACCAGGTAACAGGAACACATGATCTGGTTCGGCTTGAGGGTGGTAGGTGAAGTCACAGAAGGGTTCAGGAATTGGTCACACCTGGAATGATGTCAAAGGATGAGGAGGTCTGGTAACAGGAAGGACGTTTTGAGTAGAAGGGTCAGCATGAACACAGGCAGGAAGACGAGAGGGCATGCAGACTTTAGGGAAGTCCAAGAAGCACGGTGATGTGGAGCCCAAAGTTTGAGGCAGGGACTAGGGAGATAAGGCTGTGGAGACCAGGAAGGGCCAAGCAGGGAGACTGTGTATACTTAGAACCCAACCATCGGTTGAGTTTACAGGAGTGTTTGTCATCTTGATATGTTCAGCCTCTAAACCCTGCATCAGATGTCAAGGTTCTGAGGTGTCTTAGGAAGAAGAAAGGGAGCCCAAACTAGGTTAAGCATGCTGCCAAACTCATTAAAGGAACCAAAGTGTGCTAATGACTTTCTGCTTAATTTTGGATTAGGAAAAGTGCTCCACAGTGTTGCGATGGCCTCTTGACTATGGCTTATAATGGTAAAGTAGCTGAATTTCAAAGATTCACAGTGACAAGATCCTGAGGATGGAGAGGGGCTAGGTCTTGCCTTTGGGTACAGCATCATTAAGTTCACCAAATACTCTGACTATAGAGTGTGGGGTGGAGAACAGAACATTGGCCTCTGAGTTGGGAGGACAGACTCCCCCTGTGATTGGTGATGAGCTGGTGGACACATTCTGGTTCCTCTTGGGACCTCAGCAGTCCCATGAACAAGTGGGACTACAACCACAGCTCTGACTAATTTCTTAGGTGATTTTGAAAAAGCAAAATGATGAACTAGATAGAAAAGCATGTGTCAAGAGTAAACTCCAAGGACATGTGAGGCATTGTTGTTGCCATTTTGTTTTGAAAAGCTGACTGTAGAGGCTATAGACTAGAAATGTTAGAAATTGTCGCTCTGTGGAAGTAATTTATTTGGCTAATATAGGGTGTATGTATGTGTATGAGTCTGTGTGTGTTTTAACAAATTTGAGTAGTATTTAAAACTTGGATATTTCTAAAATTTGTGGGAAAAATCTAAAGCTCTGAAATGCTCTCTTGATTTTTCCTTGTGGCAGTGATAGGCTGAAGCTTAGAAGTTCCTTCCCCGATGCCTGTACTTTACCTGGCTTGCTGCTGTTGCTTACCTGTCCCTGAAGGCATTTGAAAGTGAGACTCCTGGGCTGATGAATAAAGGACTCCAAGAGCTTTTCAAAATGATTCTTTGTACACAACAAGATTTGTATGGCAGGAGGGGAGAAATTAGTACCCTCATTTTATAGGTGTCATAACAGAGGCCATGCCAGATTTGGTGACTTTGCTGCTATGTGGCTGACCTGGGACCAGATTCCATGCTATCTGCCTCCAAGTTTATGGTTCTTTCTGTCCTAGCTCCCTCCCTTTGGAACAAGAGCCTCAAGCATCCCAGCTGGGATCAAACTCCTGACTCTTAGGCTATGAGAATGGCTGATGGAGGAGAGTGGTAGTTCTAGGAAGGAAACAGCACCCCCTGCTCAAACCTTGGGAGAAGAGCCACGGCCGGTGTGAGGAAGCAGACAAGGTAGAACGTGGGGTCTGAGAGCTGGCCTTCCATCACCCAGTAGGGATTGGTGGGGCTGTTGCAGGTGACGCAGATGGCATTGTACGCAAGGGACACCGCAAAGTACATCAGGAAGCTGCCTGCGAGAACAAGCCCGTGGATGATGGTCTGCGGAAGGAAAGAAGTAAACACTGCTGAGAGGAGGGTTTAGATCAGGGGGGTATGCACTCATGCTACTTTACCTTTGTTTTAAACTTTTCTTTTTTGGAAATGCAACATACATATAAACTGTTTTTAAAAGTGTGCCATTTAATGGCTTATTATAAAGTAAATACCTATGTTGCTACCACCCAGAATTTGCACACAGATACTCCAGACACCCCTAAATCACCTTGACTTTTGTGATAATTTTCGTGATATTCCTTAATCTTAAAAAAAGTTATATTTTGTGTGACTTTTGTCTTTTTTCCTTAATGTTACACCTGTGTGATGAATCAGTCTCTTCCACATGCGGCTGTCAGTTATTCATTTCTAAGCAGCGCAGTCTGCTGTAGTCTGATCTCATTTTGTCCTGCCTCTTTTATGCTTCTTCCAATTCCTGTCCTCTTGTAAACTTACTGATGATTTCATATAATTTCATTTCCACCTCTACTAGTTTGAAAGTTATCTATTTCATTTCTATTCTTTCAGTGATTACTCAATAAATGACAGTAAGCAATCTTAACTTACTGTAGTATAAAGTTCATATGTTTCCCTCCTCCTAAATTATGCAAGGGCTTTAGAATAAATTAACTCTGTTTACCTTCTTCCTGATTTATATCTTATTGCTACTGTATATTTAAATTCTATCATCTTTGTAAATCACACAAGTTGTTATAACAGTTTAATATGGTCAATAGTCTTTAAGATTTACTTACATGCTTGACACTTTCTATGCCTTCATTATCTCTTGCATTTTGGGGTTTCCATCTGAACTGTATTTTCTTATGCTTTTTAAAAAAAGTTTATATTGAAGTGTAATTGATTAACGATGTTGCATTATTTCCAGGTGTATGGCAGAGTGATTCAGTTATATATATACAAGTATCTTTTCTTTTTCAAATTCTTTTCCCATTTAGGTTACTACAGAATATTGAGCAGAGTTCCCTGTGCTATATAGTAGGTCCTTGTTGGTTATCTATTTTAAATACAGTACTGTGTACACGTCAATCCAAAACTTCTACTCTATCACCTACCCTTTTCCCCCTGGTAACCACAAATTTGTTCTCCTAAGTCTGTGCTTCTGTTTTGTAAATAAGTTCATTTGTATCATTTTTAAAAGAGTCTGCATGTAAGTGATATCACATGATCTTTGCCTTTCTCTGCCTGACTTCACTTAGTGTGATAATCTCCAGGTCCATCCATGTTGTTGCAAATGGCATTATTTTACTCTCTTTAATGGCTGAGTAACATTCCATTGTATATATGTACTCATCTTCTTTATCCATTCCTCTATTCAGACATTCACTGGACATGTCTATTCAATCAAGACAATAGCCATGTCTTGGCCATTGTAAAGAGCACTGCAGTGAACACTGCGGTATCTTTCCTTGTGCTTTTAGTTGATCTTTGAACAGGGGTTTGAACTATGTGGCTCCACTTACATGTGGATTTTTCTCAAAAATACTGCAGTATTGCCTGATCCATGGTTGGTTGAATCCACAGATACAGAGGACTGATTATGGAACTTGAGCATCCACAGAATCTGGTATTTGCACTGGGTCTTGGAACCAGTCCCCAGTGGATTCTGAGGATGGCTATACATCCTTCAGAATTTTTCTTTAGTGGAAGTCTGCTGATGTTATATTTTCTGATTCATTATTTCATCTTCATTCTTAAAAGACATTTTTGATCTTTTTTGGAAGTTGTTTTCTTTTAGTATAGTTAATACAGCACTTCACTGTATTCTGGGCTTCCCAGGTGGCTCAACAGTAAAGAACCTGCCTGCAATGCAGGAAACCCCTGCATTGGGAAGATCCCCTGGAGAAGAGAATGGCTCCCACTTCAGTATTCTTGAGGCTTCCCTGGTGGCTTAGATGATAAAGAATATGCCTGCAATGTGAGAGACTTGGGTTCGATCCCTGGATCAGGAAGGTCCCCTAAAGAAGGGAATGGCTACCCACTCCAGTTTTCTTACCTGGAGAATTCCACGGACAGAGGGGCCTGGCGGGCTACAGTCCATGGGGTCACAAAGAGTCAGACATTACTGAGGGACCAACTTTCCTAATTTCTGGCTTCTAGTTTTGCTACTGAGATGTTAGCAAAATGTTGTTCCTTAGAAGGAAACATTTATGTCAAAATCTGGCTGCTTTATGATCTTTGTTTTTGTCTTTAGTGTTCTATAGTTTACTTATAACTCTGGCGTTTTAAAAAAAATATTATCTTGCTTGAGTTTTGCTAAACTTCTTGACATTGTGGCTTGATGTCTTTTGTTACTTTTGCAAAATTCTCAAGTCACTATCTTTTCAAATATAACCTCGGTCTCTCTTTCTCCTCCAAGACTCTAATCAAATGTATATTAGATATTTTAAGATACCCACCTTATCTTTTATATATCTCTTCCATAATTTTCATTATTCTACTTTTGTTTTATATTCTGGATGATTTGACCAATTCACTAATTTTCTCCTCAGCTCTGCCTGATCTGCAGTTAAGCCAGCCATTGAAATTTAAATTAGTTATTGGATTTTTTAATTTTTGAAACTTTTACTTGGTCTTTAAAGAAAATCTTCTAGGTTTCTTTGTATAGCTTACTATACATTCTTGAAGATAGTTTAAAGCTTATTCGTCTTTAAACCTAGCAAACCGACCTTTTCTATGAGTTATTTCTGATAATTTCAATACCTTAAATATTTGTTACTGATGTATGTGCTTGTGATCCGTAGTGATGAATCCTTGTTTCATTTGAACTTCATTATTTGTGTGTGTGTTTCAAATGAGTTAAGAAAAAATTTTAGTTACTTAAATTTCTTAATACAATCAGTTGTTGTATAGTGCAAATATCTTAATGTCTACTGTTGGTTATTATAATTGAGGTAGAGTTGATTTACAGTATTGTTAGCTTCAGGTGTACAGCACAGTGATTTAGTCACATATATATCGTCCATTTCCCAGGATGAGTCCTTTATATTGAGTCTCCCTGATCTGTTCAGCACAGTGGGGACAATCCCTACAGTCCCTGCTGGGGAGAGGAGTGCAGGTAAGTGTACCCTTACTCTGAAGGTAGAGCATTTGGGGCCCTAATGTAATGTGATCTCTTATTAGACTGTCACTGCAGGAGCCTGGGTTTTAATTTCTAAATATTATGTTCAATGAAGTCTGCCAAAAAGTTCATTTTAGGCAGGGTTGCAAACACTCTCAAGAAAACAGACTTTGGCATCGCTTGCTCACTATAATCCCACTTTTCCAGAGGTTTTGGTCTTTAATTATGCTATCAGCCTTTTTATACTTTTAGAGTATGTATACATATATATATACACATACTCTTTGTATATGTTTGTATATGTTTATATATAATATATTAAAATGTATATATATACAAATTCATTTTTTTTCAGTGGAAGAGATGTTTTGAAATATCCTAGCCCTTGTTCCTAGAGAAGAAAACAGCTAACATTTTTCAGTCACTTAGGTGAGGACTGTGAAAGCTGACACAGCTATTAAAATTTATGTTCGATTTTAAGACTTCCCTAGCTATCTAGTGGTTAAGACTCTCTGCTCCCAATGCAGGGGGCAGAGGTTTGTGGAACTACGATCCTGCACAGCGCAGCCAAAAAAAACTCATGTTTGATTTCTACCCATGGAAGAAAGACTCTCTCTGCTTCCAGCACTTGAAAAAGGGAAATACTTTCTTCATAATGATGGTAGTAGCTGACTCCTTTCCCTGGAGCAACAAAAATCACCAGTGACTACCAGGATACCTGGTCTAGAGATGCATTAGGTGGATTAATAGTGCTGAATGGTGAGTGAAAGGAACAAGTTCTCTGTTTTAAAACATGCAGTGCTCTGAGAAAGAAGGTGGAATAACCAGTCATTACTCACTTAATATACATTGTGGTCTGATTATTTACAGGGCATTTTTGAAAGGTTAAAAAAATATCTAATGGTTAAGAAGGTCATGGAGAGAAGAGTCCCTCTTGTGAAATATCTTGTGCTACTGTTTAAAAAAGAATGTAATTACTGTGAAATATTTCAAGCACACAGACAACAAATCTCATGCATGCGATGTCCAGCTTTACCAGTTTTAACCTTATGCCATATGTATGGGAGCAGAATCTGTCACTCCAAAATGTGTCTCTGGCATCAGGATTACCTTGAGCTGGTTGCTTTTTAAGAAACAGCAGACAGAGGAGAAGCTCTGAAAACTGAATAGATGTTTTCTTTTTGTAAGAGACGTTTATACTTATAAGGGAAATCTCCATTTGTAAGGGTGTCTCCCTCTCTGTACCAGGAAAAAGAAACATTCTAAATTTCTAGAAAATCTTTATCAACTTCCACATCTGGCCTCCCCTAACCCCAAAGCTTTTTTTGTCTTTAGTTAGTGATAGTATTTAAGGTGGTGGCTAGGGCCATAGTTTCCTGGTCTCTCTCATGTGTATAGGAAATACTGATTAAACTTGTGTTTGTTTTTCTCCCATTAATCTGTCATTTATTACAGGAGTGTCTAAGCTGAGATCTAGAAGGGTAGAGAGAAAATTAGTTTTTCTTCCTCTACACACATTTGCCTCAGATTTTATTAAAAGGAGCCTTACAGATACAATTCAACCACCATGTATCCCTTGCAAATGCATTTTCTTTCATCTTGAAAATAAATCATGTTCATCATTTTTATGTGTATTTTATATGTTCATGTTTATGCATCTGTGTTAGTGGATACTTTTAAAATTTTATCATGTAGATATCCTGAATTCTTTTACTAGACAGTATGCTTTGGAGGTTTATTTTTGTTGCTAAATGCTGTTCTATTCATTTTAACTGTTCTAGTGTATGACTATGCTACTATGTGTTTTCCTGTTGGTGAACATTTAGGCTGTTTCCAATTTTTAAATTTTGCTTTAAAGAATAATGTAATATCTTATATATGTCTATTTATGTCTATGTTACATGTGTAAGAGGATCATCCAGGTTGCATAGTTAGAAGTGGAATTGTGTCACAGCATGTGAATACTTCTAGCTAACTCTTCTAACATATTCTTCTAGCTGTTTTCAAATTGCTTCTCCAAAGTGGTGCTATCAGTTTACAGTTTACCAACAGAGTATGAAAGTTCCTAGGTTAGGCTTTATTATCTTTAATGAAGTAGTATTAACTCATACTACTACAGTACTATTATACTACGTATCATACTATAGTATATACTATACTATATACTATAGTAGTATTAACTCACACTACTGAGTTAATTTGCCAATATATTATTTAGAATTTTTACATTTATGTTCATTGAGGAAACTGCTCTATAATTTTGTTTCCTAGGACTGTCCATGCTCATTCTGATATCAGAATTATTCTAGCCATGAAAACTGGATTTGAATCCATGAAAAAGTTGGTATGACATAGGAATTATCTGTCCCTTATAAACTTGGTCAAACTCACTTTTACAATCCTTTGGCTTTGTAACTTTAGGGATAAGATTGCTGATTTGGTTTCTAGAATGGTGATTGGCTTATTCAGCCTTGATGAATGATTTTGACTATAGTTTGGTAAATTTTATATTTAAAGGATTTAACATGGTTTAACTTTTCAGAAAAATATTAAAAATGTTGATTCCATTGACCATTGTATACATGAGATCTGCATCCATGAAAACAGAGGGCTCAACACCATTTTATGTAAAGGACTCGAGGATCTGTGGATTTTGGTCTTCACATGAGTCCTGGAACCCATCCCCTGCAGGTACTGAGACAACTGTGTATCCAGGAATTGCAGTCTTTTCCACTTCTAGAACTGTTTTTGTGGCCTTCTCTTTCTGTCTTCTTTTGGATCAGTTTTGTAAGAGGTGAGTTTTTTCCCATTTTTGGCCACACTGTGCAGCATGTGGGAATCTTAGTTCTGTGACTAGGTATTGAACTCATGCCCTTGGCATTAGGAGCATGGAGTCTTAACCACTGGACCCCAAGGAAGTCCCAAGAGGTGAGTTTTCAGTAGGGTTTGAAGAGCTCAGTTTTGGTCTTATTGACCTATCTTTGATTTTTCTCTCATCTTTTTTTCTTTTCTATTTTCTTTAGGTTTACATGGTATTTTTTTTAAAGTTTCTTAAGTTGAAATTTTAACTTAATTTTTTAAAATCTTTTTGTTTTTAATAGTAAAAGCTTTAGCTGCATCCCACAAGTTTGCATATATATTTTTTATAGTCATTCAGCAGCAATATTGCTTTTCGGCCTTTTGGCTGAAATTGCAGACGGTAAAGCATCTGTCTACGATGTGGGAGACTCAGGTTTGATCCCTGGGTTGCGAAGATTCCTTGGAGAAGGAAATGGCAATCCACTCCAGTACTATTGCCTGGAAAATCCCATGGACAGAGGAGCCTGGTAGGCTACAGTCCATGGGGTTGCTAAGAGTTGGACACGACTGAGCGACTTCAGGTTCACGTTCAGCAGCAATAAGTGTAATTTCCATCATGATTTACTTTTGACCTCCTGAATGACATGTTTAGATGTGCATTTTTAAATTTCCACGCATGTTAGGCTGTACTTTCATTGTTTGTATTTATTAATCTAAATGCATTACTATCAGATAATAGGTTCTTTATGATACTGATTCTTTCAAATTCCTTTGTGATTTAGAATTTGGTTGTTAAATTTTGGGTATATGGTCAGATGTGTTTGAAAGATGCATTTTTGGTATTTGTTTAGAGCAAGATTTTATATATTAGGGCTAACTACATTAGGTCAAGTATGGTAATTTATTCAAAGCTTGATCCGTGTCTGTTTTGATAGAGTTCTATAAAAACATCATTCTAGAATTGTAATTTTTTCCATTTCTCTTCATATTCACAGGATGAGAAAGTCCTGTCTGATACTTCTGGCCATCATTTCCTTTGTTCTTACCTTTTCCTCTTCCCTACAGCCTGGGGAATTGCTAGTTTCCTATATTCCTCTAATTTCTTTCCTCTCCTTTATGTTTAATCTTAAGTTTTTAATAATTGTAAGTATTAAGATACTTTAAGATTTAGGAGGTGCTAAATAAATTAGACTTTAATGGAACAATTTATGGTTGTGTACTTCTCATCCTATTCATACAATGAAGACTTCAGCATAAATTACCTACTGAATAGCCTTTCCTTACCATTACGTTGTTTCTTGCAGTTTTAGCTTTTATTTTCTTTCAGGTTCTTGCATATTTCTTTCTTCCTTTAGTGAGGGTCTATAGGCAGTAGACCTTATAGAGTTTATCTAAAAATGTCTTTTTTTTTTTTTTTTTAACCACAGGCTACTAAGAAGGGACAGAAACATGTTATATACAGGTAAGAAGGGGAAAAAAGCAAACATACAGCTGTATTATTTGCCTTTGATCCTTCTGTCTGATAAATCATTTTCTCTTGACTGAATGAATATAGTAATGACCCAGGAGATTTTCGTGGCCCTCTTAGAGAATTAAAATCAATGTTTCTCCACTGGTTGGGTGGGTATACTTCCCTTGGGAATCTTTTTATTTATCAGTCTTAAGTGAACTATCACTTAAGTGTAGTGATAGTGTACAAATAGTGTAACTGTTTGCTTTTTGGCCTTAAGTCTTTGAAGGTAATTTCTCCACTATATTTTTGGTTTCTATTGTTTAATTGCTGTGAATTTTCAGGTAATTTGTCCATAGTCTCTGGCAGATTTTAAGACTGTTTCTTTAATACTGTACAGTTTTACTACCAGGCACTATATCCAGATTTATTTTGATTCTCAATGATGACCTCTTCAGTACTTCTCTAAGCATTCTTTCCTTGTTATTCTATGACGTCTATTAGTGGCTGTTGGAACCATGTATTCCAAATACATTCCTCTTGATTACATTTTCATATTTATGTGGCATTCTGCATGAGTACACAATCCTTTCCAATTTTGGTAGTATACTCTTAGCCAGTGTCCAGTCTAGAGTGGATTCCACAAATTGCATTTTTAGTTTCAGTGACAAACTTTTTGCATTTTCAAGAGTTCTAAATATTTCCTTAGCTTGGTTCAGTTCCTAGTATTAAAATTATGACTGCCTTCTTCACAGTTTCTGATAAAACTAAGTGGTTTCTCCGGTGGTTCTGGAAGAAATTTATTTAAGCTTGACTAGGCCTTTTTGTTTTTATCACTTAGTTCTATCTGTCATGGCATGGATTGGAACTAAGGGGTTTTCAAGATGGGAACTCTGTGATCTGGAAGCCCCCTTGGGTGGCTGTTATCAGCCACTGCTTGGTCTAGCTTGTGACAGTAGGGGGAAGGGAAGGGGTTCCACTGTAGAAGGTTGGGAATACCCTGAACCTACTTAGGGAAGTTTCTAAACATTTAATACAAATGCTCTCAGAAAGATTTGGTTTTTGCCAAGCTGAAATGGTTCTTTCCGTAAAGCGGTCCCCCTGCACCCATCAATCTTACCTCGTCACACTATTGGCACAGAGGTTAAAAGTCAGAGTCAGCCAGCTAGGGTTTAGGCTTGCTTCTGTCTTGCACTGCTTGGGGAAAGTTTAACCTCTTTATACTCATTTCTGTATCTGTATGATGGAAATTAAAAAAAAAAAAAAGCCTAACACATGCATATGTTGCAAAATGATTTCCACAATAAGTTTAGTAAACATCCATCACTTTGCAATACAGTTGACTCTTGAACAACACAGGTTTGAACAGCATAAGTTCACTTATACACAGATTTTTTTTCCACTAAATACATACTACAGTACTGCATGATACACTGTTGCTTGAATCTGCAGATATGGAACTTCAGATATGGTGGGACAATTGTCAAGTTGCATGTGGATTTTCCCTTGTGTGGAGGATTGGTGCTCCTAAACCCTAAATTGTTCGAGGATCAACTGTGTATGTCAAGTCATTATGTTGTACAGCTTAAACTTATCCAGTGCTGTGTCAATCATATCTAACTAAAAAAAAAAATCCTATCTAAAGGGCTTTGGGAAGTTAAGTAAGAAAGTACATTAAAATCATACAGGTGTGTATCTGGCATGTAATTTTAAGCTCTATGTTTTTTATAATTATCATTGACTGGTTGAATTTAATAAGAAAGCTAGCATTACCATTTTGAATTACTAAAAAGTGATATTTGGACATACTCGAGATATGTTATGTGGAGACAATCTTCTAATCTTTTACCCCAAATTAAATGGATAGCACTCCTCTGTAACATTGCCTCAAGTATGGTCAGTCAGATGTTTTCCTTGTCTCTCAAACACCCATGAATTTTGAAATCGAAAGTACCTGTTTTGGCAATACACTGCCTCCTTGTATTATATGTCTTAGTTTTTCCATCCTGACTAGATGGTGAGCAAGTTGAGGCCAGCAATTTTATCTTCTCTACTTTATCCCTATCAAAGTGGACCATAGGTACGAGTTCAGCATGCGTGTATTCAGTGGACAATGATAAGGAGAAAAGCAGCTCAAATCTGAATGCAGTTGATGGAGAGGAACACAATTTTTAGGCCCAAAGGGCTTGGGGGCACTTACCCAGGTCTTCATTTCCATTGCCTGGTGCAAGAGGATTGTGGCAAGGGAGATGGTGTTGATGGGTGTCCCAAAGGTAAAAACGTCGATATCAGAGTCCTTGTAGGTCTGCAGAGTGGAAACAAACAGGCAGTGTCAGCTGCGCCCATGGACTGAAGGCCTTAGTTTGGCCAAGTGATTGTAAACCATCAATGAAGGCAGGTGTCAAGGGAGGGAAAGGAATGGGGAGAAGCTGTCCAGCTACCGTCATGTGGAACTGAATGCAGGGACAGAGAGGAGGAGGAGTGAGTTGATAGGACTAAACTCTTCAAAATGCATTTGCAGAGGAAGCCATGAAGAGTATCCCAGAGCTCTGCAGAATGAGTAAACAAAAAATTGAGTACCTACCAGGCACAATGCCAACTGCTAAAGATACTCCTGTGTCCACTTTCAAGGAGTTTAGAGTCTGCTAGGCAGGACAAATGTGGTATAGTTTAAGGGTGTAAATACTAAAATGGAACCAAGTACAAGGCACTTTGGGAGTAGAGATGAGAAATCAGCTGAGACTGTAGTAAGGGGAATTGTTTTCTTGAAAGGAGAGAGAAAAGGCAGATCAGGCAGAGGCCAGAACTGAGGGTGAAAAGTCCAAATCATCCTAGATGGAATAGTCCTAAACGGTAAGTCTGTTGATCATATAGTAAGGGCAAAAGAGGCCTGACTAGGGAGGGTATTGCAAGCCAGGAAATTCTGAGAAAGCGCAAAATGCTTGCCTCCTCAATATCCCTCATGTTGCTGTTTGCAAAAGAATGTGATCTAGAGACTAGGCAGATACCACTGTTTTTCTGGCACAAATTACATCTGAACTCCTTGTCTGGGAAGAATACAGATATCCTATGCTACATACATTCTCACTCTTTAAACTGGGGAACTGAATTGAGATGGGGCTTGTATCCTGTGCTCCCTGTATTCTTGTTTTATTTCAGATAAGGTAGTAACTCTTATTATCAGAACTTGGAAGCACAAATGTAAATACAAATCAAGAGGTGTAAACTCAAATACCTTCAATGTTCAAGTAAGAAGCAGTAAATGAGCGAGCGAAGATGGCTAGGCATGACACAAAAGGGCGTGGTGGGGACTATGACAAACTACAGAACAGGTGCCCTATCTAAGCAGGGTGGTGAGTCAACTCTGGATTTTGCCATGACCCAGTGTAATAACGGCTTTTAATTTTTCTGAAGCTGGCAGAAATTAAGATGTTTTGGTACAGAATTCTGACTTTCTGAATATGCTGGGTAGGGTGGAGTCTGCAGGCCTCCTATTTGGAGCCTCTGCTCTGAAGTGTCCAGAAAGATACTATTTGTCTGGGATTTCATGTTAACGGGACCAGTTCTACCCTGCTGTTTATATGGTTAGAATGGGACCATACACCTTACCAGGTAGGGGATAAAGAAACAGACGAGGCTCTGGTAGAATGCATCCGCCATGGAGATCCAGAAAGTCAGCAGGTTATAGCACTGCCAGGAAAGAACACATCAACAGTTACCACCATCCGAGCAAGCCTCTGCTCCTTGTAAGCAGCTTTCCTGTGCATGGCTGGGCCTGACAACGTGGCACTTACAGTGTTTCTTACCCTAGAGGCAATACAATGGAATGATCAAGAGCATAGACCTGGGAGTGACAGGGCCTCAAGTCAAGTTCCAGGCCTTTGCGACCTTAGTGAAAGTCACTAAACCACTTTGGGAATTGTTTCTTCTTCCATAGGAAGTAGATAAAAACACCACCGGCTAGATTTTCTTGAGTTTCAAGAGGTCTAAATACATCTGTGCTTTGGTACCTAGAAAGGGCTCGGCTGATAATGATCATTAATACTAGTGCTAATACAAACTTAATAAGTTTGAGATTCTGAATAGCATCTGAAAAGGAACTCTAAATCACAGCCCAGGATCACGAGTTCCCAAGAGACAGCTCAGTGGCTTCGCAGATGAGCGTTCTCATTTTGTGCTTTCTTTCCTGGGAACAGTGAAACCATTTACAGTGTATGTTTCTGCTACATTAACTTTTTTTAATGTTAGATACTAAAGGGATACATTATGCAGCCAACTCACCTATGGGAAGGGGACAATGAGAAGGGCCCAGGATGTAGTGCGTCATCTCCACGTCTCCCTCGCCTGAAGTGCTGGGGTTGCTAAGTTGTTCTCCACCTATCTCTGGGTGAATATGGGACTTGGTTCTTCACTGGTTGTCCACAAAGTTTCACCAGCTCTCAAGCACCACATCTGGCTTTGCCCTCCTTATCTGAGGTGTAGAGCTACCGTAGTGCATAGCGACATCCCTTTTCCCAGAGCTCCTCCTCTGAGGCCATCAGGTTCCCTCTCTGCCTCCTGCATCTAGGTTCCCAGCCTGTCTGTGCTGGTCAGACTGCCTGCTGTAGGACCTTCCCAAATCCTTTAGGCCATCAGCGTGGCCTCTGTGCCTTCTAAGAAACTATTTTGATGGCTTTTAGCCCCAGGGATTCCCAAACCAAGCCTTGGGGGTTCTGTTGAAGGCCTGCAAAGATCAGGTAAAAGTGATGCAGTCTTTCTGTAAGCCCTCCTCCCCTTGAACTAGCACAGCCCCATATTAATGTGTGGTATAATTAAGAAATAACTAAAAAGAAAAATATCCACCTGGTCCATCACCTTCAACAGCAAATGAGAAACAGGCCAGGAGCAGACTTCCTGGGTCACATGGGAGGGAAGTGGCAGAGTGGAGACCAGAACACAGGATTTCCGGTCCAGTACTCCTTCTCTGACACCTCCAGGGACGAGCTGAGGGTCACCTCCCAGTCCCCCTGCCCGCTCGATCCCCTTACCTCGGAGTTCTGGCCGCTCTTGTACAGTTCGGGCAATGCCAAGAGTGTTTCCATAGAGATGTCTTTATCCAGGACTCCAAAGACAAGAGGAGGCAAGGAAGTGAAGAAGAGGTTGAAGAAGATCAGCTGCCAGTAGTCAATCATGGTGGAGCCAGAGAAGCCACAGAAGAACTGGTACCAGAAGAGCAAGCTGACGTAGCACTGTGGGCAGAGAGCGTGGCCTTGGAAGTGAGGACCCGAGGGCAGCCATCACCAGACGCTGCTTAGGAGCGCTGACAAATAACTGCTCGGACTTGGAGCTTCAATTCCCTCACTTGTTACATGCAGGGTTGTCTAAGGATTAGAGGTAATTCTCATCCTTAGATTCTGCTATTACTATTACTACTAACCTTCTTCAGGACCTGAAGGGAATTCTATCAACTTGTAGAGTATACTATGGTGGTTTTTGGAGGCAGAGAGGACTGGCTTTGAATCCTCAGTTCTGTCATGTACTAGCTGTGTGACCTAGGACAAACTGTTTAACCTTTCTGAATGTCATCTTGCCACCTTTCGTATGGGAATAGTAGTATATAGACCATGGCCCGTGACACCAAAAGGCAGCAAGTAGTTATGGTTGGTAGTGCAGTAAGAGGAAAGACTGGAGCGTGGGCAGGACGGCTGGTGGGAGGAGAACTTCATGAGGAGGTTGACCTCAAAACCCTTTCCTAATGGTCACACAACTCCGAGGGTGAAGAATAAAATCTTATGCTGAAGTGTTGCTTTATGCTTTCTAAAGATCTTTCCACTCAAGACCTCCTCACTGGAGAAGGGCTGGGTCACAAGTATTGTCTAACATATTGTGATACGGTTTGGTGACTTGACCAAGGTCACGATAACAGCTGGTCCTGGCGTTAGAACTAGAACTCAGGTCCATGTGGCTGAGGCACAGAGGGGTAAAGGGTTTTTAATGTAAGGAATCATTCTGCAGGTTTGTGTTCAAGCTAGTATTCTCATCCACTAACTACTGGGCCAGCATTACTTTTAAGAGGCTCTCTGTTTATTATTATACTACTAGTAGTAATATTCATATTATTTATACTACAATTATTATTTGAGCTTCTGTTTGTGATGGGTGTGTGGTAACAGTATGTTAGTATAAAGCACATTAGATGGCACAGTGGTAAAGGAGCCACCTGCCAATGCAGGAGACGAAAGAGACAGGAGGTCAATCCCTGGGTTGGGAAGATTCCCTGGAGAAGGAAATGGCAACTCATTCCAGTATTCTTGTCTGGAAAATTCCATGGACAGAGGAGCCTGGCAAGGTACTGTCCATGGGGTCATAAAGAATTGGATATGACTCAGCATGCACGCAGCACATTAGTAGATATGCAATATACATAATTTGCCCCAACAACCTAGCAAGATAATGTTATTGCTAATAATATAATAGTACTATATTATGTATTATTAAATAATATTTAACATTACTTACAGACGAGGAATTTGAGGCTCTGATATACTCACTTATCCCTTGCCTATGTTCGGAGCTAGGAAGTGGTACAACTAGCCCCTGAGTTTTCAAAGCTTCTTCCTCAACCACTCCAAGCCCTTAGTCCCATCTTTGGATAATGCCATAACAATGCTGACCCAGATTCTTCCATCCAAGAAGCTCCAACTTTGGCTTTTCTGCCCAGATGACTAGCGGGGAGTCTGAAAGAGACCCTGGTGCTCTTAGACACACCGGACCTTGCATTTCTCTGTCTGAGGGCTGGGGTCCCTTCCATTGCTGCTCTGGGGCTTCAGGTCACCTCTTCCCACTCTAGCCCCATGATACTTAAAGAGCTTTTCTGCTTTGAGTTTTTGATGAAGTTATTTCTTAGAGAAGGAGATTTGGGAAGGAGAGGGCTCAATTTTTGGGAAGGAAAGCCCTCAACAGAGGGGGTTCTGTTTCCTGGGCAGACTCTGAGTCCCTAAAACAACATCAACCATTTATGCCCTTGACAGGGTGGCTTTAAGAAGAACCAAAGTGGTGAAGTCTCCTTGATACTAGTGTTTAGCAATCGTATGGGGCTTTGGTTTTTGTCTCTTGGCTCTTTGAGCACCTTACCTTGCTTCTCCCTCTCCAGCTGACTGAGAAAGACACTCACTCTTAGTTCCATGTACACACAGGTAGGTGGCTTGAATGGCTCAGATGGGGTGACTGACTACACTAAAGTCCCTCGGCCAGCTGGGGCTGGAATTGTGACTTGAGGTTGTAGAATCTTAGGATGCCGGGGCTGGAAGTGACCCATCTACAGATGAGGCCAAGAATAGCAATGGCAGCAATAACAACAGAGACTCCTAAAGCACTTCCTAGGTGCCAGGCTCTGTACTGACCCATTCAGTCCACTTACAAGCTTTATGAGGCAGTCACTGCTATCCTCATTTTACAAATGAGGAAACAGCTTCAGAGAGGTCAAGTCATGAGGCTAGGGTTACAGACTAGTAAGTAACAAAGTACAAGACCTAGATGTTCAGGCTAAACAATATGCTGCTAAAACACCAATGGATCACTGAAGAAATCAAAGAGGAAATCAATACATAGAGACAAATGACAATGAAAACACAATGATCCAAATCCTATGGGATGTAGCAAAAGCAGTTCTAAGAGGTAAGTTTATAGCAATACAATCTTATCTTGGGCTTCCAATCTGGTGCAGTGGTAAAGAATCTGCCTACCAATGTAGGAGACACGGGTTCAATCTCTGAGTTGGTAAGATTCCTGAGAGCAGGAAATGTATTCATTTCCACACCAGTATTCTTGCTTGGGAAATCCCACGGACAGAGGAGCATGGTGGGCCACAGTCAATGGGGTCCCAAAGAGTTGGACATGACTGAGCACAAACATACATGCACAATTTTACCTCAGGAAACCAGAAAAATCGCAAAGAAACAACCTAACTTTATGTCTAAAGCAACTAGAGAAAGAAGAACAAACAAAACCCAAGGATAGAAGGAAAGAAATCTTAAAGATTAGGGTAGAGATAATGAAATAGAGATGAAAGCAATAAAAATGATCAATGAAACTAAAAGCTTGTTCTTTGAAAAGATAAAAAAAATTGATAAACCTTTAGCCAGACTCTCAAGAAAAAAAGGGAGGGCAATCAATAAAATTAGAAATGAAGAAGGATACCTGTTACAACAGACACCACAGAAACACAAAGGATCACGGAAGACTACTACAAGCAACTATATGCCAATGAAATGGACAGATGCTTAGAAAGGTACAGTCTCCCAAGATGGCTCCACAGGCGAATCCCATCAAACACTTAGAGAAGAGCTAACACCTATCCCTCTGAACCCATTCCAAACAACTGGAACACTCCCAAACTCATTCTATGAGACCATCATCACTCTGATACCAAAATCAGACAAAGATACCATTCACACAAATTACAGGCCAATATCACTGATGAAAATAGATACAAAAGTTAAGTCGCTCAGTCATGTCTGACTCTCTGCAACCCCGTGGACTGTAGCCCACCAGGTACCTCTGCCCATGGGATTCTCCAGGGAAGAATACTAGGGTGGGTTGCCATTTCCTTCTCCAGAGGATCTTCCCAACCCAGGGATCAAACCCAGGTCTCCTGCATTGTAGGCAGACGCTTTAACCTCTGAGCCACCAGGGAAGCCCTACTGCTGTTGCTGCTGCTGCTAAGTCACTTCAGTCGTGTCTAACTCTGTGCAGCCCCATAGAAGGCAGCCCACCAGGCTCCCCCGTTCCTGGGATTCCCCCATTCCTGGGATTCTCCAGGCAAGAACACTAAAGATGTACAAATCATCAACAAAAGACTAGCAAACCAAATCCAACAACACATTAAAAGGATCATGATCAATTGGATTTATTCCAGGGATGCAAGGATTTTTCAAGATCTGCTAATCAGTCCGTTATAGCACATTAACAAATTAAAGAATAAAAACCATATGATCATCTCATAGATGCAGAAAAGCTTTTGACAAAATTCAATACCCATTTAATATAAAAATTCTCCAGAAAGTGGGCATACAAGGAACATACCTCAACATAACCCCACACACCTACGGTCAACCTACGACAAAAAAATGCAAGAGTATACAATGGAGAGAAGACAGTCTCTCTAATAAGTGGTGCTGGGAAAACTGGACAACTACACGTAAAAGGATGAAACTAGAACATTTTCTAATACCATATACTAAAAATAAACTCAAAATGGTTTAAAGACTTAAATATAAAACATGACACCATAAAACTCCTAGAAGAGAACATAGGTAAAGCATTTTCTGACATAAATCATACCAATGTTTTCTTAGGTCAAGGCACTAGAAATAAAAGCAAAACTAAACAACTGGGACCTAATCAAACTTACAGGCTGCTGCACAGTAAAAGAAACCATAAAACGAAAAGACAACCTATGAACTGAAAGAAAATATTGCAAATGAAGCAACCAATAGGGGATTAATCTCCAAAATATACAAATACATGAAACTCAACTCAACATATATGAAAAAAACAAACCACCCAGTCAAAAAATTGGCAGATATAAATAGACATTTCTCCAAGGAAGACATACAGATGATCAAAAAGCACAGGAAAATATGCTTAACATCACTAGTTATTAGAGAAATGCAAGTAGAAACTATAAAAAGGTTTCACCTTATAGCAGTGACTGAGCAACTTCACTTTCACTTTCATAGCAGTCAGAATTGCCATCATCAAGAAGTCTACAAACAATAAATGCTGGAGAGGGTGTGGAGAAAAGGGAGCCTCCAACACTGTTGGTGAGAATGTAAATCAGTACAATTGTTATGGGGAACAGTATGGAAGTTCCTTAAAAAACTAAAAATAGAACTTACTGTATGATCCAGCAACCCAACTCCTGGGTATACATCCAGAGAAAATAACTTGAAAAGATACATGCACTCAATATTCATTGCAGCACAATTTACAATAGCCAAGACACGGAAGCAACCTCAATGTCCATCAACAGATGAATGGATATAGAAGATGAAGTGTGTATATATATATATATATATATATATACATACATACATACATACATACAATGGAATGTTTCCCCAGCCATCAAAACAATGATATAATACCATTTACAGCAACATGGTAATAGAGATAATCATACTAAATAAAGTCAGAGAGAAAGATAAATATCATATAGTATCACTTATATGTGGAACCTAGAAAATGATACAAATGAACTTATTTACAAAAGAGAAATAGACCTACGGATTTTGAAAACAAATGAAAGGTTATCAAAGGGGAAAGGTGAGGGGAGATTGGGATTAACATGTACACTCTATATAAAATCCATAATCAATAAGGACCTATTGTATAGCACAGGGAACTCTGCTCAATAGTCAGCGAATTATACAAGAAAATTTGGGAAGGAGTGGATAGGATATATATATATATGTCTGAATCACTGTTGTACAACAGAAACTAATGACATAATTTTACATTTATAAACATAAATTAAAATTATAAACATTATAAATCAACTATACTCAAAAATTAAAAAGAAATAATCTACTATATTATTAGATTATCTTGGCACAGGAGGGCCGAGGGAGCTACTCCACATTCAAGTTCAGGAGGGGTGACCTCGTCCAAGGTAAGGAGCAGCATCTGTGCTTTGCTGGAGCAGCCCTGAAGTGATACCCCACGTCCAAGGTAAGAGAAACCCAAGTGAGATGATAGGTGTTGCTAGAGGGCATCAGAGGGCAGACACACTGAAACCATACTCACAGAAAACTAGTCAATCTAATCACATGGACCACAGCCTTGTCTAACTCAATGAAACTAAGCCATGCCATGTGGGGCCACCCAAGATGGGAGGGTCATGGTGGAGAGGTCTGACAGAATGTGGACCACTGGAGAAGGGAATGGCAAACCACTTCAGTATTCTTGCCTTGAGAACCCCATGAACAGTATGAAAAGGCAAAATGATAGGATACTGAAGGAGGAACTCCCTAGGTCAGTAGGTGCCCAATATGCTACTGGAGATCAGTGGAGAAATAACTCTAGAAAGAATGAAGGGATGGAGCCAAAGCAAAAACAATACCCAGCTGTGGATGTGACTGGTGACAGAAGCAAGGTCCAATGCTATAAAGAGCTATATTGCATAGGAACCTGGAATGTCAGGTCCATGAATCAAGGCAAATTGGAAGTGGTCAAACAGGAGATGGCAAGAGTGAAGGCTGACATTTTAGTAATCAGCGAACTAAAATGGACTGGAATGGGTGAATTACACTCAGATGACCATTATATCTACTACTGCAGGCAGGAATCCCTTAGAAGAAATGGAGTAGCCATCATGGTCAACAAGAGTCTGAAATGCAGTACTTGGATGCAATCTCAAAAACAACAGAATAATCTCTGTTCGTTTCCAAGGCAAACCATTCAGTATCACAGTAATCCAAGCCTATGCCCCAACCAGTAACACTGAAGAAGCTGAAGTTGAATGGTTCTGTGAAGACCTACAAGACCTTTTAGAACTAACACCCAAAAAAGATGTCCTTTCCATTATAGGGGACTGGAATGCAAAAGTAGCAAGTCAAGAAACACCTGGAGTAACAGGCAAATTTGGCCTTGGAATGTGGAATGAAGCAGGGCAAAGACTAATAGAGTTTTGCCAAGAGAATGCACTGGTCATTGCAAACATCCTCTTCCAACAACACAAGAGAACACTCTACACATAGACATCACCAGATGGTCAACACTGAAATCAGATTGATTGTATTCTTTGCAGCCATAGATGGAGAAGCTCTATATAGTCGGCAAAAACAACTGGGAGCTGACTGTGGCTCAGATCATGAACTCCTTATTGCCAAATTCAGACTTAAATTGAGGAAAGTAGGGAAAACCACTAGACCATTCAGGTGTGACCTAAAATCCCTTATGATTATAAAGTGGAAGTGAGAAAGAGATTTAAGGGACTAGATCTGATAGACAGATTGAACTATGAACATCCTGATGAACTATGAACAGAGGTTCATGACGTTGTACAGGATACAGGGATCAAGACCATCCCCATGGAAAAGAAATGCAAAAAGGCACAATGGTTGTCTGAGGAGGGCTTACAAATAGCTTTGGAAAAAAGAGAAGCGAAAAGCAAAGGAGAAAAGGAAAGATATAAGCATCTGAATGCAGAGTTCCAAAGGATAGCAAGGAGAGATAAGAAAGCCTTCCTCAGCGATCAATGCAAATAGAGGAAAACAACAGAATGGGAAAGACTAGAGATCTCTTCAAGAAAATTAGAAATACCAAGGGAATATTTCATGCAAAGATGGGCTCAATAAAGGACAGAAATGGTATGGACCTAATAGAAGTAGAAGATATTAAGAAGAGGTGGCAAGAATACACAGAAGAACAAAAAATATCTTCACAACCCAGATAATCATGATGGTGTGATCACTCACCTAGAGCCAGATGTCCTGGGATCTGAACTCAAGTGGTCCTTAGAAAACATCACTATGAACAAAGCTAGTGGAGGTGATGGAATTTCAGTTGAGCTATTTCAAATCCTGAAAGATGATACTGTGAAAGTGCTGTACTCAATATGCCAGCAAATTTGGAAAACTCAGCAGTGTCCACAGGACTGGAAAAGGTCAGTTTTCATACCAAGCCCAAAGAAAGGCAATGCCAAAGAATGTTCAAACTATCATACAATTGCACTCATCTCACATGCTAGTAAAGTAATGCTCAAAATTCTCCAAGCCAGGCTTTAGCAGTATGTGAACCGTAAACTTCCAGATGTTCAAGCTGGTTTTAGGAAAGGAGGAGGAACCAGAGATCAAATTGCCAACATCCGCTGGATCATGGAAAAAGCAAGAGAGTTCCAGAAAAGCATGTATTTCTGCTTTATTGACTATGCCAAAGCCTTTGTGTGGTTCACAATAAACTGTGGAAAATTCTGAAAGAGATGGGAATACCAGACCACCTGACCTGCCTCTTGAGAAACCTGTATGCAGTTCAGGAAGCAACAGTTAGAACTGGACATGGAACAACAGACTGGTTCCAAATGGGAAAGGGAGTATGTCAAGGCTGTATATTGTCACCCTACTTATTAACTTATATTCAGAGTATATCATGAGAAACACTGGGCTGGAAGGAGCACAAGCTGGAATCAAGATTGCTGGGAGAAATATTAATAACCTTAGATATGCAGATGATACCACCCTTATGGCAGAAAGTGAAGAGGAACTAAAAAGCCTCTTGATGAAAGTGAAAGGAGAGTGAAAAAGTTGGCTTAAAGTTCAACATTCAGAAAATGAAGATCATGGCATCTGGTCCCATCACTTCATGGGAAATAGATGGGGAAACAGTGGAAACAGTGTCAGACTTTATTTCTTTGGGCTCCAAAATCACTGCAGATGGTGATTGCAACCATGAAATTAAAAGACACTTACTCCTTGGAAGGAAAATTATGACAAACCTAGATAGCATATTCAAAAGCAGAGACATTACTTTGCCAACAAAGGTCCGTATAGTCAAGGCTATGGTTTTGCCAGTTGTCATGTATGGATGTGAAATTTGGACTGTGAAGCAAGCTGAGGACTGAAGAATTAATGCTTTTGAACTGTGGTGTTGGAGAAGACTCTTGAGAGTCTGTTGGACTGCAAGGAGATTGAACCAGTCCATCTGAAGGAGATCAGTCCTGGGTGTTGTTTGGAAGGACTGATGCTAAAGCTGAAACTCCAATACTTTGGCCACCTTATGTGAAGAGTTGACTCATTGGAAAAGACTCTGGTGCTGGGAGGGTTTGGGGGCAGGAGGAGAAGGGGAAAACAGAGGATGAGATGGCTGGATGGCATCACTGACTCGATGCACATGAGTTTGAGTGAACTCCGGGAGTTGGTGATGGACAGGGAGGCCTGGCGTGCTGGGATTCATGGGGTTGCAAAGAGTCAGACACAACTGAGCAACTGAACTGAACTGAATCTAATATAAAAAAGTGAAGCTGTATTAAATCTAAATATAAAAAAAATTCAAGATTTCTGACCTTTTGTCTTGGACTGTTACTACCATATCATTTTACTGCTCCACCAGGGATTTTCAATTAGAGACATATGCACAGTACACCCATATAGCTCAGTGGTAAAGCATCTAGCTGCCAATGCAGGAGACATGGGTTCAATCCCTGGGTTGGGAAGACCCCTTGGAGTAGGAAATGGCAACCCACTCCAGTATGCTTGCCTGGGAAGTCCCATGGACAGAGGAGCCCAGCAGGCTGCAGTCCATGGGGTCACACGGAGTCCAACACGACTGAGCGCACGTGCACGTCTGCGCAGCGCACCAGTGCTGCTTCCGTGCTGGGCCTGTGTTGACCCAGGAATGTCTGTTACTGGTCCATGATACAAAATTGAAAGTCAGCTTTTAGAAACTTATATAAGCAATCTGACAGAGTCATTCATGTCTGTTGAATGTAACAAACAATTTGAACATGTGTTTAAATACTTGGCACAGTATCCCAGGTTACAGGTGTGGCCAAACTCCTCCCTGTATGGTTCCTGATCTACATTCTTATACTTCCTTTATAGCTTCCTTACTGCCTTGTGTTTTTTTACTGAAAGTCACTTACGCTTCATTTTGGAATTAGCTATAACATACGTTATAAAATGATGAGTAAACTTCCTGAAATATTTCCTGTAAGGACTGAGGTTGTCAAACGTCTCCTCCTTTGTCAGGGAATGGAGTAACTCATAGTTGCATCCTGTCTTTCAGGCAATAGCTTAAATGCTACTTTCTTCTGGATTGATTGGGTTAAAGTCTTCTGGCAATATAGTCATGGCACCCTGATCTTCCTCTAGGGGAGATACACCAAGAAAATGTTTTAAAAGTTTTCATTTCTTTCCCCCTGTTCCAGTGCTTGTCAAGCTTTAAGGTTCCTATGGATCACCCAGGGATCTTTCTGACAAGGCAGATTCCAAGGTAGATGGCCTGGACTGCAGCCCAAGGATCCCATTTTTAACAAGCATCAATATGATGCTAATGCTGCTGATCCAAGAACCACATTTTGAGAAGATTTATTGAAACCAGGCAGTGACAAACTACATTCTGCTTGTCAAGTCCAGCCATAAATAAAGTTTTACCGGGACAGTCACAGTGATTCATTTGCATATTGTCTGTAGCAGCTAGAGTGGAGCTGAGCTGGTGTAACAGAGTGACAGAGGCTGTACTTCCACCAAGCAGATCATATTGATGATTAGACCCTTTGTAGAAAAAGTTTGCTAAGCCCTGATTTAGACCATACACCTCACGAGAGCAGGGAACATATCTATCTAGATGTCTGCTCCATATCCAATGCCTGATACTGTTCAATAATTATCTGAATAAACGAATTACATCTTGGTAGTTCTATTGTCCTAACAGCCAACCTGGAGTTTGAACATGAAAGTGTGTTTCCTTCCCCCGCAGGTTATGTTAGGACCTTGCTTGATTCTACTTGCTCTGCCTGGCTGAAATCTCTGCACCCCGAGGGGAGAGTGCTGAACTCCGTGATGGCAGATGGCATGGCTGAGATTGGGTGTCTGCTTTTCCTCCCAAGAAGCTACAGTGCATAATTAATTCATTGTTCACATTTCAGAGCAAGCAGGGTTTTAATCCCCTCTGAAATTGGTTTCGGATGTGGAAGTCATAGTTCTCCACCCTCTAATTGCAAAGGGGAGATAATACGGCATCGGTATTGAAATTTCAAGCACGGCATCGGGCTGGAAATAAATATCATTTAAGCTTTGAAAGCATGGCTGGCTGGAAACGTTTCCTTTTCTATTTCACAAATTTAATGCAGAGAAGTTGTGCTTATTCAAAAGAATGATTCTTTTGGAGACAAGGAGAAAAAAACATTAAATGGGGGCATTTTAAATTCTAAATAAGCAGTCTTTCAAGTCAGAGACTTGTTTGCATAGACTTGTTGAAATCATGGTGCCATACAGTTTCTCAAATTTACATTATTAGTTGTCATGCTGTTTATTTACATATACATTGAACTCTGCACAGAAATGCTTATTCCCGAGTCAGGGTAACTATGACGGTGCCTGAAAGCAGGACTGGGAGAACAGATAGATGCCATTTTGTAATTTCTATTGGCCTGATACGTTTCCCTTCCATCACTCTGGTCTTAATCCTCCCCTTTTCCTTATGCAAACAGGATTCTATCTGGAGTCTCCTGGGAATTATTTAAAGGTCCCTGAACTGGATAATAGGAAACGCAGGCCCCGTTTCCTCACTTAGTAAGGCAGTGCTCTGGCTTCTTCCTATGCCCATTGTTAATCACATGCTTTGCAAACAACAACCTCTGACAGTTTTAATACCTCAGGTGGTGTGTGCCTGCTTTGGGCCCTTATCAACAAGACAGAAATACACGTATTTTTTAGAGAATCAATAATAGCTCATAATGACTATTTATATAGTGCTACATGCTACCAGAGCTCTGATGATAAAGCCTCTTGATAATGGTCTCTGAGGACAGATAGAGTCCTAGTCCCCCATGTTATTGATGAGGGAATCAAGGCTCAGAGAAGTTAAGTAACTCAAGTTCACATAGCATATTAAAGTCAGGCCAGACTAAAACCCAGATGATCACTGTACTCTAAGTATTTTTGCAAATAGATACTTAAAAAAAATAATTTTTTGCTGTACCACACAGTATGGGGGATCTCAGTTCTTTGATCAGGGATTGAACCCATGTTCTCTGCACTGGAAGTACAGAGTTTTAATCACTGGACCACTAAAGAAATGACAAGTCCTGGCTGGGAAGGCTGGCAATGCTGAAGTGATATGTAGGGTCTTGGGTGGAAGCCCAATTCCAGTCCTAAAGCTTTCTCTTCACTCTCCCAAGAGGCAGAATGGGGCTCTTGCATTGGTCTGTCTCTATCTGGGGAGGAAACCTAAGCTACAAGAGACACTAGCTGATCTTCCAGTCCTTCCTCCTTGCAGTCAGAAAGCTCGATTATGGAGTCCCTCTGAGAGTTACAATAGCAGTACCAATGATAAAAAAGAATGGCTAATTTTAGAGGTGATCACTACATGCCAATCACTTTCTACACAAGCTGTCATTTCATCTTCATAGCAAGCATATGAGAAAGCTACTATCATCATCCCCATTTTTCAGATGGGGAAACGAAGGTATGAAGTCATTGCTGAATATAGGAACCTCTATTTGAATCAAATCTGATCTGACTCCAGTGCATGCTTGGAACTACTCACAGTACTGCCTATGCGCCACATGCTTTCCAGACAGCATTGCTAGTCACAATAACCTCACTGAATAGTACTAGCCCCATTTTATCAAAGAAGAAATTGAGGCCCAGAGAACTGAATTGTCTTGCCCAAGGTTCCCTGGTAGCTCAGATGGTAAAGTGTCTGCCTGCAATATGGGACTGGATTCGATCCCTGGGTCGGGAAGATCTCTGGGAGAAGGAAATGGCAACCCACTCCAGTACTCTTGCCTGAAAAATCCCATGGATGGAGGAGCCTGGTAGGCCTCAGTCCTGGGGTTGCAAAGAGTCAAACATGACTGAGAGACTTCATAAGTACAAGGTCACTGAGCTGCTAAGGGACAGTTGCAGGATTCAAAATCCAGGTCAGCCTGACTCGTTCCCTTATGCTGAGATTCTCTGTCTGCCTGGGAGCAGGGTGGGAGGTTGCAGCCGGGCTACTCACCACGTTCTTGTAGAAGTAGTATACCACCATCCTGGCCAGGCGCGAGTAACACCAGTGGCCATGCACGAGCAGCAGCTTCTTGAGGTGCCTGAAGCGGGAGATGGCAAAGTCGCTGGACATGACAGCCTGAGAGGCAGAGCAGACATGTCGGCTTCCGTCCACGGCTGCTGATGGACCAAAGAGGCTCCCCTGAGGGCGGTGCTCTGCTCTAAGGTCTGCAGTAGGTACGGCCTGAAAGACCCTTTGTCATATGTAGCACCCTTGGATGACTTTTTGGACTCTGACACTCCCCTGCCCCTCCTCTGGGAAATCGGGATCTCACTAAGGAGGGCGGCCAGAAGGGACCAGTGGTCTGGTCTGGCTCTTCCCCTCCTTCCACTTATCCAACAAGCATTTACTATGAACCAGTGTGTGTTGAGCGCCATGCTAGGCATGTGATGGTTGAGCAGAGACTGGGGGCTTCCGTGCAAATTATCCTCAACCTCTCAATACCCTTGGCTACCTCCCGAGGCAGGCCTTCCACTCCAGTCTCAGGTGGAGCTGCTGGTGGGAGAGCTGTTTCTTTCTGCAGAGCCAAAATGTGTCTTCTGCCCTTGGGAACTAGACTCAGAACTAGACCCAGTTCATATTACTTTTCAGAGTAGGAGGTTTGGACATGCCTGGTTATAAATCCTAGTCAGAGTCTTGGTCAAGGTGTTTAACCTCTCTCAGCCTGTTTCCTCATCAGAAAAAAGTGGAATAACAATCCCTAACACACAGGGTGGTAGTGACTGTTGATACTGGGGTAATAAATGTGAAGTGCAAATAGAGTGCTAGCCTATGATAGACACTCAAAAAGTGACAATGTTCGTTCCTCCTCACCAACAAATTTAGGTAACACCTAATGTCTGTGCTGGTGGTGGGAACGCAGTTAATGGTTCAAAACTACAAAGTGGGGTCTGTCTTAATGGGGAACACAGCAGCTCAAGTTGGTATGCTTGTTCCAGGCTGAATTTTGAGTAATTTTTGTACAAGCATTGTGTAGGTCCATCTAGCCATCACAGCTAAAATGGCAATTTAAAATTGTTTTCCAGTTGCTCACAAAGGGTATTGCAACCTTGATGTGGGTAGGGGTTGCAGGGAAGAAACATGGAATCAGGGGGAAACAGTTTTTCCTGAATGGCTGAGTACTATTTGGCTTTAGCATACAGGTATAGTCAGCTGTCTGTAAAAAGCCAAGCATCTTTTGATCTCTATTCTGAAGGATTGGCCAGTAGGGATGTGGTGATAGAGGTTATGTATAGGCAGGGAAGCCCCCTGCCTCTCAGATGAAAATTCTGCAAAGCTTTTTAGGAGTTCCTCCAACACTGAGGGGGAATTCCTTAATTCACCAATAAGGATAAAGGAGAGTAAGAAAGTAACAAGAAGAGTTGAAGGCACTGATACCTGCATGCCTTCCTGTCCAGATATTCCAATCCCAATATCGGCAGCTTGAATCATGCTTACATCATTTGCTCCATCACCTGAAAGGAAAGTAGTCGTGAGATCCTGGTCCAACTGCTGTGAGACAATGAGAAGCTTTATACAAGTGGCTCTCGATTGTCTCTATTTGCACATAATTGAATCCTTTTAATGTTGCTTTGAATAGTCTTCTGGAAAAGCCATCCTTACAGTCACTTAGCCTGAGAGATGTCTTTTCCTCTCTGGACAAGAAAGCCTACTTTTCTTTTATCGTTCAACAAATACATACATTCACATGCCACCTTTCATACCAGCACTGTCAAATGGATTTTTGTGTGATAGAAATGTCCTGTTCTTTATTGTCCAATTTGAAAACCATTAGCCTCCTATGAACGCTGAAAAGTGAATGGTGAATTTCTGTTTAGTTTGAAGTGTAACACTGAATATAACACATAGCAGGTGGCAACCATTTTGGACAGAACAACTCTGTCAATCGTGAGATCTTTTTCACAAGCCTGGCTTTTTCCAATGCCTTATCCTTCAGACTAAAGTTAAGCAAACTTTTTCTGTAAGGGGCCAAATGATAAATATTTTAGGCTTTGTGGGCCAAGATGCAATACTGAACAACTGTTCTTTCTGAATGACAAACAGATTTTTACACATTTTACCAGTAAAAACACAAAATCCATTCTTAGCATCTCTACAGAAACTTGCAGTGGGCTGAACTCGGCCCGAGGGCCACAATTTGTAGACTGAAATGATTTCCTTTCTCTCCTGGCCCCACCTGTTTTTCTAGTAGGGTCTCATAATAGTGTGGAAATATATGATATTATAAAGAATACGCAATTGAGAGAGAGAATTTTCTAATTGTCTAGCAACAAAATTTATTCATCTTAAAAATGCTGCCATTGTAACTGGCTGTTACTCTTCTAAGGATGTTTTCCTTGCTAGCATGGCAGTGCATACTTTTCCTCTTCCCCGTGGCAGAACAAACCTGCCCTTTAACCTCTTCTGTTGGCAAGCCAGGGCAAGTAGAGGTGTGGAATCCTATTTTTCGCCCTGCTGGTTTTGTTTCTGCTGTGGTGGCACTGAAGCCAGCCCTTTACTTCAGGGAGTAATCCTGGGCTATTGCCTTAAATGCGTCTGAAGCTTTCAAGAGGACAATTTAGGGATTAAAATTAGGATGCAGTTGGTAAAACTCTGCTCCCTGTATTCTTTCTGCCTATACCCTCCTTTTTTTTTTTTTTCCTGGTTTTGAACTGCTTTTACCTGAAGACCAAGAGGGAAAAAAAACCAAAAACCAACCCTGTACCCCCGTGAAAAAACGAAAAACCAATAACCATGTAAAGTAGGTCTCTTAGTTGAAATGCCAGGAAAGAAACTTTCTTTCCATATCTGTGTAGGAGGAAGAAAACCTGAATCGTCTGTTAGGATGTCCCTAAACGAAAGCAATGTTTACCACGTGCTTGGTGTGCGCTGAGTACAGGATGGAATTAAGTAAGACTGACACTGTCTCTCCATTCAAGGAACTCGTGGTCTCCTGGGCAAGCCCATCGCCAAGTCATAACAGTGCTGTGCAGCCAGCAGAGTGTACAGTGAAGGAACGTTGGTGTGATTAGAGGAGGTTTTACAGAGGAAACGACTTGAGCAAAGGCCAGGAGGTGAGAGAGAATGAGGATCCTGGAGAATGGTAAGCAGCTTCCTATGGCTGAATGTTGGGGGGAGGCAGGTAGCTGGAGAGGTAATGGAATCCAGATCACAAAGATTCTTATAATCCAGGTTTGGATGTTTCTGGAAGGTTTGAAGTAAGGACAGTTTAAATTTCTCTGCTTCAACCACGACTAAAATTTAATCTCCTATAAGGAATTTTTCATCAACCTACAAGCCATCATTTATTGAGGGTATGCTTTATGTGGAGTCTTGTATTTAGAAATGAATGTATATACATTCATTTAAATGTGGGGCAGGCTCCACTTTTAAAATCTCCCCGCACTCAGCAGAATATCAAGTCCATAGACACTGGTGGTGCATGGTATTAGAATTGAAGGGGACATGGTCTGCATCCCAGAATTGAGGGAGTCTGAGTGTATACTGATCTACCTGGATGTTCTGAACTTGGCTTTGGCCTCCGTCCAAGTCCTGATGTTTCCTTAGCAGAGAACCTGGGTTCGCTCTCCCGTTCTGCTCAGCCTGTCTGTCTGCTGTCATGCCTTGACTGTCACTTTGACAGTGCCCTCAGCCTCAGCATCCTGACTGTGACGCCTGACCTCCCGGCTCTGGTCCAGGTGTCATGTCAGAGTGGCCTTGCCCAGTCCCCCTCCCCCTCCCCCATCCCTACATGCCAGGTACCTATGGAAAGGGTCATGGCTCTCAGCCTGTCCCGCACCAGCTTGACCAACATGCTCTTCTGCAGCGGGGTGAAGCGGCAGCACAGGACAGAGCGGCAATACCGGGTCAACTCCAGAAATTTCTCCTCCAGTTTCCCCTGGAAAATGGCATTTAGCGTCTTCCCGTCGATGACCAATCCAACATCTGGAGCTGCAGCTCCTGAGGTGGGGGGTGGTGTCGCAGAAGGTAGGCGGAACCCAGAGAGCTTGCCGCCTGGCTTCAGAGGTCCATGGCATTGCTTTACCTCTTCCAGTGCCAAGTTGAGGATGGAGTCACACGTTTCCTGTAAAGAGTATAAAGAGCAGAATAATCAGTTTGGTGTTAGTAAGCAACACTGGGAACATAGGTTAAAAGCCTCACTTTATCTTCTGGTAAAAGAGTTATAAAACTCTACTACCATAGAGATGGCCTGGGAATCACTCTCTGATTTTTGACATTTCTCTGCTGTATTTCAAACAGCATCAGAGTAAGAATAACTTGGAACCACATTAATGGCCCAAAGAGAGAGTGAGCTTGGGAATGAGAGTGAAGAGAGCTCAGTAAGATGGGGACAGATACAGGGATGGTATCATTTATAAATGATACTGATGAGATGGTAAATGATGGCAATGCATCAGGCTGGTATTGGGCTTTTCATTTCTTACAAATCATTTCCCTTCGCTTTTGTGCCTCAGAACATACCTGTGTTTAGCTTAGAGATGAGGAAATTGAAACTGAAATTCTTAGTAAGTTGTCTAAAGTCATCCAGTTTAGTAGTGGAGGCAGATCATTATGATTCAACTTGTGGCTTTGTAATTGAAAAAATACATTGTTTATTTATCATTGGTACAAATGTATTGGTCACACTGGTTGAAACTGACCATGTATACCATCCTAAAAGAGATCAGTCCTGGGTGTTCATTGGAAGGACTGATGCTAAAGCTGAAACTCTAATACTTTGGCCACCTCATGTGAAGAGTTGACTCATTGGAAAAGACCCTGATGCTGGGAGGGATTGGGGGCAGGAGGAGAAGGGGATGACAGAGGATGAGATGGCTGGATGGCATCACCAACTCGATGCACATGAGTTTGAGTGAACTCTGGGAGTTAGTGATGGACTAGGAGGCCTGGCGTGCTGTGATTCATGGGATCTCAAAGAGTTGGACGTGACTGAGTGACTGAACTGAACTGAACTGATGAGTCTTATTGGTTTAAAGAAACTTACTTTTTCTGATGTTTATCTTGAAATATGGGGAAGAAGCTATTTCCTCTTATCAATTCTTCTCCACTACTTTTGATTGTATCAAAGATAAAGACAGATTTGGACCTAAACATATCCTTAATACCTCTTTCATTTATGTAAACATCACTTTTAAATAAAGATAGAGAAAAGTTGTGACAGTCAGCTGGAATACCAATTTAAATTGCATTGTTTTGTTCACAGGGTCTTTACTTAGCAGTGTTCTTTTATCCGTGGCAAGAGATGATATTTCATTCATTGTGCTGCTAAAAAATTCTTCTAAAAAGAAATTTAAAAAATTTCAGTCTATTTAAATGAACTTATTAAATAAATAACAGTATAGGTATTATATGGATTTAGGCAAAAATTGTGGTTTGTTCTGAAATGGCAAGTTTGAAGACCATTGATCTAGGAGCTTCTAAGACTATTTGGAACAATTTCTTCTGAAGTGAGTAGAACTGCAGTTCATTATTCTGGAGCCTTCCTTTAGGGGATGCTAAACTGAGCATTGCAAGCAATAGGGCATGCATAGGACCCAGAGGGGCCACAGGAAGTAGTTCAGAAGTAGGTGATTATAGCTGAAGCATTTCTCTGGGAAAGAGAGCAAAGTAGTCCTTGCTGGAAGCTGGGGTTAGCACAATTTATATACAGGCATACCTTGGAGATATTGTGGGTTTGGTTCTAGACTACTGCAATAAAGTGAGTCACATGAATTTTTTGGTTTCCCAGGCCAAATAAAAGTTATGTTTATATTGCAGTCTATTAAGCATACAGTAACATTACATCTAAAAAAGTGTACAGGTATGTACAGAATGAGTGTTGTGTCAGCAGGCATGAAAACAAAATTAATTTCATTGTACATCTCCATCAGAGCTCTTGGGTGACCAGGTGCATTGTCAATGAGTGGTAATATTTTGAAAGGAATCTTTTTTCTGAGCAGTTGATCTCAATAGCGGGCTTAAAGTATTCAGTAAACCAGATGTGCTGTCATCTGGTCTTTTGTTATCCCCTTTATGGAGCACAGGTAGAGTAGATCTAACGTAATTTTTAAGGGTTCTATAATTTTTGGAATGGTAAGTGAGCACTGGGTTCAACTTAAAGTCAGGAGACACATTAGTCCAAGAGAGAGCCTGTCCTTTGAAGCCAGGCATTGAGTTCTTTCTAACTAGAGTCCTAGACAGCACATTTTCCCCCATATATGGCTGTTTTGTCTACATTGAAAATCTGTTCTTTAGAGCAGCCACCTTCATTAATGATCTTAGCTGGATCGTCTGGATAACTTGCCGCAGCTTCCACACTCAGTGCTTCACCTTGTGCTTCCACGTGACGAAGATGACTTCTTTCCTTAAAGCTCATGAACCAACCACTGCTAGCTTCAGATTTTTCTTCTGCAGGTTTTTACCTTTCTCAGCCTTCACAGAATTGAAGAAAGTTAAAGCCTTGCTCTAGCTTGGGCTTTGGCTTAAGGCAACGTTGTGGCTGGCTTGATCTCTCTAGATCACTAAAACATTCTCTTTATCAGCAATAAGGCTGTTTCTCTTTCTTATCATTTGTGTGTTCACTGGAGTGGCACTTTTAATTTCCTTCAAGAACTTTTCCTTTGCATTCAGAACTTAGCTGACTGTTTGGCACAAGAGGCCTAGTTTTGGTCTCTGTTGGCTTTCTTCATGCCTTCTTCATTGTGAAATGAAGTGAAGTCGCTCAGTCGTGTCCGACTCTTTGTGACCCCATGGACTGTAGCCCACCAGGCTCCTTGCTCCATGGGATTTTCCAGGCAAGAGTACTGGAGTGGGTTGCCATTTCCTTCTCCAGGGGATCTTCCCCATGCAGGGATCGAACCCAGGTCTCCTGCATTGTAGGCAGACGCTTTACCATCTTTAGCATTTGGTTTAAAGCTAGAGAGGTACTTTCCCTCTCACTTAAACACCTGGAGGCCACTGGAAGGTTATTAACTGACCTAATTTCAATACTGTTGTGTCTTAGGGAATAAGGAGGCTTGAAGAAAGGGAGAGAGATGGAGAACAGTTGGATGGTAGAGCACTTGGAAGACACACACAACATTTATTGATTAAGTTCACCATCTAATACAGGCATAGTTTGTGGCACCCTAAAACAGCAAGATCACTGATCACAGATCACCATGACAAATACAATAATAATGAAAGAGCTTGAAGTACTGTAAGAATTACTAAAATGTGACACAGAGACCAAGAGTGACCAAATGCTTTTGGAAAGAAGGCATTAACAGACTTGCTCAATTCCATGAAACTTCAATTTGTAAAAAACACAGTATCTGTGAAGTGCAAGAAAATGAGGTATGCCTATAAATTCCTCCAACATATGACTGCAGCAAATCATTAGAAACAGAAGCTTCAAAATAAAGTCTCTGAATGTACTTCCTTCAAATTGTCTACATAATAATCACAATTGTTACCATTCATTTAAACTTTAGTATCTGTCAGGTGTGGAGACAGGCAGTCTATAAGATGGTTCTCAGTGATCCCTATACCTCCTGATAGTCATGTCCTTCTTTGTGTAATCTCCAACCCTTGATTGTCATTATGACTAATATTTCCTTTCTAATGAAGAAAATTTTACAAAAGTGATGGATTGTCACTTCCCAGATCAGTCTATCAAAAGACTGGCTACAATTTGGCACTCTTTCTCATTCTCTCTCTTGAATGGCTTACCCTGGGGGAAACCAGCTGCCATGTTGTGAAGCATCTCTATGGAGAGGCTCCCATGGAGAGGAACTGAAGCCTACTTAAAATCATTTCCATGAACTCGGAAGGAGGAGGACTCCCCATCCCTAAATGACCCATCCCATTGAGCCTTTAGATGAGCTCACATCCCTGACTGCAACCTCAAGAGAGATCGTGAACCAGAGGTAGCCAGCTAAGTGCTCCTGGACTCCTAACCCATAAACTCTGTGGGATAATAAGTGTCCACTGTTTTCAGCTACTAAGTTTAGGGGTAATTTGTTAGCTCATACACATCCTGTGTTAATAACTATTTCTCTTATATGATCTTATTTAATCCTCCCAATAGCCTCTGAAATAAAACTTTTTAATTCCCCATCTTACAGATGAGAAGACTGAAGTTTGGCGAAATATGGTATCTGGACCACAATAAGTCTCCAATATATGTTGTCAGTGATAATAATAGTTGCTATTACTAGTTCCTATCTAACACTATGGGTTCCTCTGGCGGCTCGGTGGTAAAGAATCTGCCGGCCAATGCAGGAGACACAAGTTTGATCCCTGGGTCAAGAAGATCCCCTGGAGAAGGGAATGGCAACCACTTGATAATTCTTGCCTGGAGAATTTCATGGACAGAGGAGCCTGGTGAGCTACAGCCCATGGGGTCACAAAAGAGTTGGATGTGGCTGAGTGACTAAGCAACAACATCTAATACTATATAGTCCCTTCTAAAATTCCTTGACAGATCAACACTTCCAGTGATGGGTTGGTAATTCTCTCATTTTATGGATGAGAACCCTGAAGTTTTGAAAGGTCTCGTAACTTGCTTATCACTTCAAGATACATAACAAAGAAACAATAGTCCTAAATCAATGTATTTCTTTGCATTGATCGCTGAAGAAGGCTTTCTTATCTCTTCTTGCTATTCTTTGGAACTCTGCATTCAGATGCTTATATCTTTCCTTTTCTCCTTTGCTTTTCTCCTCTCTTCTTTTCACAGCTATTTTTAAGGCCTCCCCAGACAGCCATTTTGCTTTCTTGCATTTCTTTTCCAGAAAAACATCTACTTCTGCTTTATTGACTATGCCAAAGCCTTTGACTGTGTGGATCACAATAAACTACGGAAAATTCTGAAAGAGATGGGAATACAGACCACCTGACCTGCCTCTTGAGAAATCTGTATGCAGGTCAGGAAGAAACAGTTAGAACTGGACATGGAACAACAGACTGGTTCCTAATAAGAAAAGGAGTATGTCAAGGCTGTATATTGTCACCCTGCTTATTTAACTTCTATGCAGAATACATCACGAGAAACGAAGAAACACAAGCTGGAATCAAGATTGAGGGGAGAAATATCAATAACCTCAGATATGCAGATGACACCACCCTTACGGCAGAAAATGAAGAGGAGCTAAAAAGCCTCTTGATGAAAGTGAAAGAGGAGAGCGAAAAAGTTGGCTTAAAGTTCAACATTCAGAAAACGAAGATCATGGCATCTGGTCCCATCACTTCATGGGAAATAGATAGGGAAACAGTGGAAATGGTGTCTGACTTTATTTTTTTGGGCTCCAAAATCACTGCAGATGGTGACTGCAGCCATGAAATTAAAAGACGCTTACTCCTTGGAAGAAAAGTTATGACAAACCTAGATAGTATATTCAAAAGAAAAGACAATACTTTGCTGACTAAGGTCCGTCTAGTCAAGGCTATGGTTTTTCCTGTGGTCATGTATGGATGTGAGAGTTGGACTGTGAAGAAGGCTGAGCACCGAAGAATTGATGCTTTTGAACTGTGGTGTTGGAGAAGACTCTTGAGAGTCCCTTGGACTGCAAGGAGATCCAACCAGTCCATTCTGAAGATCAACCCTGGGATTTCTTTGGAAGGAATGATGCTAAAGCTGAAGCTCCAGTACTTTGGCCACCTCATGTGAAGAGTTGACTCATTGGAAAAGACTCTGATGTTGGGAGAGATTGGGGGCAGGAGGAGAAGGGGACGACCGGGGATGAGATGGCTGGATGGCATCACGGACTCGATGGGCGTGAGTCTGAGTGAACTCCAGGAGATGGTGATGGACAGGGAGGCCTGGCATGCTGCGATTCATGAGGTCGCAAAGAGTTGGACACGACTGAGCGACTGAACTGAACTAAACTGAAATCAATGTATATAGAATCAAACAGATTAAAACTATTGGAAAAAATGAGTACAGAATATGTAATTACATTAAAGTGGGATATAAACAAGTCAGCTTTAGAATTCCTCCCCCATTTCTGTCTTAACATCTCTCTGTTGCTCTTGGTCAGTCATAAGTCGTGTCCAGCTCTTTGCGACCCCGTGGACTGCAGCATGCCAGGCTTTCCTGTCTTTCACCATCTCTTGGAGTTTGCTCAAACTCATGTCCTTTGAGTTAGTGATGCTGACTCTGTGCTATCTCTGTACTCATGACTTTTTCAACAGGATGAGAAAGCCTAATCTTTCAGCTTTAGTGGGCCCAGGGGTGTGGGCAGTGCTCAACATTCAGGTACCATCTTGGAGGGTCATGGACATCTTTAAAATGGTTAACAGTGACTGAGCTCAATTTGGGTGTGAGCTGCTGTTTCTTGGGAACTTCAGCTAATTAATCAACAAACATCCTTAGCTTCTTACAGGAAGGCACTGCATTTAACAGAATCTACAGAAAACCACTCCACCCCTCTCAGGAGGACTCACAGGCATGTTGATGTCCTCCTCCTGGAAGTGAAATGATCACTGCAAATGGAATTGCCGTTGCAAGCTGGGCAGGCAGACATCTACACTGTTACAGGGATCAAGCACTCAAGCAAGATGCAAATTATTTTCTTTCTTGAGCATAATATTAATGCCAAGATTTCCCTGAGATTATTTTCATCTTGAAAATTCACTGGGGTTTCATCTAATCATAGCATAGTCTGTGCACCTGACAAGAAAGAAAGTGATTTTCCTAATTCATCTTTAGGACACTTTAGGGTCTCTGACATTTTTTATTAGGATATGCCACTTCTTTTTAAAAAATTACATGGATTCTTCACTGAATGAAAACCAAACTGAAACTTGTAAGCATCTGTTTCAGGTCCAGATCAGCCTCAGGCAAAAGCGAAGGAGTGAGATTCTGTCATCCTTCCTGCCTCTCTGTGCTGTTCTTCTCATCTCTCATCTTCCTCCCTCTCTCCATCCTTCTCCCCATGGAATGTTCTAGGTCTCCAGTGCCCTCCACCTACCACCCCCACAACCCAGTGTCTTTCTTGTTCCAACTCCACATCTATTCCAGTACTACTCCCTTTGATAGGGGCAACTGAGCCAACACCTGCTTCCCATGTTCATCGGCCAAAGAGCTAGTGAAATTTTACTTTCTTCAGTTTACTTCCTGAAAATAGATGTTTTCCTCCTAAATAGAAAAACCATTGCAACTTTAAATACACTTCTTTAGACGTTATACAGCCCTCTTTCTCCAAACATTGTTCCCTGCCACTCACAACCTATTAAGGCTGAAAATTGCAATTTTTGAACTTGGCTTATCTTTCTCTCTCTCCCATCCCATCAAAGCATACGGGTCTTGTGTACTATTTTCTTCAGATTTCATTCTGTGGCAACCAGTTTGATATTACAGATTGGAGCCAAAAATTTAAACTCAGAACCATGTCAATTTAGGTAGGGTTTTTCAATGGATGAGTTAATCCAAAGTATAAGAAATTAACAACTGAGACTCTGTGAGCAGACAGTCTGGAATGATGCAAACAGCACTGCCTGGCCAGAGAAGGGCGCTCGAGGGTTAGTCTGTCTATAGAGACCACACAGTGGCCTTGGGCAGTGACTCAGACCCTCTGTGGGCCTCAGTTTCTCATATTCAGAATGGGGAGACTGGCGAAGGGTGGGATTTGGGAGAGCCGCACCTTGCTGCTATGTTTTGCTAGACGAATATAAATAGACCTGTCAACCATGTGTGGGGATGAAGCAGAGGACCAGGACTGTGGGAGGGCCAAGATTTGGGGCGGTGGGTGGTGCTGCCCCTGGATACCCGTAATCCTGTCTCCTGTTGGCCTAGGTGCCGCTCTGCACCTGGACATCTGGGCTCTACTTTGGCCTCACCTGATTCTCTGTGTTAATGGAGTAAACGGTGTCCGTCTGGTCTAAGAGTCTGCATGCATAGGCGATGTTGACCGCAGTCTCCTGCTTATCTCCAGTCAAGACCCAGAGCTGGATCCCAGCCTCCCGCAGAGCAGCGATGGTGTCTGGAACACCTTCCTGCAGCCGGTCTTCAATCCCAGTGGCTCCTGGAATGAGGAAAGACAGCATAGCTCACACAGCATACTTTTCTGTTGGGAAAAGGAGCTGCTTAATCTCCCCAAGGCCCTATCAAACCAGGCAGTGATTATTGATTATCTCCATGTTCTAGGCTGTGCTAAGCACCCAGGATCCAGCAGTAACAGAGACAGAGCTGGTCCCCACCCTCTCTGCGCTCAAAGGCCTGTTGAATAAGGATTTACAACCGAGTGATGGGAGGAGAGAAGCCCAGAGTGCCAGGCAACCATATACCCGGAGACTTGAACTTCATCTAGAAGATCAGGGGAGGCCTTGCTGAGGGAGAAAAACAAGTGGAAGTGTTAGTCGCTCAGTCATGTCTGACTCTTTGAGACCCCATGGACTGTAGCCCACCAGTCTCCTCTGTCCAAGGGATTCTCCAGGCAAGAATACTGGAGTTGGTTGCCATTCTCTTCTCCAGAGGATCTTCCTGACCCAGATTCTCCTGCATTGCAGGCAGATTCTTTACCGTCTGAGCCACCAGGGAAGTTGCAAGTGCCATTCAATCTCAGACGTGGAAGATAAACCCTGAAGGTGGGGAAGGAGGAGAATTCCAGGCAGAGAAAGCAGAATGAGTGAAAGTCCAGAGGTCAGAGTTGAAGATGACACAAAAAGGGAGGCAGAGCTGCGTGAGAGATGCAGCAGGGAGGGGAGGTGCTGGGTCACGGAGAGCCCATCAGGGCATGAAGGGACTTGGCATTTACTTGGTAGCAAATTAAAGAGGGTTAAGTTGGAGAGTGATGGACAGTTTTGAATTTTAAAAAGATCATTCTAGAGACTGGATTGGAGGGTGGAGGAAGCAGGATGAAGCTCAGGGCTAAGAGTCAGAGGAAAGCGGGTGTGGCTGGACCAGCAGAGCCGCAATAGGAGTGGAAAGACACGGGGGCACTAAAGTCTTTCCTCTGCAAGGGCTCACCACAGAATTAATAGAGCTGGGTTTTAAAAATACTATTCTTAGAGGGAATTAAAGATGTGAGTTACATCATTTTTTGAATGGTCTCAAGCTTTGAGCCAACCTAGATGAATTATACCCAAACATGCAATGGTTGCCAAGTGATTAAGCAAAAATATATCTGCATTTTAATTGAGATTCGTTTCAGACCGCAGACTAATGGCTGTCCGTTTCACTCTGGGCAGGAGTGAAGCATGCCATTTCTTTTAATAATCCCGAGTGACAATAGGTTGGCAAAGCAGTCACGCTGGATGCATATTGAAAAGATCATTTTGTACTGGGAGAGCCGGTGTGAATGCAGTGCAGCTTCTGAATGGCAAGGCAGTTTCTTGGTGGCAGGATGAAGTCTATTCCCGGCCCCAGTCTGCTCTATCCTAAGCCACTGTGAGGGAAGAAAAATAAACCTCTCCATCCTGAAATGGGCCCATTTTGTATTTCAGGCCCAAGTGCACTGGAGAACAATCCCATGACAAATGACGCCTGACCCTCATCTTTTCCTCCAAGCATTAACCTGGAAGGTGAGAGACTGAAGCTGATGTGTATTACAGGGAGGAAGAGTGAAGAGAGGAGGAAAAACACATTTAGTGGTGTGAGAGAGAAAATGGAACAGGTGGTGAGAGCCTTTTTCAGCCAGGGAAGCCGACAGGTCCTAACAAATGTGTTCTCTTTTATGCCGAACTGGCTCAGGGGTGCTTCTCACCAGCTGGGGCCAGAAGGCTCCCCTGGAACAAGGGGAAATGTGTGCAGGAGTCAGGGGCCCTAATGGGATGACATTCCGGTCGTGGCCTGGTGTACTTGGAGCTGTCTGGACTAGCTACCCCCTGGTTCCTGTTAGAGTGAGTTCTCCAGACCAGCTTTCCAGGGAGCCTCGTGAGACAGCAGACAAAGGCCTCTGCAGTCCAAACACAGGAAACAAAAGGCTGAAGGAGGTACGGTGCAAAACTGCCTCCCCTGGCCTGGCTCGCCACTCATCCCACTAAATCTTGCTGCCACGTTTTAAGTATAGAGAGATTTTACCATCTTCTTACAGCAACACCCTAGGTCTTCCCCTTCACCCTGGCCTGGCTGAGCTAGATGGAGTGTCATTTATCTAGAGGAGGCAGAGAGGCTCAGAGGGGTGCGGGGGCCAAGATGTGGCCTTCATCCCCAGGTCAGCACTGCCTCCCAAAGGAGGCTGTTTCCACGTGGCCACGTGGCCAGTATGTGGATGCTGTGCAGGCATTGCCTTTCCTAGATCTTGTTCCCAAGCTGTGAGGAGACGAATCTGAAAAAGGAATTTCTCCCTTCTCCCTTGGCAACGCTTTTCCTTCAACAGAAATCCACTGCTGTCTCTTAGCTGGTGCTTTCCATCTTTCCCCCAGGGTAGCCATCTAATTTCTATATAGCAGCAGAGTGATTTTTGTAAAACATAAATCTGTCCCTGCTTTAACTCCCCTTTTCCAAACCTTTAGCATACGATTTACATGGCCCTTCCTAATCTACATCCTCCTGACCTCTCTTACCTCAAGCGTCTCCCTCACACTCCATGGTCCAGCCAAGGCAGACCTCTAAGTCTCCGGCTAGCCCAGGCTTTCTCACCTCCAGACCTTCATTCAGGCCCTTCCCTCTCGTGGAACACCCTCCCGCTTTGATGAGCTCCCTTTCTCCAATCAGCTCAAGCCCTCCTGTGCCCTCCTTGGCTCTGCACTAGGTTGCCACCTTCTCCTTTGTGCTTCCATCCCACCAGCTACATCTCCCAGTCCCACTCTTGCCACACTCTGATGAAATTACTTATTTAATCATCAAGGGCAGCGTCCGTGGCTCTTGTAGCCATAATACCTAGCGTGCTACTTGGCATACAGTAGGTGCTCAATAAACATTTGAATGACTGGAGGAGAAGCAACCAGGCTTCCTCCAGCAGGGAGTGCAGGAATGCTCCCGGGCATCCTCGGGAAGCAGGGTGTAGAGTCTGGTAGGATCTCGGCACAGCTCACTGGCACCAAATGCCTGGAACGGGGCCCCAGGGAGGCTCCTAATTGAGACACATTGGTAATAGTGTCAGAATCGAGGCTGTGAACGCCGTTTCCAGCTTGTAGCATTCCTTTTAAAAAATGTAACAATAAACTTATTTTTAGCTACCGAGTAAGGTGAGTTGATTCTCCAGATGCTGTGCTGTCTCCATGAGAAGCTCATCTCTGTTGTTGAGGGATGCCTCAGCCTCACGCCGGAAACTGGCCCATCGCCTGAAGTCCTCTTCACTCAAGACCTATGAGATGGGAAGAGGCTTGTTCACAACTCTGGGTGTCTCCTTCCCCTGCCCCTGTGCTGGACCTCCTACAGGCCAACTTGAGCTTCACTATACAATTAGATGGGGCTTTCCCCTCAATGATTTTTAAAATTTTTTTAAATATTCTTGAATTGATGAAGGATTGATCTTCATGTTTCATTATCATCAAATGTCTGTTGCCCTCTGTGGTGCTCTGGGTACTGTAGATACAGTAGAGATCAAGAAAGACAAGAGCCCTACAGACTTGGGCTGATATGCTAGTAGAGGGTGAGAGACACTATCTAAGTAAATAATTTAAAAGAATGGACCATCCCAAGGACTATACAGAAGACAAACAGCATGCGACTGGATAGGGGGATAGCTGTGGGAAGAGGGGTTATTTTTATTTGGGTTGCCAGGACCCATAGACAAGGTGATGTACAGGCTGAAATCCAATGATGAGAAGTGTTCAGTCATGGGGAGAGGCAAGTTCAAAGGCCGTGAAACAGCAGTGAACTTGGCTTTCTTTCTGTTCCTTGAACACAGCAGTTGGCTTAAGGATGGAGAGCCAGATGGAGAGGACCAGAGATGAGGCTGGAAAAGTAAGTAGCAGACAGGTCTTGTGTAGCCTGGTAGACTATTCCACTAGCTCCTGGAGGTGTCCAATGGCTGAAAAAATCCAACTAGAGGACACAGGGGGCTTCCCGGGTAGCTCAGTTGGTAAAGAATCTGCCTGCAGTGCAGGAGACCTGGGTTCAATCCCTGGGTTGGGAAGATCCCCTGGAGAAGGAAATGGCACCCACTCTAGTATTCCTGTTTGGAAAATCCTATAGACAGAGGAGCCTGGTGGGCTACAGCCCATGGCGTCGCAAGAGTCAGACATGACTTAGAGACTAAATCACCACCAGAGGATATAGTTCTTCTTCTGGAGTCCATAGCATTTTAGACCTCTCTGTTGGCATTATATGCACACTGTCTGTTATAGTAATAAATGATTCCTTTGTCTAAGCATCAGATATTCTTTAATTTCCCACCCATGCATGGCACTGTGGGGAAAACAAAGGGGATACAGGTAGGTCTTTTACTTTTGAGGAAGAACAGTCTTATCAGAGGAGGTGAAATAGAAATAGATAATTTCAATAAAATACAGACAGTGGTAAGGTTTTAATTACAATCTATAGAGTAGAAAGTGCTAGTCAATGTCCCAGCATTACTTGTGTTATCTTAGTGAATCTCCATGACAACTGTATGAAGTGGCGAACACCAGCACCGTTTTACAGATGAGAACATCCTAAAGCCGAGAGAGGTGAAGAAACTTGCCCAAGGTCACATCACTGATAACGGTGAGACTGGGACTTGCCCCAGGCCTGGCTTTAAAGAGGGTGCTCTTAAACTTTATGGTGTACTAAGCACCACAAAAGAGATGAAGAGCTCTGGGATTTATGGAGAAGAAACCCCTTCTATTCTTTTTTAGATTCTTTTCCCATATAGGCCATTACAGAATACTGAGTAGAGTTCCCTGTGCTATACAGTAGGTCCTTATTAGTTATCCATTTTATATATAGCAGTGTGTATATCAATCCCAATCTCCTAGTTTATCCCTTCCCCATTACCCCCTGATAAACATTAAGTTTGAAAAGAATCTAAAAAAAAAGGATATATGTATATGTATAACTGATCCATTGTCCACCTGAAACTAACAACATTATAAATTAATTATCAGTTCAGTCAGTTCAGTCGCTCAGTCCTGTCCGACTCTTTGCGACCCCATGAATCACAGCACGCCAGGCCTCCCTGTCCATCACCATCTCCTGGAGTTCACTCAGACTCACGTCCATTGAGTCAGTGATGCCATCCAGCCATCTCATCCTCTGTCGTCCCCTTTTCCTCCTGCCCTCAATCCCTCTCAGCATCAGAGTCTTTTCCAATGAGGCAACTCTTCGCATGAGGTGGCCAAAGTACTGGAGTTTCAGCTTTAGCGTCATTCCTTCCAAGAAATCCCAGGGCTGATCTCCTTTAGGATGGACTGGTTGGATCTCCTTGCAGTCCAAGGGACTCTCAAGAGTCTTCTCCAACACCACAGTTCAAACGCATGAATCACTTCTAACCGTCTTGAAATGCATGCCCACTGTAGCTCCCCTATCTGATTTTAGGTACTCCAGCTCCGGGATTCACAGCTCTTAGCTTGCCTTTCCTGTAGGGGCTTCAAACTGAAAGACCTGCAGGGCCCAGGGAAGGTAACCTTCTTGAATCTAGCTGGGCCAAGGGCAATGCGATAGAGAGTAGTAGGAACTGTGACCAACCCCGGAATGCAGAAGAATATATTCCTCAGCAGGAATCTGCTGCTACCTGGCTATAGTATTTGAAGCTATTCAAGAATGGTAATCCAGTTTTCCAGATCCTCTACATTTTCAAGAGAAACCAGAAATCTAGCTTTGTATGTGATCACATAAAATCTCCCAACTTCTAGGTCTCAGCAAATGATGGAAATGGTAAGAGGATATTTAAAGGCAAAATTACAACATTAAAAAATCATGAGTTATAGGTTAACAATTACATAGACAATGAAAAGCAGGGAACCACAAGGCCACACTGAAAAGGAACCTTACCACTCAGATTTCTGTCCCAGCAAGATTGTCAAGAGTTGTGGGTCTGTGTGGTCAGGATAGCCAATTTTGAAAATACTAGAAGAAGCAATATTGAGGATCTAACAAGAAACAGAAAAGACACAAGCAGGGTGGGAGCCTTTCGGATACTAAATGCAGAATTTATTCTTACCTTCTTGGCGATACACAGTGTTCGAAGGCCGTCTCTCGCATACAAGTCTAGATGCCTCTGGGTCCGGGCTCGGATTTTCCTCATCTTCTTTTCCACATCAGAGTCAGTCACTGTCAAATAGTCATTGTTCCCCATGAGGTCATGGACAAAATGCTCAGGGATCCTGTTTCTAACACCCTGCCGTCTTTAGAGGAGGAATTCCCTTATACCACCCCCACCCCCACAGAAATACCCCTGTCACAAACACGAAGCTGCTCTTCCAGGCTGCCCTGCAAAGTGGTAACTCCATGGGTCCTTAAACTGTCCGCTCTCTATATCCGATCATCAAAAGTCTGGCTGAGAGAAGTACTATTTAGGGAAGTTAGGTGGCTTCAAGTATTATTCCCAAGTGCTTGTTTGTGGAAATTCCCTGACTGTCCAGTGGTTAAGACTCTGTGCTTCCAATGCAGGGGCCTATGTTCCATCCCTGGTTGGGAAGCTAAGATCCTGTATACTGTGCAGGAAAAAAAAAGCATGGAAAACTCAAATACCTGTTTGCATCAGAATCACCTGGGAACTTAAATAGTAGAGACTTGAAGGGCCAGTTGAAGGCCTGCTGAATCAAAGAACAAGAAGTCTTCCCTGTGACTCGTTTAGCCCTGAATAACCAGCTGTTTACATGTGTGCTAAGTTGCTTCAGTCGTGTACCACTTTTTGGGACCCTGCGAACTATAGCCAATTGGGTTCCTCTGTCCATGGAATTCTCTAGGCAAGGATACTGGAGTGAGTTGCCATTTCCTACTCCAGGAAACCTTCTTAAATCCAGGGATCAAACTCCAGTCTCCTGCATTGGGAAGAGGGTTCTTTACTACTAGCATCACCTGGGAAGTTCCAACCAGCTGTTTGCTAAGTCTTAAAAATGCTATCCATCACCTGCTCTGCAATCTACTTTAGTCCTTATGGCAAGTTGCTTCCAAGATGGAGAGAGACCTAAATCTCACTGCTAAGTTCCTTATGATACTGGGTTTGCTGAGTTAGGCTTCAAAGAAATATTTTTTGGATTCCTGTAAATCTAGTGTGAAAAATATTTCATTGTGCAGCTCAAAGTCCCCCGTTTGAAGTCCTATATAATACATTTCTCTTAGAAGAAATTTATCTTTTTCGTTTGAAATTCCAGTACTTTTATCTATCAGATAAAAAAGATTTTTTCAGCCTGGGCTGGCGGTTTACGGGACAGGATCGATGCCATCACCACTTCCTTCATCTGAGATATCACAGACATCCCTAATCAGTGGCAGCACTTTGTAAGTCTAAGCTTGAAAAACGCATCAGAATTCTTCTTTACCAGGACTGGCTTGAGATCTTTAGTAACCCTAAGCAGTAAACAAATTTCGCGCCCTGTATCCATCCCTCCATATAAAGCAAAATTAAAAGTACAATTCTTTACAGTAAGACAAGTATGAGGAAGTCCAACAAAGCTCTGATTTTTTTTTCCCGATACTACTCTAAGCCTGCTTTTACACAGTATAAAATCCCTTCAAAGATGATTTCCTTATTTTTCAGATGCTACTGGTTTCCAGATGCCTTAAGCACAATCTTTGTGCCTTGTCTTTTGGAGCACTATCTTATATTCAAAGACATCTGCTCCTGAGATTAAAAACACCTTTTGCCTTCTGCCTGTGTACTTCTGAGTTTACTTTATTGCTCAGGCTACCAGGGACCTCAGGGTCAAATTGACTGTTCTAACATTGTACATATGCTAAACCTGAGGTTATCTTCCCCCCCTGCTTTTGAAATCTTTGCTTCTTAAATCTCATGGTAACATCGTATATGTATCTTTTATTGGAGGCATCTCTCATCCATTTTGGAATCAGGTGAGGAACAAAGAAATATCTCCAGGGCAGTGTGGAAAGCTGTTGTTCAGGAATGGAATGCTGTGGCTCCCCTGACTCCGAAATACTGAATCCACTTGCCTGCCAGAGTCTGGGGATGAAGACACTTAATTAGCTCCCTTCCCATTCTAAACACTCATCAGTCCCCATGAACCTCTTGGCTCTGATCCATAGCTGACAATGCAGGAGGCACAGGGCTGCCTGGGCAATTCTGAAACTTGGCTGGAATCTCCTGTCCTGGGAGAATCATAGCCCCATAACTGTCTTCTCCTTGTTAGCAATCAGGAAGTGGCTACACGCTAATTCATGCTGCTCCAAAATTGGACACTGATAATGTAGGGACTTTGGAACATTTTTCTGGCTTGGAGCAAGTTAATAAAAATCCATGTCGGGGAGGCTGGGAAAAGGGATGATAAAGAGCATCCCCTGAGGTTTCCCAGAGCAAATCGAGCCCAGTGCAGAATTCTGGTGGTGTGACAAAAGCTCTGAACCAGGATTTAGGACACCTCCACTAGGATTCACCACTAGTTGGCTAAGCTTCTTCTTTTACGTCACTTCCCTCTTCAGGTTCAGTTGGCCTGTCCACAAAACCAAGAGTTAGGACCACAGTATTTTCTAGGGTATATTGACGGATGTCCTGGGGTGGGGAGGAATTTGTGTATGGAGCACCCATGTTTAAATGAGTTTGGAAAATTAGAAACTGGGATAAATAAAGAGGATCCTCTTTTTTAAACGCCTTTAACAAGCTCTGTAATTCTCCAGGTCATGGAGATGTGGGGAGCAGTGTGTGTTAAGGAAGATGCTATGAGGAAAACATCTTGAGGGCTTGTGTTCCAGCTGGGACCTGCTGGACTGAGTGACACCGTAACTCAAGCCCCCCAGTTACCATTCCATGCCACCAGTTAAACACCAGAACCCTCTCTTCTTGGACCCCGATGAGACAGACTCACTGCAGCCTGGGTCTTCCAGCAGGTCCATGATAACGCAGTCGGCGCCCTTGGTGTAGACGATGATCTCACCGGTCAGCGGGTGCCTCACGACCACAGACATCCTCTTCCTGACAGAGTCGAACTCCAGGGTGCAGAGGACATCGAAGGTGAGGCAGGTGCCCTGGGGCAAGCGCACGGTCACTTGCTCGGGTGTCCGGGACACCAGTGTGAAGCTGTAGGCATGGGCAGCATGCACTAGGGCGGCCTCGTCAGGGCTCTCAGCCTCATAACAGAGCTCGGGACCAGCCAGGCTGAGGGCTGGGGCCTGCAGCACCTCCTCCAGGGAGGCCCCTGGCCCTGCCTCCAGGATGTCACCCTGCTCCCATGTGCTGCTCTTGTAGCCGCCATCAGTGGAATAGCCACCGCTGCACACTGACCCATCATCTCTCTCTTCCGAGTCCGTGGTGGGGATGTTGGCCCCCAAGCTCTCCCCTAGGTCCATGTCGGAGGGTGCAGTGGATGAGAAGGACTGACTGAGGCTTGAAAGCTTCAACCTGTGGAACAGCTGCTGGATCTTCTCCAGGGATGTCCCCAGAGCCTTGGTTGAGGGTGGCATGGTGACCTTGAGGCAAAAGAGGAAAGGAGAACATGACTCTCCAGGGTGGGAAAACTATCGAGCTGCCTTATGGCAGAATGTGAAGCTCATTTTGCAGTCATCCACTTCAACGATGGGGGGCAAGCCTCCCCCCTTCTGTGAGCCTCGGGTTACCCAACTAAAACGTGAGAGGGTAAGGCCACTGGTTTCCTTCCAGCCCTGACTTCCTAGGGATTGGTGGTGACATCCCACTTTGATCACGGACCAAGCAAAGCAAAGGAGACAAAAGCCAGACTCAGGGTTGCAGTTCACGGGCCCTGAACCCTTATCATCACCTTGCCTGCTTTATTTCTGCATGCAGCATCTCACTTCATCCTCCCAGCAACAGGGCTACGGGATCCTATCATTATCCCAACTTCTGGATGAGGAAACCAAGGCATAAAGAGATTAAGTGGGCTGTGATCACCCAGCTTGTAGGTGGCAGAGCTGGCTCTCACATCTGGGTCTGTCTGACTCCAGGGGCTTCTGAGCTACCTGCCAGCTGCAGCCTTCCATTAGCTTGAAAATTGAGAACTGGAAGGTATACCTCTTTCTTTCTTGAACATAGAACTTCTCACATAAAGCTTCCTGCCTCCCAAAGTTCCCTGCAGACCTCTGATTACTTGCTGACTTTTCAGGGTAGTTTAGAACCTGGGTGCAATAATAGGGGCTCTGGTTTGGTGCCTGGATGAACCCTCTTTTTCTTGATTTTTGTGGCCAAGTGTTGTAACACCCATTATTCTTATTCTTCACTTACAAGAGAGCTTGGGTGAGAGGATGTGGATAATCAAAATAAATTGATCTTTAGTACTGAAAAATAACTCCAAGTATAATCTTTTATAAGTGGCCACCCAGCTGTGTTATCTCTAACTTAGCAAAACCGCACACAAGGTGTTCATTTTTTTAACCCCCCCTTTAAAAATCAGATACCAGTAAACCGTGATATTATGATAGAATCATACAGATGGTTCTGCCACATATTCACATATGTCCTCCATTAAGTTACTCAAGTTCTCTGAGCCACTGTTTCTTCACTTGCTAAATCCAAAGACATACCCCACAGGATTGTTGGGCCATCAAGATTAAATGATAGTGCAGGCGACGTTTGGCATAGAGCCCTGCACATAGCAAGCGCTCAGTAAATGTTAACTTTTAACGTCTACCCTGCAGAGAGACACAAAATGTGAAATCGACACAGAAAACTCATATGAAACTTCTTATATTGTATTTAAAACATAAGGAGATTGAGGCCCAGAGAGGACAAGAGCTTTGTTCAAGGTCTCACAGTGATGACACGGTGACAGTGTGACAAGGACCCAAGTGTTTTGTGCTACTGTGCAGGGCACCCCCTTCACGCCTTTGCTCTTCCCATCCATCCCAGCCACACCATCACTGGTCCTTACCCTCTGCCGGGGCTCGGTAGTCGTGGAGACCATGACGGAGTTGCAGATGGTTAAGGCAAGGAAGAAGTCAGCAATGGAGGAGGCAGTGGCAAGGGAAGGCTTGGGGGTTCTGCCATCTGACAGGGTCTCCAGCCACAGAGCTCCGTCTCGCACCTTGGACAGGAGATTTTTATCTGGAGTCACGTCTTTCTCCTGGGAGAGAAAGGCTAGGGTCAGAGTCTTTCCTGAAGGGACTGGGGAGGAAGGCCCCCTGCAGCAGATTCGCTCATGCCCGGGAAAGGCTGATATAGTCCTTCCTGCATCCTGCACCCAGCATGTCTCCCCTAACCTGGGCCTGCTCACCTCAGAGTCTGACTTGGTTCCTTCCCTTCCCTCAAGCCCACGTGTCCATCAGTTATATAGGCTCTGGTGGTTCTGCCCCCGCAGCATCTTCCCACCATTTACCCCTCATTCCTGATGCTTCCAGCCAGGCTCAGACCCTCTAGCCCTCCAGCCTGGGTTTCCACATGCATGCATCTGTGCATGCATGCTCAGTTGCTTCAGTCATGTCTGACTCTTGCAACCCCATGGACTGTAGCCCACCAGGCTCCTCTGTACATGGGATTTTCCAGCGAAGAATACTGGAGTGGGTTGCCATGCCCTCCTCCAGGGGATCTTTCCAACCCAGGGATCGAATCCACATCTCTTACATTGTAGGTGGATTCTTTACCACTGAGTCCCCCAGGAAGCCCTCTGGATTTCCAATTCAGCCTTTAAAGTGAGGTGACTGCCTTTCACCTCGTTTAGTTCGAACCCTTTATATGTATATCTCCCATACATCCTTCTAAGACACCATTTCCCTCAAGGTATTCTTGAGACTAAAAAATCTTCAGATCTTCACTGTGAACATGATCATTTCAGTCTGGCATCTAAATTATTTCCCAGTTTGCATTTCTCCTGTTGATTCCCACCACTCTGTGCGTGGTCCTTCAGCTTAGCCAGGTGGTCTGGTGGCTGCCTCTTGGGGGTATACTCCCCTGCTAGGCCTCTGATCACACTCTTTTTGAAGTCCTCTCCTGTCTACCCAAATCCTACCTGGACTTCATAACCATAAAAACTCCATGGGTTCATGAGATCTGACTCAGCCACAGTGAGTAATCTGCCTTCTGAGGCAGAAGCTTCAGCAGCAGCTTCTCGAGCTGAGAATATCCACAGGAGTCAGGCAGGTAAGGTGAATGAGGGAAGATGGCTAAGTTACAGATGAGGACACTGTGGGCTGGGGGAGTAGGGCTGTGAGACCTGGCAAGTTCCACCCCATCTAAAAGGGGGTGACTCTTCTGTTAGTAAAATGCTGCAAGGCTGGTGCATTTTGCTAAATCTCTGCGTTTTTTAAGATAAAGTAGAGAATGATGTAAGGATTGTTTCTGTGTTTTTTTTTTTTTTTAAATTTCTTTTTAAGAAACTCTGTGGACTGGATCTGACTCATGCATTTCCAATTTTTTCACATCTTTGTTGAAACTGCCACTTCTTCCATCCCTCTAGAATTCACTACATATTGCCTATATTTTAAATTAAATTTTCTTATGTCCATGTTTAATCTCCCTAGAGATAAACCAAGAGCCTGAAAGATGGACTGCCTTTTCTATGAAGTTGTATCTTCTGGAACTCCAAAGTTTCTTCTGGAACTTCACGTCTGCCTGATGTGAAGCAGAAGTTCAATAAACACCAGCTCTTCATAGATATGACAGAAGCCATTCTGTAAAGACATTTTTAATACAGCCATTTCTATCAATGCTCAGAGTTCACAGGTTCATTCAAGTTTAGAAGAGTCAATGACTGAAAAAGATGCACTGAGGGAATTTTGACTGATACATGCAGAGAGAAGACTGAGGGCCAATAAGCCGGCAAGTTTTACAAACTAGAACCCAAGTTGAAATTAAAAACATCCCGTGGGGCAGACTTAGAAAATGAACTTATGGTTGCCAGAGGGAAGGGATAGTTAGGGAGTCTGGGAAGGTCATGTACACACTACTATATTCAAAATGGATAACCAACAAGGTCTTACTGTAGCACATAGAACTCTATTCAATGTTATGTGCCAGGCTGGATGGGAAGGAAGACTGGGGGAGAATGGATACATGTATGTACAGCTGAGCCCCAATGCTGTTCAGCTGAAACTACCACAACATTGTTAATAGGCTATACTTCAATGCAAAATGAAAAATTAAAAAAAAAAAATCCTGTAGGGAAGTGTCCTCGGACTGTGTCTTCTCTGACTACCAACTGCAATTACCCCAGAGATCAGATTCTAAGCTCCCTGGTCTGCTGGCATAGGTCACAGGGAGAGTCACAGGGAGGAAACACAGACGGGCGTGGAGGTACTGGAGGGATGAGATTCTGGTCTCCACCTGCACAGTTGATCAGGGGAAGTGGATAGGACGTGGAGCACACGCTCCAAAGAGCTCTAACTTTCATTTGGAGGACTCTCCCAGAGCCAGCACCTACACTTCCATCTTGTTCATCCCATATTAAGAGGAGAGTTTCCTGCAAAGAACCTGTTTATGAAAAGGAAGAGTGCTAGTAACACCGCATCACCTGCATCTCCTCTCATTGCCCTGTAGTGAGTAATGGCGGGCCATCCGCACCGTATGGTGTCTGCGCTTTCAGAAAGCTTAGGAATGAGCGAGGACCACCTGCCCTCTGTGCCTTTGAGTGCAGTTGTCACAGCAGGAGCTCACAGTGATGGAGCTCATCCTACCTCTCCAACAGGGTCATTTATGCATCTCACTGGGTTCTCACAGCCCCAACCAGAGATGAAACTCATCTCAGCTGAAAGCCAGAAGGATGGGCTGACTTGACCAGTGCCACTCAGGGAGTCAGTGTAAGCCAGAATTGCACATCAGACCCCTTGATTGCGCATCTAGGGTCTTCCTTTCTGTGGTCATAGTAAAGTAGTATGCTCCCTTCACAATACTCCCATGCTGAGTCCTCTAACCTTATTTCAGGGTCCCTCCAGTACCTGTCATCAGGTTACCAACACTGTTCAAAGAACTCTGAGCCAATTTACCCTAACAGTAATGAGAGTGCTTATCTGTGGAGTGTTTCTGATGGTCCGTACATCTGTCATCTCACTGCATCCCTGCAGCATGTTACCTATATCCCAGATGTTCAAGCTGGACTTAGAAAAGGCAGAGGAACCAGAGATCAAATTGCCAACATCTGTTGGGTCATAGAAAAAGCAAGAGAATTCCAGAAAAAAACATCTGCTTCATTGACTATATTAAAGCCTTTGACTGCATGGAGCACAACAAACTGTGGAAAATTCTTAAAGAGATGGCAACACCAGACCACTTACTTGCCTCCTGAGAAAACTGTATGCAGGTCAAGAAGCAACAGTTAGAACCAGACATGGAACAATGGACTGGTTCCAAATTGGGAAAGGAGCGTGTCAAGGCCTGCATATTGTCACCCTGCTTATTTAACTTATATGCGGAGTACATCATGCAAAATGCTGGGCTGGATGAGGCACAAGCTGGAATCAAGGTTGCTGGAGAAATATCAACAACCTCAGACATGCAGATGATACCACTCTTAAGGCAGAAAGTGAAGAGGAACTAAAGAGCCTCTTGATGAAAGTGAAAGAGGAGAGTGAAAAAGCTGGCTTAAAGCTCAACATTCAGAAAACTAAGATCATGGCATCCGGTCCCATTGCTTCAGTTCAGTTGCTTGGTTGTGTCTGACTCTTTCCCATGGACTGCAGCATGCCAGGCCTCCCTGTCCATCATCAAGTCCTGGAGGTTACCCAAACTCATGTCAGTGATGCCATCCAACCATCTCATCCTCTGTCTTCCCCTTCTTCCCCAACCCTCAATCTTTCCCAGCATCAGGGTCTTTTCAAATGAGTCAGGTCTTCACATCAGGTGGCCATGGTATTGGAGTTTCAGATTCAACATCAGTCCTTCCAATGAACACCCAGGACTGACCTCTTTTAGGATGGATTGGTTGGATCCCTTTGCAGTCCAAGGGATTGTCAAGAATCTTCTCCAACACCACAGTTCAAAAGCATCAATTCTTCGGCACTCAGTTCAGTCCAACTCTCACATCCATACGTGACTACTGGAAAAACCATAGCCTTGACTAGATGGACCTTTGTTGGCAAGGTAATGTTTCTGCTTCTTAATATGCTGTCTAGGTCCCATCATTTCATGGCAAATAGATGGGGAAACAATGGAAACAGTGACAGACTTTATTTTCTTGGGCTCCAAAAATCACCGCAGATGGTGACTGCATCCATGAAATCAAAAGATGCTTGCTCCTTGGAAGAAAATCTATGACCAAACTAGACAGCATATTAAAAATCAGAGACATTATTTGCTGACAAAGTTCCGTCTAGTCAAAGCTATGATTTTGTAGTAGTCATGTATGGATGTGAGAGGGACCATAAAGAAGACTGAGTGTTGAAGAGTTGATGCTTTTGAACTGTGGTGTTGAAGAAGACTCTTGAGAGTCCCTTGGACTGCAAAGAGATCCAACCAGTCAATCCTAAAGGAAATCAGTCCTGAATATTCATTGGAAGGACTGATGCTGAAGCTGAAGTCCCAATAGTTTGGCCACTTGATGAGAAGAACTGATTCATTAGAAAAGATCTTGATGCAGGGAAAGATTGAAAGCAGGAAGAGAAGGGGACAAAAGAGGAGGAGATGATTGGATGGCATCATGGACTCAATGGACATGAGTTTGAGCAATCTCTAGGAGATAGATGATAAAGGATAGTGAAGCCCGATGTGCTACAGTTCATGGGGTCGAAAAGAGTTGGACATGACTGAGTGACTGAACAACTACTATTCTCCCAGTTACCTCTGCATTTCAAATGAAGAAACTGCTGCCCAGGGAGACTAGGCATCTTGTCCAGGTCATATAGTCAGTTGATTCAAGAAAGTTCAACTCTAGAATTTATGCTCTTTAACCCCCATGCCAGGCAAGATCCCCCACGAGAAAGAAGTAGCCTTTGATTCTTGCTTGCTGACTGCTGGCATTTTTAGTGTCTGGCATCTCAGTGAGCTTGCATATCTAATCCTTAGGGCTCAGCAGACAGTCCACAAGATTATAAAGGGGATTATGGGGATCTTTTCCAGAAAATATTTTATCTTTTTTTTTTTTTTTTGGTGAGGGTACCTAAATGGGATGCTTTTAACCCTTACCACAGATACCCAGACTTGGGAACAAGCTTGGATGTCATCACAGCCAAATCCCCTCTTTTCCTGATGATAAAACTGGGTGCCAGGGAGGAGGGAAGTGAACTTTTCAAGACTGCACATTGAATCAGGGTCAGAACTAGGACAGATTTCACACCACCTGACTTCAGCCCAACAGCATACTGCTTTGCTCCAAGCTATGCATTATGTATTTCCAAACGGTGACACAGATAAAATGATTTAATGGGCATTTATTGCATGTCCATTTACTCTCTAGTCTCTAAGTGCCATGAGGGCAGAGACTGCGATGTGTCCCGGTGCCTGGCAGCCTGCAGGCACTCGCTCAAACCTTTGTTGCCTGACTCCTATCTAGGGCAAGACACTACCTCACCACCGATGAACTCACAGGGGCTCTTTGTTAAAACTGTTTCTTAGTACTTCCTTCCAATCATACAGCAATGCATTAAAAGAAGTTTGGCGTAGGGCCTACTTGTCTCTGGCACTGGCAGCAGGCCCAGCCTGCAGGTGTCAACGGCAGATGTCACGGCAGCTTTATCCATTCACACAGACTTGTTTCTGCAGGGCAGCTTCTTCCCGGTTCCCTTTGCCCACAGCCCATTGGTTTCCTATCTGGTTCGTTAACATTAGGAACTTGGCATGTAGGACACTTAGCAAGAAAGCAGCGCCCCTTACTCACCTCTGGGCCCTTTGGCTAGTCTATTTCTCTGAAGGAAGAGAAATACACATCTGTGGGGCTACTGGTTGTTCCGATTAGAGCTTTGTGGCAACCGGGCACCCAATCAGTTGGATTTCTTTCTATAGCAGAACCGCCAAGGCTTCCTCTTTGAAGAAGGTGCTCTCTGATCTCACACCACACCCTCAAGGATCCTGTTATTATCACTGGATTGTGTCTGCTGACAACTAACAGCAAAGTGAATGCTATGCTAAGTGGTTCCATATGTGTGTTAAGTCACTTTAGTTGTGTCTGACTTTTTGCGATCCCACGTAGCTTGCCAGGCTCCTCTGTCCATGGGATTCTCCAGGCAAGAATACTGGAGTGGGTTGCCTCCTCCAGGGGATCTTCCCAACCTAGGGATTGAACCCGCATCTCTAATGTCTCCTGAATTGTCTGGCAAGTTCTTTACCACAAATGTCACCTGGGAAGCCTGGCTTCCATGTATATTATGTCATTATAACAGCATTAAATAGCTATTATCATTCTCCCATTTTATTAGTGAAGTGAATGAGGCTCGCTGCAAATAAGTAACTTGTCTAAGGTCTCAAAATCAATAAAAGAGCTCAGTCCTGAACCCAGTTCTGCTGATGCTGGACCCAAACCCTTAAAAATGATGCCAGTAGTTCCCAAACTCTAACATGTACCTGGATCAGCTAGGCATCTTGTTTAAACACAGATGCTGATTCAGCAAGTCTGGAGTGAGGCCTAAGCATCTGCATTTCTATAAGCTCCCAAGGGGGCTCCTGCCTGCTGTGGGCCTGAGGACCACAGTTTGTGTACAAGGTTCTAGGTGCTATGGCTGCCCTATTGCTCCCATCTCCTCTCTGGCTGGGAGCATTCGACATTGAAAGCTGTGAGGAGGTGGCCAAGCTCCAATCCACTACTCTCCTCTAACTTTAAATGACAGTTCATTCACCTCGCTGACAATCATTGACTGAGTGCAGCAGATTGCCGCTGTGGGAACCTGCAGAGCCAGCGGTGGAAATGAACAGGAGCCCTGGTGTGCAGGCCTGGAACAAACTGTGGCCTCGTTCCTCCCATGCCTCCATCTCCTCTTCCCCTCTCTATGACCTGTGCCTCTTATTCCAGCTACTGTTTAGAACCGCAAGTCTCCATTGGCTTGTATGGAAGGTCTAACTTACAAAAACCGGCAATCCCACCACTAGATGGTTTCTTCTTTTTGCTCTGGTTAACCTTTAATTTTGTCTCAAATTCAGCTCTGATGCTAACCCTTTCAGGAAGCTCCCCTGACTCCTAGTTTGATGTAAGTGCATTTCCTTTGGGCTTCTATGCACCTCTGCCCCCTTACATCCCAGCCTGAGAGCAGTGTCACTCGGGTTCTTCTTGCCCCTTCATTGGACTGCAAATGCCTGAAATCAGGGATGATGCCCCATTAGACTTTATATCCCCAGTGGCTAGAATGGTACTTGCCATAGGGTAAATGCTTGTTTTGTATTTGTTGGCTGACTGACAATAAATGAAAGGCTAGTCCAAGAAACGTAGATACTGAGAATAGATAGAATCGACAGATGAAGAGGAAGCAGACCCTTCCATCTGCTATTGGTGAGTGTCTGGACTGGTACAACCACTGGGGTAGTATCACTCCAAATTTTAAACATGCACAAAATCTCAATTTAGCAGTCATACTCTAAGAATCTATTAAAAACTTATATACCTGTAGAAACAGATGATGGCTCAACCAGACAACAGATTTTAACAGGCATTTAAAAAGTGACAAGGCAGCTCTCCACTGAATATCTGTCCATTTGTCTACATGCATGCAATATTCCTCAAGATTCATTAGGCTGAAGAGAAGTTCCGAGTCCAAGACAGTGCATGGTGCACTTTTATTTGTGGGAAAGGGTGTGCTTATGTGTATATTCCACTTGCATGCTTTTATTGGGTTTTCCAAAAAAGTTCCTTTAGGTTTTTTCATAAGAGCATATGAGAACCCAAACAAACTTTTTGGCCAACCTAAGATATAGCTTGAAGAAGGCAACAGCATCCCACTCCAGTACTCTTGCCTGGAAAATCCCATGGATGGAGGAGCCTGATGGGCTGCAGTCCATGGGGTTTCGAAGAGTCGGACACGACTGAGTGAGTTCACTTTCACTTTTCACTTTCATGCATTGGAGAAGGAAATGGCAACCCACTCCAGTGTTCTTGCCTGGAGAATCCCAGGGACGGGGGAGCCTCATGGGCTGTCGTCTGTGGGGTCGCACAGAGTCAGACACGACTGAAGCAACTTAGCAGCAGTAGCAGCAGCAAGACAAAGCTACAAGCACCTCTGGGAAGGACACAGGAAAGTTCAAATAATGGTTGTCTTTGAGTGGTGGGGAACAGAGGAGGGAAGAAGGCTTACTCTCCCATCTGCCCTTTGGTTCCTTATGAGTACTTAGCCATATGGTTGTATCCTATTGTGGACATAAACTTTCTCGGTTGCTGGGAAGTTGAAGGCTGAAGTACTATTTAGGGTAGTAATGTTTTGGCCCTTGTTAAGGTTGTGGTCTTGATATTGGGTTTGGGTGAAGAATAGGGAGAGTCCAGTGCTAGTAGTTGCATCCATGAAATTAAAAGATACTTGTTCCTTGGAAGAAAAGCTGTGACCAAACTAGAGAGCACATTAAAAAGCAGAGACATTACTTTGCTGACAAAGGTCTGTCTAGTTAAAGCTATGGTTTTTCCAGTAGTCATGTATGGATGTGAGAGTTGGACCATACAGAAAGCTGAGCACTGTAGAATTGATGTTTTCGAATTGTGGTGTTGGAGAAGACTCTTGAGAGTCCCTTGGACTGCAAGGAGATCCAACCAGTCAATCCTAAAGGAAATCAGTCCTGAATATTCATTGGAAGGACTGATACTCTGGCCACCTGATGCGAAGAACTGACTAATTGGAAAAGACTCTGATTCTGGGAAAGATTAAAGGCAGGAGGAGAAGGGGACAACAGAGGATGAGATGGTTGGATGGCATCACCGACTCAATGGACACGAGTTTGAGAAACTCTGAGAGTTGGTGATGGACAGGAAAGCCTGGTGTGCTATAGACCATGGGGTTGCAAAGAGTTGGACACGACTGAGTGACTGAACTGAACTGCTGCTGCTAAGTCACTTCAGTTGCGTCCGACTCTGTGTGACCCCATAGATGGCAGCCCACCAGGCTTCTCCGTCCCCAGGATTCTCCAGGAAAGAACACTGGAGTGGGTTGCCATTTCCTTCTCCAGTGCATGAAAGTGGAAAGTGAAAATTGAAGTGAACTCGCTCAGTCGTGTCCGACTCTTCAAAACCCCATGGACTGCAGCCCACCAGGCTCCTCCATCCATGGGATTTTCCAGACAAGAGAACTGGAGAACTGAACTGAATGTTAGTAAATATTTGCTTAAATAAAAGCACATGGATTGTTAAGGTGAGCTTTTCCCAAATGGGACAGAAACTCCAAGGGAAAAACTCAGTGGACTGGCAAAAAGAGAGTTCCCTACAATATTGATTCATTATAAAAGCCCTTACCAAAGTGGGTATAGAGGGTACATGTCTGAACATAATAAAAACCATCAATGACAAACCCATAGTCAACATAATATTCAATGGTGAAAGACTGAAAGCCTTCCCAACTAAAATCTAGAACAAGACAAGGATGCCCATTCTCACCATTTCTACTCAACATAGTATTGGAAGTCCTAGCCACAAACATCAGACAAGAAAAAGGAAAGGCATCCAAATTGGAAGGAAACAGATAAAATTGTCACTGTATGTTGATAGCATGCTAATATATGTATAAAACCCTAAAGATTCCACACAAAAACTACTAGAATTGCAAGGTGGCAGGATACAAGATTAACATTCAGAAACTGATTGTGTTTCTTTAAAACAAACAATGAAATATCAGAAAGGGAAAATTAAAAAAAATCCCTTTAAAAATCACATCAAAAAATATTTAGGAATATACCAGACCAAGGAGGTGAAAGATTTATATTCTGAGAACTATAATGCATTGATATAGGAAATTGAAGATGACACAAAGAAACAGAGAAAGAGTCCATGCTCTTGGATTAGAAGAATTAATACTGTTAAAGTGGCCATATTACCCAAAGCAATCCACAGATTTAAAACAATCTCTATCAAATTACCAGTGACACTTTCCACAGAACTAGAACAAATAATACTAAAATTTATAGAAACCATAAAAGACCAAGAATGGCCAAAACAATCCTGAGGGAAAAGGACAAAGCTGAAGGCATAACTCTCGCAGACTTCAGAAAATACTATAACATTATAATAATAAAAAAACATAGAATTGTCATAGAAACAGACATATGGATCAATAGAACAGGACAGAGGTCCCAGAAATAAACCCACACACCTATGGTCAATTAAGCTTCAACAATGGAGGCAAGAATATGCAATGCAGAAAAGACAGTTTCTTCAGCAAGTAGCGTTGGGAAAACTGGACTATTGCATGTAAATCAATGAAGTTAGAACACTCCCTCACAACACACACAAACATAAACTCAAAATGGCTTGAAGACTTAAATATAAGACATGACATCATAAAAATCCTAGAAGAGGACATAGGAAAAACACTCTCTGACATAAATCATAACAATATTTTTTTAGGTCAGTCTTCCAAGGCAATAGAAATAAAAGTAAAAATAAACAAATGAGACCTAACCAAACTTACAAGCTTTTGCACAGCAAAAGCTGTGCAAAAGGAAATACAAAAAGACACCCTATGGACTGGGAGAAAATATTTGCAAATGATGTGACTGGCAAGGTCTTAATTTCTAAAACGTATTAACAGTTTGTACAACAAAAAAGAAACAATCCAATCAAAAAATGGGCAGAAGACTTAAAAAGACATTTCTCCAAAGACATTAAGATGGCCAATAAGCACATGAAAATATGCTCAAAGACACTAATTATTAGAGACGTACAAGCCAAAACTATAATAAGCTATCACCTCACACCAGTCAGAAGGGCCATCATTAAAAAGTCTACAAGTAACAAAGGCTGGAGAGGGTGCAGAGAGAAGGGAACCCTCCTACCTGTTGGTGGAAATGTAAGTTGGTGCAGCCACTATGGAAAACAGTATGGAGGTTCCTTTAAAAATTAAAAATACTGTTGCCAAGTGATCCAGTAATCCCACTTTTGGGCATATATCCCGAGAAAACTCTAATTCAAAAAGATACATGCACCCCAATGTTTATAGCAACACTGTTTACAACAGCCAAAACATGGACGCAACCTAAATATCCACTGACAGATGAATGGATAAAGATGTGGTGTAAATGGAATACTACTCAGTCATTAAAAAGAACAAAAGAACACCACTTGCAGCAACATGGATAGACCTAGAGATTGGCATATGAAGCAAAGTAAGTCAGAAACAGAGAGACAAATACCATATGTTATCACTTATAGGTAGAATCTAAAATATGATACACCAGTAAAAAAAAAAAAGTGATAAAAATGAACTATATACATAACAGTGTTAGCTTCACAGATACAGAACTCTAATGTATGGTTACCAAAGGGGAAAGGAGGGGTAGGGAGGGATAAATTAAGAGTCTGGGATTAACACGGACAAACTACTATATATGAAATAAACAACAAGGTCTTACTGCGAAGCAAAGGAACTATATTCATTATTCTGTAATGAACCGAAATGGAAAAAAATGTGCAAAAGAATATATATGTGTATACGTGAGTCACTGCTCTACACTAGAAACTAACACAACATTGTAAATCACCTGGTCTTCACCATAGAGACAAATATCGTATATTAACAAATACACATGGAATCCAGAAAAATGGCACCGATGAACCTCTCTGTAGGGCAGCAATAGAGACGCAGATGCAGAGGACAGACATGTGGGCACCTAGAGGGACAGGGAGGTGGGATGCACTGAGAGAGGTGCTGACATACGTACCCTACCGTGGGCAACACAGAGCCAGTGGGCGTTCCCTGAAAACAATGGGAGCTCAGCTCTGTGCTCTGTGTTGACTCCGAGAGGCGGGATGCGGCGGGGATCGGGTGGGAGGGAGGCTCAAGAGGGAGGGGATATATGTACACACATAGCTGATTCACTTCGTTATAGAGCTGAAATTAACACAACATTGTAAAGCAATTATAATCCAATAATAAAATTTAAAAATCTATACTTTAATAATTTTTTTTTTTAAAGGAAGGGAGTTTCCTTGATCCTGCAAGATCCAGTTCTTTCTTTATTTTGAAAAGTGAAAGTGAAGTTGTTCAGTCGTGTCCAACTCTTTGCAACCCCATGGACTTTAGCCTACCAGGCTCCTCTGTCCATGGGATTTTCCAGGCAAGAATACTGGAGTGGGTTGCCATTTCCTTATTTATTTTAATTGGAGGCTAATTACTTTACAATATTGTGGTGGTTTTGCCATACATTGACACAAATCAGCCACGGGTGTACATGTGTCCCCCCCGCCGTCCTGAACCCTCTCCCACCTCCCATCCCAACCTATCCCTCTGGGTTATCCCAGTGCACCAGCTTTGAGTGCCCTGTTTCATGCTTCGAACTTGGACTGGTTATCTATTTCACATATCATAATATGCATGTTTCAATGCTATTCTCTCAAAGCATCCCACCCTTGTCTTCTCCCACAGAGTCCAAAAGCCTGTTCTTTATATCTGTGCCTCTTTTGCTGGTAAGACCCAGTTCTTAAGAATAGGGCTGTGGGCCCCCATTTGGGACCCTGGGAGCTAAGGGAAGCCAATCTGAGACAGGCCTCATCCATTTATTGCCCTGTGTAGTCATGTCACTTCCTAAAGGATTTTGCACGCTAGGTTAGTTAAATCCAGACTCTTATCTAACCTTGCTGTGGGAGTGTGCGCATGTGGGCTGTCCCAGCGCAGACAAGCGTGGCACAAGCATCTTCCCAGGAAGGAAAGGAAGACCAAGTTTCAAAAAAGAAGGCAGAGGGCCAAAGACAGCCTTCTTTACTTTCCTCTATTGAATCATTTCCAGACAGATGGGTGTGGCTGTGCCCACAGAAGGGAGAGGTGGTGAAGTATGGAGCCTAACCCACCCTGATGAAAACTTTATGATTAGGAAGATAGTGTTTGGTCTGATGACTGGAAAACATATTTCAAGTGGCATGTCTAAACAAAGACTTTGTACTCCAATCTTGGCTGCTCATAGACTGGGGGTGGGGGTGGGGGGGGGGGGGAGGGTATTTCATTTCCCATCTACCAGGATTCTTAAATACTGGCTAAGGACTCCTTACTTTCCTAAGTATTGATATATTACCCCACCCTAAAGTCTCAGATATGACGGCAGCCAATTAGACAACAATTACCAATGCTACCTCGTTCTTTGTAGTAAAAGAAACAAGTCAGCTTTTGTTGTGGTGGTTGTTATTGTTGATGAACATTTTATTTTTGGTTTAGAGCAAAGGGCCGTGGAGGCCAACAATGGGCTTCTTTGAAGGGGGTTGGGTGTTCCGCCATGACCTGGCATCTCTAGGGCTTCAGAGGCAAGTTCTGGCTGGGTTTACAAAGGGAAGGTAAAGCACTGTTGGTGCCAAGAGATTGTCCGACTAGACTGGATGCCAGATGGGCAGGTGGAAGAGGAGACAGCATAGAGTTTGCCAAGAGTGGGTGGGGGTGGGAGCCAGGAGCTAGGAGCCAGGGCATCTTCCTGGGGCTGCCACAGACGTTCTCCACAGACAAATTCAAGGATCTGATATTCTAGCCACAGAGAGTATACAGGTTACTATCAGACCCCTTTAAGGCAGCTTAAATCACCCCCTTCAGCCAATGCCTCCCAAGTTGTAGAAGGCACCTATTTGAACCAAATGAATATTTCTGAGTGGGGTGATAGTGTGCTTAGAGAGGTTCTTAGTGGCTGCTCAGTAGAATCATTAGAAATCAAAATATAAATACTCAGGCCCCACCCTAGACCAAATAGTCCAGAATACCAGGGGGGAGGATTCCACGTATTTTTTGAAAACTCCCATTTCTTCTCCCTGTCATCACTTAGGTGAACATTTGTCCAAGGCGGACAGCTTTCCTTTAGAATGTCATTGAAAACTTCTATTACTTATCCCTCTGTCTACAACACAGTATTTTAAGAATTAAATCCTCAAAACCAACTCACGAGGCATAACAGTAATCCTTTCTTGAGGTAAGAATATTGAGGTTTCCACGCAGTGAACTGACCAAAGCCACAGATCTGATACACAGGGGAGCTGAGATGAACACCTGGGGGCATGTGACCCCAAACGTGCCTAATTCACAGCTGGAAGCGACCTTGCTGGTCAGCACAAGTGTCATATTCTTTGACTTTTAGAAGAGCCAGTGAGAGATGAAACAGGGACAGAAAGAGGTTGAGCATATTGCTTAAGACCACCCAGCAAACCTCGGCAGAGTTGAAACCGGAGCCCACGTTTCTGGACTCTAGGCCTGGTGCCCACACCCCCCAAACAAATAGCTGGGGTGCTATTGACTGACTAACCTCAGATTTTCAGTCTGAAAATTTAGCAGTTCATAGAAGGAACACATTACCATCTTCCCCTGCCCAGGCAACAAGAATTGGATATTACTGTGTCAATTTCCTTATTCTTCCTGAGGGAATTTAGCTAGAACTGGACTTCAAATGTGCCAGCCAGGGCAAATCGATGACATTCAAGAGCTGGAAATAGCTCATAGGTGCATGTGCCCCTTTCAGTGACCATCAGCTAAGGGCCCTGAATAAAAGTTATACTGAGTGAATCAGGGCCGCAGTTTTTCCTGGGCTCTGAAATTTGTCAGACTGAACAGGGACCAATGAATCTGTGTATCCCAACTAATATCTACACAGGAAAACCTCCTTTTTCTCCTGGAGGAGACATTCTCAGATACACGGGATACCTGTGGTATCCAGAAGTGGAAGAAACCAAAAGACACCAGCAGCGCAAGATTTAGTCCCCGTGCCCAAAGAGAACTCACTGAATTCATTGTCCAAACATTTAGGTAAAGAGCTGGGGGAAGAGCATTCCATTGAGAGGGGACGGAATAAAATCAGAGAAAGACTTGACAATATGCATATCCTATTGTTACTTCTTTCGGGAAAATCAAAAAGAAAAATAAAAACCAAAATATTCCCAGAGTCATCAATGGATCATTATTCTTGCAGGTTTGTAAGTATCACATGTCTTAACACATTGCTATTTTTTATCCTTGTTATTGTTGTGTTTATGTGCAAAATAACATACATGTACAGAATGTACATTATTACATGCAGTATATAAGTACGTGAGTTAACTTTGTACATACTTAAATTAGATAAATAACAACCCAGAAGATACAGACTCAAAGAATTTCTTGTCACAGTCAGAAAACACAGTCCTGGGTAATGAATACTAGGTGGCAATGTAGAAAAGGCTTTTGATATCAAGTCAGAATCCAAAAAAGCAGCAGCTATAATTTATGTGCATGACGACTGCAAAAAATGTTAACACATGGAGTTTGTGTGTGTGAGTATGTGTGTGTGTATAATGAGGGGAATGAAAAGACTGGAATGAAATTCACCAAAATGGTCATTTTGAAAATCTAATCTTCTAATAACAGGAAGATAGCACTTTCGGTCCCTCTGTGAGTGTATGTGTTTTGTTCAAGCTACCAGGGGGTCCCTGAGGCCTTCTCTGTAAGTATCAGTCAGTCAGTTCAGTCGCTCAGTCGTGTCTGACTCTTTGTGACCCCATGAATCGCAGCACGCCAGGCCTCCCTGTCCATCACCAACTCCCAGAGTTCACTGAAACTCACATCCATCAAGTCAGTGATGCCATCCAGCCATCTCATCCTCTGTCGTCCCCTTCTCCTCCTGCCCCCAATCCCTCCCAGCATCAGAGTCTTTTCCAATGAGTCAACCCTTAGCATGAGGCCAAAGTGCTGGAGTTTCAGCTTCAGCATCATTCTTCCAAAGAAATCCCAGGGCTGATCTCCTTCAGAATGGACTGGTTGGATCTCCTTGCAGTCCAAGGGACTCTCAAGAGTCTTCTCCAACACCACGGTTCAAAAGCATCAATTCTTCAGCGCTCAGTTTTCTTCACAGTCCAACTCTCACATCCATACGTGCTGCTGCTGCTACTGCTACTAAGTCGCTTCAGTTGTGTCCGACTCTGTGCAACCCCATAGACAGCAGCCCATCAGGCTCCCCCGTCCCTGGGATTCTCCAGGCAAGAACACTGGAGTGGGTTGCCATTTCCTTCTCCAATGCATGAAAGTGAAAAGTCAAAGTGAAGTTGCTCAGTCATGTCCGACTCTTAGAGACCTCATGGACTGCAGCCTACCAGGGTCCTCCGTCCATGGGATTTTCCAGGCAAGAGTACTGGAGTAGGGTGCCATTGCCTTCTCTGCACATCCATACATGACCACTGGAGAAACCATAGCCTTGATTAGACGGACCTTTGTTGGCAAAGTAATGTCTCTGCTTTTGAATATGCTATCTAGGTTGGTCATAACTTTCCTTCCAAGGAGGAAGCATCTTTTAATTTCATGGCTGCAGTCACCATCTGCAGTGATTTTGAAGCCCCCCAAAATAAAGTCTGACACTGTTTCCACTGTTACCCCATCTATTTCCCATGAAGTGATGGGACCAGATGCCATGATCTTAGTTTTCTGAATGTTGAGCTTTAAGCCAACTTTTCACTCTCCTCTTTCACTTTCATCAAGAGGCTTTTGAGTTCCTCTTCACTTTCTGCCATAAGTGTGGTGTCATCTGCATATCTGAGGTTATTGATATTTCTCCTGCAATCTTGATTCCAGCTTGTGCTTCTTCCAGCCCAGCGTTTCTCATGATGTAATCTGCGTAGAACTTAAATAAGCAGGGTGACAGTATACAGCCTTGACGTACTCCTTTTCCTATTTGGAACCACTTTGTTGTTCCATGTCCAGTTCTAACTGTTGCTTCCTGACCCACATATAGGTTTCTCAAGAGGCAGGTCAGGTGGTCTGGTATTCCCATCTCTTTCAGAATTTTCCACAATTTATTGTGATCCACACAGTCAAAGGCTTTGGCATAGTCAATAAAGCAGAAATAGATGTTTTTCTGGAACTCTTTTGCTTTTTTGATGATCCAGCAGATATTGGCAATTTGATCTCTGGTTTCTCTGCCTTTTCTAAAACCAGCTTGAACATCTGGAAGTTCACGTATTGCTTAAGCCTGGGTTGGAGAATTTGGGGCATTACTTTACTAGCGTGTGAGATGAGTGCAATTGTGCGGTAGTTTGAACACTCTTTGGCATTGCCTTTCTTTGGGCTAGGAATGAAAAACAGACATTTTCCAGTCCTGTGGCCACCGCTGGAGTTTTCCAAATTTGCTGGCACATTGAATGCAGCACTTTAGAAGACCCTGAATGATGTGTTCTCTAGAGGAAGAGCTTGATGCCGAGGACAGTGGAATGGGACAGGAGTCAGAGGCTGTGGCTCTGGCCTTGGCTTCTAGGGCATGCTGCCTCATCTTCGGGAACAAACTCAGTTTCTTCACCTGCTGCCTAGATGTTTAATGGTAACTCTCTCAGTGGATCAAATGTGAAAAGGGACCATAAGCAGAAAACCCCAAATTTGCAAAGTTCAACATCCTAGGAGCCAAGCAGTGAGCCTAAGGGACGGAGGTGGACTGGGTAAATTTGACAGAGATGTCTTCTGCTTCATAACAACTTAAGACTCTCTGATTATCACAATAAATACATTCTCCCATTTTTCTTGAAACCTGTAAGCCTTATGGGTTCATCTTCCATTTTTCTACTTTATAGAAACATGCACATGTCAGATATCTCTCTTTCCTATCAACTGTATTTTAGAAAAATGTACATAGTGAACTTGCTGCTGGGCCTCAGCGCAGGGATGGGTATAGAGAGAGGGGGTGGGGGACATGATGAGCTGAGGATGGCACACCCAGCCTGGGGAGCGCGGACTTCTTAATTCAGACCAGTTATCACCACAGGGAAACACTGGTTTAGTGGGGAGACTTTATCTAATTCCATTTCGAAATCTCTCAATTTTAAGACACTGAACATTTGAAATTAACAGACTCGTACATGCCTAACAAAACCCATTCAGATTACAAACAAGACCAAGGGCTGCCATTTTGAGAGCAATTCAGGGTTTATATACCCTTCTCTTTCATGCCATGGAACCATCCCATATCTCTCCTCAAGAAAGGTCACTTGCAATTCAAAGAGGGAAAGGCAGGCACTTACTATGGAGCTGCTGAAGGCCACAGAGGGCTGTGAGATTTCACAGCGCCCCATAGATCGTTGTCGCGAGTGGCCTTGGATGGGTACACGAGCACTCTGGCTCCTCCTCAGAGGCTGGGACCCTCCTTGGCCCCTCATTGCTGCTGGGCCCTGGTCCCTTCGGGCTGGGAAGGACAAGCACCGGTATTGGGTCCACTCTTCACTGTCTGAGTCCAGCTCCTTTGGGGTCTCTAGTCGCTTAGCTGCAAGAAAGGAATCTGGTTATTGCATCAGTCATACCTTGGCCAGATCATGGTTGGGAGATGCTAGACTTTGGGGGTGAAGCTAAAAGAGCATGGTGTAAGAACATTATGCTGCTCTAGATACCAGACAGCTGGTTACCCTGACTGGTGAAAGTGGAGTGCAACTTGGTCACACAGGTTCAAATCCTGGCCCTCCTACCTCCTATCTATGTGACTTTGAGCTTCGCATAACCCACGCCTCTACTTCCTCAATTAGGGGTTATAAAAACTATCCAACTCATTGTTTTGAAGACTTAATGATATAATGGTATGTATAAAAGACTTAATATATAACAATATAAAAGTGATAAGCATACTCTAAGTACTGGTAATGGTAGCTGTAATTATTAAGATTAGAAACTCCCATGTACCTGGTTATCACTGTGGCAAAGGGGATTGGACTGCCTATAGTACCTTCTCTTTTCTCTTTCTTAATCCCTCCCACAAAAGAATCAAGAATGAAGGAAGTGGTGTGTGTGTGTGCGTGTGTGTGTGAGTGTGTGTGTGTGCGCGCGTGCACATGTGTGCTGTGGGGGGAAGGAACTGAGGGGATCAGTCAGCTGTATCAGCCACCTTCAGTCTATGCAAGATGACAACCCAGGCATTTCCTAGCCACATCCCCTAAGGCAAAGCTTTGTGTCAGTGAACCCCAAGAGGTCAGTTAGCATGGAGGGCATTTCCTGATTGTATCCCATCCCACCATGCGCTTCCACCTGGGCCTGTCCTGTCAGGTAAGGTAACCTGAAAAATTCCTAAACTTTGGTTGCAGGACTGGAACATAATTTGGACATCTTCTCAGTGCATTCCTGACAGATAAAAATCCTGTGTCAATTACACCAGGCAAAGATCCACTGAGGACAAAGATCAACCAGCTGGAGGGCTACCACACGGGAGATTACCCATAGCCTTCAGGAACAAATGAAAGTTTACAAGTGATAAGAACAGCATTGATCTGTGACAAGGAGGCCGCAGGGATACAGGAAGCTACTTCCCACAGAGCCACTAAGCTTTTGCAAGAGCCAGGAGAATGGGTTTTAATCACCACTCTCTTAGGAGAGCAGGGGTGATTTCTTTATAAGAAGGATGGGGCCCCCAGGAGCCCCCTCGTACCATTTTCTTGGTGAGAATACTCGTGGCCCATGATGGTACAACGCCGGAACACCATCTTGTTCTCAGTCAGCGTTCCTGTCTTGTCGGAGAAGATGTACTGGATCTGACCCAAGTCCTCAGTGATGTTGAGGGCTCGACACTGAATGGATAAGTCAGTCTCTTCATCATACAGGTCAAGGTCGTTGTGCAGGAAGAAGACTTGCCCGAGCTTCACCAGCTCAATGGACACGTACAGGGAGATTGGGATCAGTATCTGTGGGGAGATGGAGTCCCACTGTGTCAGATAAAGAGGCTGGTCTGCCATCTCAGGACCTACCTGAGTGATGGATTAGCAAAAGCATTTCATGAAAAGCTCAGGCCAGCTCACGCAGTGGGTTTTCTCTGAGAAATTAAAGCTCAGTGACCTCATGCCTGCCTTGGGATCCTTAGGAGAATCTGAAAAAAACAGGCCTTCCTGAGCCAGGAATATTTGATATGGGGTAGACACTCACCACTGCTTGTTTAATGACTGAGCTGGAAGGAGTAAGGAGCTCTAGTTAATTTACAGAGTCATGCTGGGTTCAGGTGTGCAGCAAAGTGATTTCATTCTCTCTATATAACATTATATATACTTTTTCATGTTCTTTTCCATTACAGTTTATTACAAGACATTGATAATACTTTATACAGTAGATTCTTGTTATCTGCTTTATATATGATAGTTGCTGCTGCTGCTAAGTCACTTCAGTCGTGTCCGACTCTGTGCGACCCCATAGATGGCAGCCCACTAGGCTCCCTCACCCCTGGGATTCTCCAGGCAAGAACACTGGAGTGGGTTGCCATTTCCTTCTCCAATGCATGAAAGTGAAAAGTGAAAGTGAAGTCGCTCAGTTGTGTCTGACTCTTGGGGACCCCATGGACTGCAGCCCACCAGGCTCCTCCATCCATGGGAGTTTCCAGGCAAGAGTACTGGAGTGGGGTGACATTGCCTTCTCTGATATATGATAGTGTGTTTCTGCTAATCCCAGACTCCTAATTTATGTCTCTCCCTCTCTTTTCCCTTTGGTAATCCTAAATCTGTTTTCTATTCAGATTTATTGTTGATCACTGCCCACTGATGTAGCTCAGATGGTAAACAATCTGCCTCCAATGTAGGAGACCTGTGTTCAATCCATGCGTCAGGAAGATCCCCTGGAGAAGGAAATGGCAACCCACTCCAGTATTCTCGCCTGGAGGATTCCAAGGATAGAGGAGCCTGGTGGGCTACAGTCATGGGGTCGCAAAGAGTCGGACATGACTGAGCGACTAACACACGCACACAAATACTGAGTGCTGTTTTAGGTCCTTCAAATGGTAATGAGTAGAACAAAAGCCCTGGCCTTGAAGACCTCCCAGTCCAGTAAAGAAACAAAAAATCTATATTGAGTGGTGGCAAATCTCATGGAAAAAAAAAAAGAATAAAATGAAAAGTGAAGGCTGGGAGGGCGTATTTCAGAAACCACAACCTTTGTGCTGAGACCTGAAGAAATGAGGGCGTGAGCCTGAGGTTATCTGTGGGAGGAGGCGTGTTCCAGGCAGGGCACGGGCCGGCAGCTGGGTGTCTGCAGGGCCGGGGTGAGAGTCAGCAGGCGTGTGTGCCAGTGTGTGGGAGACAGCTCAGAGATGTGGTCCCCGAGGGAGCAGGGCCCAGATCACTTAGGCCTTGTTGGTCGCCTCAGAACTTTGTATTTCCCTTTGTATTCATTTCACTTTTGGTTATGAAACCATCAGAAGGTTCAGGGCAGAGGAAGAGCATGACTTCCTCCTCACGTTTAAAAAGGGTTACTTTGCTCCATGAGTGAATGAACTAATGAATGAAAAAAGTTGCCAGTTGGAGGACCAAGAAACATGCTCAAGTACCGTAAGATCTCAAACAGACAGGGTTTTGTCAAAACAAAACTACAACTTCCCCTATCTTTTCATAGACCGTAATTCTTATTGGGCCTGAGGTTTTTTTTTAAATCTCTTTATACCTCACTGTAGGTGTTCACCTATAAGTAGGGACCTTTCTTATCTCTCTCTTATAGGTGCTCTGTCTTTTGCCTTCTTTTCTCCTATGTATGGTGCTGGTTCTTCTTCAGTCTAACAAATATGAAAACGCTAACTTGTGTTTCTTTCTCTGAATGCTTGGGGCTTGAAAGTTTTCTGTCATTCTTTGCGCTGTGTTATCCTTGTGGTTCTCAGGTCAGAAGGTGCACCAGTTCTAGGTCTGGCAGCAGGACAGGCACCCGTGGGTCTCTGCTGCAATCTTACTTTTAAATACAAGAGCCTGATAAATATTTCCCTCTGTTATCATCTGAGGCCAAGGTCCTCTCCTCAAGGCAGGGCTGGTCCTGACATTATACCAGATACGAATACTTTCAAAGACCCATAAGAAGCACTAAATGTTTCCTCATCTCAGTCCAGTTAGTTCTTTCTCAAAGTCAGTACTGAGTTTTCTTTTTCTGCAAAGTTGTATAGGTGTTGGCTGTAGGTCTTTTGAGCCCTGAGTTGGGGAGGACCTCCTACCTGGAGCAGGATGATCATGGTGAGGAACATGTAGAAGCCCCCAAGAGCAAGGGGAAGGTAGTTGCCCTTGGCGTCTGGCACGTCAAAGGGAGGGTGCTCTGTGAAGGTTCCATTCCAGAGGCCGTGACCTGAGAGGAGGCAAAGCCAAGCATGAGACAAAATCTCCACTTAATCTTAAATTGGTCAATTACATCAGTCCATCCCTGACCTACTGCCAGAAATCAGTGTGCTTTGGAGGAGCACATCCTTGTTCTATATAACACTGTGTGTGTATGTATTCATTTAGCTCTAAGGTGGTCTTTCATTTACCCTACATTTCAATCTCTCCTCCTAGCAGAGGAAACTAGCATAGTGATTATTTAGATCTTGTTTAAGTCCTATTATACAGGATTTGGAAATAGAAAAAGGGGCAAGAGTTTGTTTCTTTTCTCCCTCATGCACCCACCCATCCAATCATCCATCCCTCAATCCATCCATCCATCCATCGACTCTGTTTACTCACTCCTCCTTGCCTCTCGCCTTCCCTCTCTTTATCCAAAATTTATTAATTCAAAAAGGAGTTGGTCCTACTTCTTGTCTTTGAGGAGTTCCCTACCAAGTCATGGAGTCTGATGTAAAGATGCAAATCTCACCTGGCATGAGCTAGATCCTGGAATGTTATAAGAGCCGATAGCAACAGCCTCAGATACGGACTGAACCCTCTGTTTCTCTAATTATAAATGGGGATAGCAACACCCATCAAGTGCAGATTGATAAGTGCAACTGGCACTGAGCTCTCTGAATCTCAGCATCCTTATCTATCAATTAGTAATAGTACCTTCCCCATGGGGTTATTGTGAGAACAGGATCGCCCTATGTGTATAATGCTCTTGGCTCCAGGATAGAAACTATAGAGAATAGAAGCAAAAAGGATGCCACCCTGCCTCTAAGATACTTCTTTGCCCAAGAGGTTGGGCCAAATACCATCATACACAGCAGAATAAAGGAGACTTATAGATGTGAGGTTAAGGGCCAAATATATGGTACTGAGTAAGGATCACTGGCTTTCAGAGGAGCTAGAGATCATAAAAGAAATCAGAGCAGGCTGCCTGGAGGAGGAGGCCTAGAAGGATACTGAAGCCCAGGTGGGTACTGGGTGATCTGAAAGGCCTGGGGAAGACAATCCAGACAAATGAAAAAGAAATTCCATCTTCATACATTAAAGTAGTGAAGTGAAAGTCGCTCAGTCGTGTCCGACTCTTTGCGACCCCATGGACTATACAGTCTTTGGAATTCTTCAGGCCAGAATACTGGAGTGGGTAGCTGTTCTCTTGCCAGGCTCCTCTGTCCATGGGATTCTCCAGGCAAGAATACTGGAGTGGTTGCCATTTCTTCCTCCAGGGGATTTTCCCGACCCAGGGATCAAACCCAGGTCTTCCACATTATAGGAGAATTCTTTATCAGCAGAGCCACCAGGGAAGCCTGGTAAAGAAATGTGTGATAAATAACCCTGGAATGGTGCTCATCTGGGAGCCATCACCTCCTACAGGAGCTATACTTTAGTTAGGTGCCAACAGAGCCCTGTCACTCTATGAGTTGTTATTCTCAGACAAGAGAATCCTGCCCCTCCCCATTACTTTCTCAAAGTATTTCTTATTTGGGGCACTCTACCAAGCTGCTTCTGGTTTGCCTAAATCTTGTCTAACTCTGTGACCCTTTAATCATTAGCTTCCTTTCTCTAGAGACACAGTGACATGATCTTCAATGTCCTTTCCAGGTTTGATGGTCCCTAAAAAACCTTCCCCAAACAGAGCCAAGAGTTTCGCAGCATCTCTGGGGACACAGATGGACCACAAAACCAATGGGTGGTTTTCTTGTTTGCTGGCTTCTGCTCACTTCAGGTTCTGTCCTTCCAGCTTTGAGCCCCTCTTGGAGTGCCATGAGATACACCTGGGAAGCGCATTCATTCAAAACTCCAGGCCATGCACAAGACTAAACCCCACTGTCTTCACTGTGGTGACAACATAAGAACTTTGTGGGCTGAGCAGTGTTTTAGGCCTTGGACGCTGTCTTTTAAAAACAGTGATGAGGACTTCCCTGGTGGCACAGTATCTAAGATTCTGTGCTCCCAATTGCAGGGGGCCTGGGTTAGATCCCTGGTCAGGGAACTAGATTCCACATGCTGCAACTAAGACCTGGCACAGTCAAATAAATACATATAAATAAATATTAAAAAGAAATAGTTTCTAAAAAATAGAGTATAACAACTGATCGGTGCGATTTCTGATAGAAGCAAGTGAAGAGCAAACGAGACAGCTGCTCCCTGGTGCAGAGTCAGCAGGGGGCTCTGGACTCAGCATATAAGTCCTTCAATTTGATCCTCCCTGCTTCTTTTAAGGCCTCCTTTAGGGTGCCAAGAACCATCCTTAGTGTTTTAAGCCATAGAGGGGGAGAGTAAGAACGAGCATCGTACTCACTGCCCTGCCTACCCTCCAAGGATCGACTGAAATAACTCCGGATGACTCCTCCCACAGCGGCCTACACTGGCTGTAGTCTCAGCCTGCTTCTGTTCAGGGTTCCATTCCTGGCCTTGCTCTTGCCAAACAGCCAAACTTTCCTCTGCAAAAGAATGATTTTCCCTCCTGCCGCTCTGCTTTGTCTGTGCTGTCCTTGGGGTAAAGCGTCCACTCTTTTCTTTCACAGCTGCCGGCCCCATCCTGTCCCTGCCACCTCCCTCTTCTGGTGAGAATAAGCTTCAGCAAGACTTCCTTCCTTGATGCTCCCATAACACCCACAGCAGGCGGAATGATGTCCCCTAAGGCGTCTGTGTACTCGACCAGGGGCCCTGTGAATATGCAGATGGGCTTTGCATACAGGATTGAGTGAAGGACCCTGAGATGGCGAAGAGGAGCCTGGATTATCTGGGTGGGCCTGATGATGGTATTACCAATGACCTTATAAAAAGGAGGCACAGGGAGATATGCCCACAGACAAGGAGAGGGAGATGTAAAGTAAGGCACTTTGAAAATGAAGGCATGCGTGTGTGTGTGTGCTCATTCACTTAGTTGTGTCTGACTCTTCGTGACCCCTCTGCACTGTAGCCCTTCAGGCTCCTCTGTACGTGGGATTCTCCAGGCAAGAATACTGGAGCCATTTCCTTCTCCAGGGGATCTTCCTGACCCAGGGACGGAGCTCGAGTCTCCTACGACTCCTGCATTGGCAGGCGGATTCTTTGCCACCTGCAAGTCCTGAAAATCCCCCAATGCCGCAAATGCAGAAACCCAGGTGGCCAGTAGAAACCAAAAAGACAAGGGGCCACTTTCCCCGCCCAGGGTCTCCGGAAGGAGCCAGTCCTGCAGGCACCCTGGTCTTAATCCAGTGAAATTGATTTTGGACTTCTGAACCCCGGATATGTAGCAGAATCAGCTAGTGTTGTTTTAAACCACTCGATTTGCATTAACCTTTTACAGCAGCTCTAGGAAACAAACACAGTACCTGGTGCCGCCCTCACTGAATGCGACAGATGGTGTTATTGATTCTGTTCTCAGGCTGGACTTGTTCCTGCTGGACTCTGAGGACCTTCCTGCTCTCTGAGGACAGTCCTGTGATTGATTCATCTGTTACCCTCTCTGGGTAAGGGGGTGCCTGGGTTCAGGAAGTATTTCCTGAATAGACACATAACAGATGCTCTTCCTACGATTTAGGGCACATACACCTTTTAGAACAATGTCACTTGCATTCTTGGCTGAATGAGCCCCCTGGTAAATACAGAGCAGGCTTGCTTTCATTTATTAACTTCTTTTCGTAGATAAGGAAACTGAGGCTCTGTGTTGAGGCAACTGGCACAAAAGAAACGGAAGCTGCCTGTGGGGTTGTTCTTTCCAGAACATTCCATACCTACAGCTCCAATGAGGCACATGAGGAAGAGGATGCCGATGCAGGAGAAGATGTCTCTGTTCATGCGCCGCTCGATCTGGCTGCGTTTGTACCGCGGGCCGCTGTTGTTCAGCATGGCTTTCGTCTCATGGCCTTTGCGGGAGAAGTAAGATCGTCAGTCGTTGGCCCCCCATTTGCCTCTGGCTCTTCCCGCAGGAGATTTACCTCCGTGCAGGGCAGGGACAGAGTGCAGACAGACAGAATGGATGTGTGGACACGGGAGGGGACTTGGGGTGGTGGTGCGATGAAACAGGAGAATAAGATTGATATGTATACACTATCGTGTGTAAACAAGATCGCTAGTGGGAAGCTGCTGTGCAGCACAGGGAACTCGGCTCAGTGCTCTGTGGTGACCTAGAGGGGTGGGATGTGGGGGGGGGGGGGGGGGCTCAAGAAGGAGGGGATATATTATACAATATATGTGGATACAAATGGCTGATTCACGTTATTGTATAGCAGAAATTAACACAACACTGTAAAAGCAATTCTACTCCAACTGAAAAAAAAACTTAAAAACTTAAAAAAACAAGAGAGGCTTCATTCTCTAACCTGGATGTGTCCTGGCATAGGGAGGTTCTGGAAGCAGCTGGAGAGACCTCACACAATTGGTCAGCAGGTTTTTATGGAACACCTCCTACCTGCCGGACATGGGGGGTGGGCAGGGGGCACAGACCAGGCCCCTGTGCACAGGCTGTGTCCTACACAACTCAAGAGGTAGCCCTCACTTTGTAGCTGTCATCGATTTGTAAGCCTCTTAGGACACATTTCTAGCAAATGACAGGAGGCTGTCTTCTAATTTGCTCAAAGGGGCTGTTGTGGGTTAGTGGTGGGATACAGTAGTTAAGACAGATGATTCACGTGCTGGTGAAAATACACAAGCAAACAAGGTCATTACAGTTGGTGATAAGTCCCATGAAGTAAACAATAAATAAGGGCTAACAAAATAAGAGATGCCGTTAGAGAGCATGGTCATGGAAGGTTTCTCAGAGGAGGTGACATTTAAGGGAGACATGAATGGAGAGAGAAAAGTTGGTAGAAAAGGGCTTTGGCTGGAGAACAGTACATGCCAAGGCCCTGTGGCAGCACTGTACTTGAGGCCAGTCATTTTCATGCTTGCTTCTTTGCTAAGGTGTTTGTTGCTTGTGCAAGAGCGTAGTGGCCAAAGGCCTCCACCCAGCATTAACTCTGGGCAGCTCCTCTCCTGTCTTGGAGCTCTGCATAAAATTTTGTTCAAAGAAAAAATAATAAAATTTAAAAACTACTGATCTTATCCAGTCGCTTGCCCCTTTTCTCCAGTTGGAGAATCCCATGACAGAAGCATAGAAGGGACTTGTTCCAAGTGAAAGGATACATGAACGTCAGAGCCGCGTGGAGAACCCAGGATGCTGATTCCCACTCTATTTCTCCTTCCACTGACCCCTGGTACCCAAGTCACCCAGCCAAGAGCTGACAGTCAAACTAAGCCTCGTCTTTAAACAGAGCCTTTCCTTTGGGGCTGCTAAATTTTAATTACTGTGCCATACCCCTCAGAAGACAAATTAAAAGACACCAGTCACATGTTTCCTGTGCAAAATGAAAGAGAACCAATACATCAGCTCTAGCAGTAAGTGGTTTAATGCTGTTTAGCTGGTGGCCTTGTGGATTTAAAGCGGCAGTGAAACCGAAGGAGTGAGCACGCTCTGGGCTCATCATGTCAGACTCCAGCTGCTGCAGTTGTTTAAGGGCTGCCACAGCTGGGGTCCCTGCCTGCCCTGGGCTCACCTTGTGCAAGGGGTCCTGGGATCACCCCCTTCACCCACTCCTCACTTCCTAAGACTCTTCTGTCCCTTTGGCAAAATGTGGTCACATGGGGGAGGCATCATGGTGTGGTGGATAGAATGTGGGCTCCAGTGTCTGACAGAGCTTGGCTCTCAGGCACTTGACCTTGGGCTGGAGGGAATTAATTTCAGGAGACATGTGACCCTGGTGGAATTAATCCTTTTGTATCTCAATTCCTCATCTGCAAAAGGAGATGTTATGGTTGTGTGCTCTGGCATAAGGGAATGAACTGATACATATAAAGTACCTAAACTAGTTTCTAGTACACAGTAGGGCCTCAATAAATGTCTGCAGTGAGAAGCATACACCTCCACGTGGAATTTCTACCTCTTGGAAAACTCCACTTGGCTTTTATTGGCTTTGATCCTGAGGTGCTCCTGTTGTGTCCATCTATACCACCAAGGCAGAGAGTACAGCTCCAGACCAGTCATTCTCTGCAGGGGACTTTGTTCCCCAGGGGACATTTGGCAAAGTCTTCAGAAATTTTTGGTTATCATCTTTGAGGAGGTGGCACTAATGACATCTAGTTGGCAGAAGCCAGGGCTGCTGCTAAACACTCCCCCCACAAAGAACAATCTGGGACAAAGGTCACCAGTGTTGAGGTTGAGAACCCCTGCTCTAGATGACAACACTGAACACCATTAGTACCATTTTGCTCACAGTTTTTGAGACCCTGATGTGTGCCAGGCTAGTGTTAAGCCCTTTTCAAAGATCATCTTGTTTGAAACTTACAGTCCTATGAGAACAGGTTAGCAGTGCCTTTTGTGTGGAAAGCTTGACCAGCTTTTCAGGAACTTGCAGCCAAGGGCTGGTTTAGTGTGTGTGAAAGTCGCTCAGTCGTGTCCGACTCTTTGCAACTGCATGGACTACACAGTCTATGTAATTCTCCAGGCCAGAATACTGAAGTGGGTAGCTGTTCCCTTCTCCAGGGGATTTTCCCAACCCAGGGATTGAACTCATGTCTCCTGCATTGCAGGCAGATTCTTTACCAGCTGAGCTTCTAGGGAAGCCCAGGGCTGGTTTAGCCCCAGGCAGTCTGACTCCCAGGAACTATGATTAACTCCCTCTCTGTCTGCCCTCTCATAGGCCACTTCCGTCACCCACTCAGAGCTTTGTTTCTGCTCAGGCAGAGAAGAAAACTCAATGTTTATGAGGGTTTTTTGGTGGGGCAGGGATTACTGATGGGGTCGTGTTTAGTAAGTCTGCCAGACAGCACTGAACTCCACTGTCAAAGACCCTTGAAAGCAGTGATCTGTGTCGACAAATATAACATCCCTCCCCCAAATTAGGGAAAGCCAGCTAGATTGTGACACTATTCAAAAAAAAAACCCTACTTTTCTCTCACAGCCTGCCAAAGGGAGTGATAGGGTAGACTGATGTGTTAGTGCTCTTCCAAGTCTAACAAAGTTTGGATTCTATGCACCAAAACATACCAACTAAAAGTAAACAAAATATTACAAGGTGTCCCAGTGAGTGCAAGAGCCAGGGAAACTTCTGGAGAGTTCCAGGGCAGGTAGACACTCCAGGGAGACTGTGTTACCTCCATAGATGTTTGCAGTTGTTCAAGTGAAAACAGATATGTATTGAGTACCCATGGAGTGCCAGGTACTAGGTACTGGGGGTTCAGCCATCCCAAGACCCCCTCCAAATCTCATTATGAGAAGTGCTGCTGTTACCTTTTATCAAGGGGAAGCAAAATCAAAGTGCAAAGAAGAGACAGACTACCATATAGAGATCCACAAAATGAATAAAGCTTATAATAAAAGCAACCGCAAAAACCACCACCAAGACTCACCGTGCCCTCATGTGCTACACACGGCACTGGGTGCTTTCTATGTCTGGGTCACTGTACTCTCATGAATGCTTTATGAGGCAGACACAGATGTTATTCCCACTGTACAGATGAGGACACTGAGGCACACACGGTGATGTTGCTAAGTCTGGTGAGGTTACTCCTCAAGCTCAAGAAGATGCTCTTCATCCCACCTACGGTTAGTGTCACAAAAGCATTAGGGATGCATGAGCCCCCCTCCCTGTGTTATCCAGATGAGTGACAGCGACTCGGAATTGAATTATGTCTCCTATGGACCAAGTGAGCTGCTGTGATTCCAGCCTCAGTTTGCTTAGCTGAGAAACAGGAAATCACATGCCTCTACCCCTTAGATGTGAGCTCCCACCAACTAAAGATGAATTTGGAGGAGGTTTTGGAGGAAGGAAGAGAAAGGGCAGGGATGTAGGAAAGTGTCCAGGGACAATAACCTGTGTAGATGACAATGCCAACAGCCACTTCAGTGTTTCTGATGGTGCAGCCTCGAAGCAGAAGACTCTCACTGCCAAAGCCTGTCCTGGTCTGATCGGGATGTTCCCTGGAGATGATGAAAGACAGGAACGGTTTGGTGGCATCTCCACACTTTCACTGGTTAGTGTCTCAGAAGTGGTGAGTGAACACGATCCCTCTTCTCCATCTTCTTCAGAAGAGCAATATTAACTTGGAAACTAATTCCCATGTTTAAATGCAAGACTTCATTGGTCCTGGGACACCTAATGGGGACTGGACCATTAGAGGGGAATTACCCATCCCTAAGGATGTGATTTGGCCTAAAAGGCAGAACTCCAATGAGGAAGATTCAAAATGGTTTTAGGGACAAACTGTGGGGGACCTGGCTTCTGACCCTGCAAGGATAGGTGCTGTGTTCCCTGAGGCAGTGTTCACACACCCACTATCACCAGCTGCTGGTTCTGCACCCACACACCTCTCTTATCACGAGATGATGAGGAAGGGCAGCCCAGAGGCTCCCTCTTGGCCTCTCGCCTGTGCTATCCTTCTCTTGCTCCATCCTCATAAAATAAACAGACCTCACAGCAGGAGGACCAGTTGCCTTTGTGCAACATCCTGGGAGGCAGCTTCTCAAATGGGAGATCTGCAGAGTTCTTTCCTTCTTCTGGACTCAGGAGGCATCACAATTTCCCACTTCACTCTAGACACTTCTGAGACAACTCACACCAGGGTTGACTTAGTGTCTAGTCCTCATTCAGTCCTGATGCCCTCCCCCTCTGGCATTTATAGGAACTTTAAATATAACTTCCTCACAACACTGGGGAGAACAGAACAGTAATCATCTGAACCCTAATGGATTTTTTCTCCTTCTAACTCTTTCATACTTCATCTCTCTAGGTCCAGTTATGTTTTCTATGTATTAAATAATGGTCATGACAACCTTAGAAGGTAGGTCATGTTTCATACCCATTTTAAAAATAGGGAAACCGAGGCAATCATAGTACATGGCAGAAAGGGGATTCAAATCCAGGAAGTCTGGCTCCAGAATGCTACGATACCACTCAATACACTCAGAATAATTCTTTACTGTGTTTATAAACTATATTGCTTACATGATTTTATTTGATTCTTCACAGCTCTGGGAAGTTAGCGGGGTGATTATCCTTGCTTATGAGAAAGTTGAAACTCAGAGAGGGTGAGAGATCTTTCCAAGGACACACTTCCAGGACATAGGACATCCCAGGACTTGGGAACCCAGTTCCCAACACCAAGCCTCATGTGATTTTCACTACATTGGAGTTCTTAAAGTAGCACCCCATTAATTTACATTGAATCAGTCATTTTCCATTTGCAATTCTTTTGAATTTAACAAGGAAATATCTTAGTTTATCTCTATTAATCCTTTCTAGCACTTATTTATCTAGTTTTTTAACAGAGGAGGTTTTGGCAATAGTCTGTAGTTAGAGTAAAATAACAGTTTTGATTTCATTTTACTAATTTTACTGTTATAAAATTATATATGGAAAGTAATACTGCCATAAATCTATGGCAAGCTATATATAGCAGCGATTCCAGTTGCCCATAGTGCCAGTAACATAACTTTTTCTTCTGAAATGAATTAAGAGAAAATTAAGCCAGTTAAAATTTTCTAATAGATAGTGTTTATGAATGTGATACAGATCATAAAGGTGCTCTGAGAATGGCTGAAGTTGAAGACCCACCTGTCCTTATGGAGGGAGCTGATGCAGATAGAATACTGAATGATTCACTGTTAGTAGCTAGTGGTTTAAAGGGCATTTTTATGATGCTCTAAGGTGATAAGCTATGACAGCATCTTCCTTGTCTCCCGGTCATAATGTTCCTTTTTCAGTACAAGGGGCTGCGATCTCATAGCCCTTCTATTTAGTGCACTGTTTACAGGGATGCTTTATTTAACTGACTCATGGCAGTATTTCTCCACCTTGATACTACTGACTATTTGGGTGGGATTAGTCTTTGTTGTGGGTCTGTTCTGGGCCTTATAGGATGCTGAGCAGCATCTCTGACCCCTACCCACCAGATGCCTTCAGCACCTCGTCTCAGTTGTGATAATCAACGACGTGTCAGACACCACAAAGGTCCTCTGATAGAGGAGGGAAAGGGGTTTGAGAACCACTGCTTTGGACTGATCTTATTGCTTAAAAATTGCATCATCAAATCTGACACTCCTAATATTCAAAGCATTAGAAACTACTCAGTTTCTAGCCAGCCTGGGTAGCCCCAAGAGAGTTCCTACATTAAGGAGGCCCAAAGAAGCTTCTGGACACCTGGAGGCATCAGACCTGTGGTTTGCTCAGCAAGAGAGCTTAGATCATCTGTGGGTGGTGGGCCTCAGCAGAGATGTGGGAGCATGGTGGAGAACTTGCCAGCATCCCATGGGTTGGCTTCTAAACTGACCAACTGGACTTTCCAGGCTCGCCCAGGAGCCCTGGGCAGGTGGGGGAAGTTGCCTTTAGAGGCAGTGACCAGGAAGAGGAGGTTCTGGGGGTTGAATGGAGCTGGGAAAGTTCTCTCTGAGAAGAGCCCAGGCTGAAGCTTAGAAAGGCTGTCTGCTGGCATGAGCTGTTTTAGGGAGAAAGGATTACAAATAGAAACCCAGCAATGAGGCTGCTCTTCAAGAGGATGGAGAATGACTCAAGGCATGGGAGCCTTGGGATGAACCAAATCCATAAAACTTGTGCATGAGGGGAGGACTTCTTGCCCAGGCAGGTGGCAAGCTCCACTTTGCCAGATGCCTGCTATGAATCCTCTTCTCCTCCAGGAACTTGCGCCCTTCTCTGTCTGTCTCCATCTGTGCTCTTTAATTTTTTAAAAAGTAATTTGCACTGAAAATCTGCCATTTCTTTTGCATTGTTCTTGCTTTTCCCCCTCTTATCTTGCTCCTCAAGACATCTCATATGGCCTGGGAAACAGTGGTTGGAGGGAAAGCCCTAATACCTGCCTCCTGAGAAAACTTCTGAAGTCTCATTGCAAGCCTACTGGCAGAGAAGCTGCCATAACGTGTCTGCGCTCATTGTCTGTGTGCACACAGTGCAAAACTCAGGGATTAGAGTGAAAAGACAGGATGGAAGTCCTGGCCCTGCCTTGTAGCTGCTGTATGCCTCTGAGGGAATCCTGAAAAATTTTATCATCAGATCTCCCATCTGAAAACTGGGAATCAGAATTCTCACTTCCCTGGGTTGTTTTGCAGATTAAATGAGATGATGTTCTGAGAAAGTCCTCTGAAAGTCTTAAAGCCCTGAATAGGCCCTTTATTCACATCTTTTACCACTGCTCTTTTTTTTTTGGTCTTTTGCATTAAGACCGGTTGTCAAATGTGGGAGCAAAATTACAGCACTTGGGTTGAATCAAAACTGAAATAATAACAACAGTAATTGCAACAGCAGTAACACCATGAACTATCTACTCTGCCTGTTGCCATGCTTTATATATGATCAACTCTCAGATAAGAAAATTCCTGTGATGTAATCTTTATTTTACAGAAGTGGCAATGACGGCCCAGAGAGGTTAATTAATTTACTGAAGGTCACACAGCTTGTAAGCGATAGAGCCTGGTTTTGAATCTAGGTCTGTCAAACTCCAAAGTCCCCATTCTTACCTACAGTGCAATAAAGGCTCCTTCAGAAATCTGGTCTAAATTTAATCATACTTGCCTTCCCTGAATCAGAGTGTGGTCTCAATTTTGATGCTGTTTCACAGAGTTCTGAAAAAACTATTAGTGAATTTAAACCTGCGAGATAATTAAATGTCACTCCATCAGCAACAAAGACTGGAAAAGGTTTCTCAATTTAGTTAGGTTTCTCTAGCCTTTTCTTAAGATAAAAAGAAATAAACTTTCTTAGGACCCAGATGCTTATCTGTTCGGCCATTTCGAGACAAAACTTCTAGCTGCAGAGGCAATATTTATAAGCAACACACGGGTGGCAAATACTTACATATAACCCTTAAATTTGTTGAGGTGGTTGTTGGGCTTCTCACACACGATGGTGTTGTGGAAATGTTCTGGTTGGAACTGTACCTCCTGTGAGAGAGGGAATGCTGTGAGGTTATTAAGTCAGAGAGATCTCGTTTTAATAGGATCACTGGGAGAGCTAATCACAGTTAGAACCTTTGCAAATAAGGTAATCCCCGCTTTGTTGCACCATGATAATTGTAATGTGTTAGAAAACACAGCTAACATCCTCATTAAGGAGGAAGAAGTAGATGCAGATGAGAACTTGAGTGCTTGGCAAAGGGAGGGCCCTGTCCTGACTATTTTTTTCTGGCCTGGATTTCAGTCTCTAGACTCAATTTGCCCCGTAGAACTTACTGCCATGATGGACATGTTCTATGTCTGCACTGTCTAAAGTGGAAGCCACACATCATGTGAGGCTGTGGAAATATGGTAGTATGACTGAGGAACTGATTTTTAACTTTTATTTAATTTTAATTACACAGCTACCTGGGGTTAGTGGCTACCAAACTGGGCAGTACAGAAAAAGATGATCAAAAAGAAGAAATTATAAATCACACCACCTACAGCTAGCCAATGTTCTTGTGTATTTAGAATTTCCAGAGTTTAAATAAGTATGTACATACACCTACATACATTTATGTATGGACACACACCCACATTTATGCATTTCAAAAATGAGACTTAGTGGTCATATACAGTGAACATTTTTACACATTATTACATTTTTCTACATCTTTTTAAACACCAGGATAGAAACCTACTGTATAAATGCCACCATATTTCACTACTGAACACTGACCTGGTTTCAACTGTTGGCTGTTGCAAAAATGCCGTGAAAATAATAGCTTATAAAACAAAATAAGTAGCATTTACTGGACTCTTACTTCTGTCAGATGCTGTGATGAGAACTTTAGAAATGCTATTTTTCCTTCAAGCTTACAATTCTTCTGTGAAGTAAGAACTTGATTATCGCCTCTCTAGAGAGGAGCTACCCCACATCTGAGGTCAGGGGGAGAAGCCGGGAGGACCCCATGACCGAGGGGCGGCGGCCTAGAGGAGCTACCCCACATCCGAGGTCGGGGTGGCAGCCGAGAGGAGCTACCCTGCTTCCAAGGTCAGGGGCAGTGGTCGGGAGGAGCTACCCCCCGCCAAAGGACAGGGCGGTGGCCGAGAGGAGCCAACCCACGTCCAAAGAATAGTGGCTGCATGGGCGCAGGAGGGCCTAGAGGAGCTATTCCATGTTCAAGGTCAGGACAGGTGGCTGTGAGGAGATACCCCTTGTCCAAGGTAAGGAGCAGCGGCTGCGCTTTGATGGAGCAGCCGTGAAGAGATACCCTACGTCCAAGGTAAGAGAAACCCAAGTAAGGCGATAGGTGTTGCGAGAGGGCATCAGAGGGCAGACACACTGAAACCATACTCATAGAAAACTAGTCAATCTAATCACACAGACCACAGCCTTGTCTAACTCAGTGAAACTAAGCCATGCCCGTGGGGCCACCCAAGATGGGCAGGTCATGGTGGAGAGGTCTGACAGAATGTGGTCCACTGGAGAAGGGAATGGCAAACCACTTCAGTATTCTTGCCTTGAGAATCCCGTGAACAGTATGAAAAGGCAAAATGATAGGATACTGAAAGAGGAACTCCCCAGGTCAGTAGGTGCCCAATATGCTACTGGAGATCAGTAGAGAAATAACTCCAGAAAGAATGAAGGGAAGGAGCCAAAGAAAAAACAATACCCAGTTGTGGATGTGACTGGTGATAGAAGCAAGGTCTGATGCTGTAAAGAGCAATATTGCATAGGAACCTGGAATGTCAGGTCCACGAATCAAGGCAAATTGGAAGTGGTCAAACAGGATATGGCAAGGGTGAATGTCGACATTCTAGGAATCAGCGAACTAAAATGGACTGGAATGGGTGAATTTAACTCAGATGACCATTACATCTACTACTGCGGGCAGGAATCCCTTAGAAGAAATGGAGTAGCCATCATGGTCAACAAAAGAGTCTGAAATGCAGTACTTGGATGAAATCTCAAAAATGACAGAATGATCTCTGTTCATTTCCAATGCAAACCATTCAATATCACAGTAATCCAAGTTTATGCCTCAACCAGTAACGCTGAAGAAGCTGAAGTTGAATGGTTCTATGAAGACCTACAAGACCTTTTAGAACTAACACACAAAAAAGATGTGCTTTTCATTATAGGGGACTGGAACGCAAAAGTAGGAAGTCAAGAAACACGTGGAGTAACAAGCAAATTTGGCCTTGGAATGTGGAATGAAGCAGGGCAAAGACTAATAGAGTTTTGCCAAGAGAATGCACTGGTCATAGCAAACATCCTCTTCCAACAACACAAGAGAAGACTCTACACATGGACATCACCAGATGGTCAACACCGAAATCAGATTGATTACATTCTCTGCAGCCAAAGATGGAGAAGCTCTATACAGTCAACAAAAACAAGACCAGGAGCTGACTGTGGCTCAGATCATGAACTCCTTATTGCCAAATTCAGACTTAAATTGAAGAAAGTAGGGAAAACCACTAGACCATTCAGGTATGACCTAAATCGAATCCCTTATGATTATACAGTGGAAGTGAGAAATAGATTTAAAGGACTAGATCTGATAGAGTGCCTGATGAACTATGGATGGAGGTCCATGACATTGTATAGGGGACAGGGATCAAGACCATCCCCAAGGAAAAGAAATGCAAAAAAGCAAAATGGCTGTCTGGGGAGGACTTACAAAGAGCTTTGAAAAGAAGAGAAGCAAAAAGCAGAGGAGAAAAGGAAAGCTATAAGCATCTGAATGCAGAGTTCCAAAGAATAGCAAGGAGAGATAAGAAAGCCTTCCTCAGTGATCAATGCAAAGAAACAGAGGAAAACAACAGAATGGGAAAGACTAGAGATCTCTTCAAGAAAACTAGAGATACCAAGGGAACATTTCAAGCAAAGATGGGCTCAATAAAGGACAGAAATGGTATGGACCTAACAGAAGCAGAAGATATTAAGAGGTGGCAAGAACACACAGAACTGTACAAAAAAGATCTTCATGACCAAGATAATCACGATGGTATGATCACTCACCTAGAGCCAGACATCCTGGAATGTGAAGTCAAGTGGGCCTTAGAAAGCATCACTATGAACAAAGCTAGCGGAGGTGATGGAATTCCAGTGGAGCTATTTCAAATCCTGAAAGATGATGCTGTGAAAGTGCTGCACTCAATATGCCAGCAAATTTGGAAAACTCAGCAGTGGCCACAGGACTGGAAAAGGTCAGTTTTCATTCCAATCCCAAAGAAAGGCAATGCCAAAGAATGCTCAAACTACTGCACAATTGCACTCATCTCACACGCCAGCAAAGTAATGCTCAAAATTCTCCAAGCCAGGCTTCAGTAATACGTGAACCGTGAACTTCAGATGTTCAAGCTGGTTTTAGAAATGGCAGAGGAACCAGATCAAAATGCCAACATCCACTGGATCATCAGAAAAGCAAGAGAGTTCCAGAAAAACATCTATTTCTGCTTTATTGACTATGTTGAAGCCTTTGACTCTGTGGATCACAATAAAATGTTGAAAATTCTGAAAGAGGTGGGAACACCAGACCACCTGACCTGCCTCTTGAGAAACCTATATGCAGGTCAGGAAGCAGCCATTAGAACTGCACATGGAACAACAGACTGGTTCCAAATAGGAAAAGGAGTACGTCAAGACTGTATATTGTCACCCTGCTTATTTAACTGTTATGCAGAGTACATCATGAGAAAGACTGGGCTGGAAGAAGCACAAGCTGGAATCAAGATTGCCAGGAGAATATCAATAACCTCAGATATGCAGATGACACCACCGTTATGGCAGAAAGTGAAGAGCAGCTAAAAAGCCTCTTGATGAAAGTAAAAAAGGAGAGTGAAAATGCTGGCTTAAAGCTCAACATTCAGAAAATAAAGATCATGGCATCTGGTCCCATCACTTCATGGGAAATAGATGGGGAAACAGTGGAAACAATGTCAGACTTTATTTTTTGGGGCTCCAAGATCACTGCAGATGGTGATTGCAGCCATGAAATTAAAAGATGCTTCCTCCTTGGAAGGAAAGTGATGACTAACCTAGATAGCATATTGAAAAGCAGAGACATTACTTTGCCAACAAAAGTCCATCTAGTCAAGGCTATGGTTTATCCAGTGGTCATGTATGGATGTGAGAGTTGGACTGTGAAGAAAGCTGAGCACCGAAGAATTGATGCTTTTGAACTGTGGTGTTGGAGAAGACTCTTGAGAGTCCCTTGGACTGCAAGGAGATCCAACCAGTCCATTCTGAAGGAGATCAGCTCTGGGATTTCTTTGGAAGGAATGATGCTGAAGCTGAAACTCCAGTATTTGGCTACCTCATGCGAAGGGTTGACTCATTGGAAAAAACTCTGGTGCTGGGAGGGATTGGGGTAGGAGGAGAAGGGGACGACTGAGGATGAGATAGCTAGATGGCATCACTGACTCGATGGACTTAAGTCTGAGTGAACTCCGGGAGTTGGTGATGGACAGGGAGGCCTGGTGTGCTGTGATTCATGGGGTCGCAAAGAGTTGGACACGACTGAACGACTGAACTGAGAGATGGGAAAACTATGATTCAAAAGAGTTAAGAGGCTGCCTGTGGTCATATCAGGATTAGGATTTGAATCCAAGTCTGACTGCCGACCCTTTGTTCTTACTTGTACAACACACTGTCCCCCACCCCCTACCCTCACAAACATTCTTGTAGCCAAGCATAAAACACATTCTTGACTCTTTATTTTTTCTCTTTTGTTAGGTATTTTAGTTTACAATCTCTTAAAGTCCAACCTGAGGAAAAAACTAGGGGTGAGGAGATCTTGCTTTTTAATTCAACCCTACATTGGCTAAAAGTACATTCAATCCTTGAGCCTTGGTTTTCTCATCTATAGAATGGGGCTAACACCATGGCTATGGTTTTTCCTGTAGTCATGTATGGATGTGAGAGTTGGACTGTGAAGAAGGCTGAGCGCCAAAGAATTGATGCTTTTGAACTGTGGTGTTGGAGAAGACTCTTGAGAGTCCCTTGGACTGCAAGGAGATCCAACCAGTCCATTCTGAAGATCAATCCTGGGATTTCTTTGGAAGGAATGATGCTAAAGCTGAAACTCCAGTACTTTGGCCACCACATGCAAAGAGTTGCCTCATTGGAAACAAGACTCTGATGCTGGGAGGGATTGAGGGCAGGAGGAGAAGGGGATGACAGAGGATGAGATGGCTGGATGGCATCACTGACTCAGTGGACGTGAATCTGAGTGAACTCCGGGAGCTGGTGATGGACAGGGAGGCCTGGCGTGCTGCGATTCATGGGGTCGCAAAGAGTCAGACACGACTGAGCGACTGAACTGAACTGAAGTGAACACCATTGTGCCTCAGAAGACAGAATTTGTGTGGGAAAGTATTGAAAGATGTAACAGGCCATGCGATAGAAGGAAGTAGCGCTAACGGTGGTGTTGGAACTGGTTCCCTGGGTAGAGCTTTTAGCCTGAGTAGTGAATTTATCACTCCAAGCTGCAAGGTACAACTGTTCAAAGGGGTAAATTGATTAGAAGAAATGACAGCATCTTCTGGCTTGGTGTAAATATACTGTCCATTGGTTCTGTGGGGATGCCAACATAAATAAACTCTCTGCTCACTTGAAATAAATTACCCATCCAGGAGTTTCTAAAAATACAGCCCTTTCCCCTCCAGGTATTGATTTTTTCAGGGACAAACACTTGCTGAGTTCTGAGATGATGACAAACAACACCGTGATTTGTCAGCTGCCTTCGCGGTCCTGATTAAGCCATGTGCTTCCCTCTGGATCCATACCACTTGCCTCACTGCTGGCTTTTGGAATTCGAACTCATTTCAGATGTCTGCAGCAGCGGGTCTGAGAGCTAATGATCACACTGCAGTGAGCCCGTCGCCTGTTTAATCATCCCCAGGGATCCCCGGCTGTCTTGTCGCTCAGTGGGGCTTCCCGGTGACCTTCCTTCTGAAGTGTCCCGTGTTCTTTTACTCTTCTGGGCACTTGTCTTGGGTGTTCGCTCTGTCTCCTTCTCCACAGGGAGAGGTGATTTTGCCCTTCCTAGCTCCCTGTCCCCTGGGCTCCTTCCATTCTTCCCTAGATGGCTGTGGAGAAGGACACACGGGCCCCACTGTTACCAGACAGCCCCTCAGGATTGCTGCTTTCCCTGGCTTTGCTGTAACTCACTCCAGGCAGCTGCTAGGAGAACCCAAGGACCACAGAGGTGGGCGACTGTCAAGCCCTACAAATCTGTCAGGGACCTTTATTTACTTTTTTGGGCTTGTAAAATTTACTTATTGGAGTATAATTGCTTTATGATGTTGTTAGTTTCTGCTGTACAACAAAGTGAATCAGCTGTATGTATATATATATCCCTTCTCTCTTGGACCTCCCTCCCTCTCCCCTCACCCCATCCCACCCTCCTAGGTCTTCACAGAGCACTGAGTTGAGTTTCCTGAGCTACACAGCAGCTCCCTACTAGAGTTTCTGATCCACTTCTGGCTCACTTAGCTTTTCTTACCTTGGGGATAAAGCCCACTAACCACCTTTTCTTGCTGACTGAGCCTATTACTGAAGGCACCACCCTTGAGGAAAGTAATAGCCATCAGGGTACAGGAAAAGATAAACCCCCTCTGTAGAGGACAGCATCGTGTGTGGTTCTTCAGGTCAGATCCAATGATGTGGGGCATTTACTGTGTTTCAGTCATTAAGTTTTCACAGTA